>NC_092862.1:4760438-4765535 GCF_032062135.1 Pyxicephalus adspersus | reverse complement strand
ATTTGGGACAATATAACAATAAATGTTCAGCAGATACAATGTAATGAAAATCATTTTATCTCAGACCCCGCCCTGAATTCCTATACAGAAGGATCGCCCTGTCCTGGTATTGTTATCCAATGAGAGCTCTGCGTTCATGTCCAGTGACCTTGCGCTGCTGGGAGGACCAATCAGAGTTTTGCTGGGCTCAGTGGGTCAGTGATTTGGGCTGCTGGAATTTTAGTTGCTGCAGTTAAATAAATATTACATAAGAAGACAGAGGAGGGGCAGATCAAACATCCAAATACAGGCTGCTGAGAGACAAGACCTGCCAGTACCTTTCCCTGCCATGCAGAGCTGAGTAAATCTCAGGACTGCATGGACAGAAATCCAATCAGCTATCACTGAAGTGCATGTGGCTGCAAAGAGACTGCAGGAGATCACCGACATGGGAAAATATTTTATTTAAATACCATGGCAGCTGTTTGATACTCTGTGCACGGAGCGCCCCTGTCTGTTCTATGATTTTCCCAGCAAGTTTCAGGATCGCTTTGCATGCAGAACAGCCTTTGCCTGTCCTTTTCATCCCATGTGAATAACACAGCATGTGCTGGAGGCCCCCTCATTGTCTGCTCCTTACAGAAAAGTTTTCACCCCCCCAGTCTGGAACGTTGCGTGCCATGGGAGCGACCCAAACACTCAGTACAACACAATACAATACACTGAACTACTGTGCACCTCCCTCCAGTCATCAGCTAATAATCACATCCCAAATTCCTCTACCCCCAACACTAAGGGTTAACCTATACCCCACCCCTGAATCCCTCTACTCCCACCACTAAAGGGGTAATTATTACTCCCCAGGTACTCGCCTGCACATGCCACTAAAGGGTTAATAATCCCACCTTTCCTATGCTCTGACCACTAAAGGGTAAATATTCCCCCCCCCCCAAAATCCTCTGGAACTGCCACTGGGAGTTAATAGCCCCCCAAGTAGGTTCCTTGCACCTCCTAATCTCTGCACCTGCCTCGCCTAGATTGTAAGCTCTTCGGGTCAGGGTCCTCTCCTCCTCCTGTGTCACTGTCTGTAGCCGCCTGTCATTTGCAGCCCCTAATTGATGTACAGGGCTGCATAATATGTTTGCGCTATATAAATCCTATTTATTAATAATAAAGGGTTAATAAATACATTCCTAGCTTTTTGTTCTCCCACCACAGGATAATATTTACACCACCATATTCCTCTGCTTCCTCATGTGAAGGGTTAACATTTCCCCAGGAATCCTGCAGGGTTTTATTGCTGGGAAACACATGTTTCAGCTTCTCTGAGAATAATAGAAAATGATTTCCCCCCCCCCCCCCCCAGGCCTGCAGAGAGGAGCTGCAGATCAAACAATCCCCTTCTGGTATAGATCACACATATGCAGTACATCTTCTTCACCTGTAGGTGGTGCTCAATAGGCAGCGCTCAATGATTTCCCAGCCTGATGGACCCAATGTCATTGCAGCAACCACTTACAGTCTGATGGCCATATGCAGGAATAAAGTAGATTGAAAACACAATTATGTAAAAAAGGATTTGTTGTGATTTATTTATTTAGATTTCATTGTTCTGCATCTATTAAAAAAAAATGGTTACAAAAGCTGGAATGCCCTACAGAATGATTTCCTGCAGACTGGAATGACAGCACATAGTAGGGTCCACCCTGGAGACAGGTCCTCTTCATCAGGGCTCACTGTGAAATGCTGAGCCAAACCCAACCAAACACCAATTACAGAATGAGATCCCCAAAAATATAGAGAGCCTCAGGGAGACAGCAATACCAAAGTGCCCCCTGGTGGTCAGTATTTGCATATATCCCATAAATGGTAAGAACTGATCTGATAAATGAATGACCAGTGCTCTCTGTACAGCACTGTGGTGACTGTGGGGGGACATTAGAGTGTCAGCTCTTCTGTACAGAGATTAATGGGACTGGCTCTGTTTTGTAGTTGGGGGTAATAAGAAACTCAGGACTCTGCCAATGCAATGTTACAAGGTGAAGGATATGTTGTCACTGTCAGATCCAGGTATGACCCCCACACATTGCAGATTTCAGCTCATCGTGCATCTTAAAAGCCCCAAACAGACGTCAGATGATTGTTGCTGGGAATGATTTTTCGTGATTGTTTCTGGTGACAGATGATTGAATCATTGCTGCACACACAAGACCATTGTGTTCTATGGCGAAGGGAGGGGAATGAGCGATCAGACTGGTGGTAGGTATACCAGCGGTGACCACTAGGGGCTGTAGGTGGGCAGGAGTTAGAGCTTAGGTCCCACAAAACATATTGTGGTACCCTGGATGGACCCAAATAGAACTCTAGGGACAGGCAATGGGATGGAGGAGGGCTCCTATTCTTGCTCAGGACCACTGAGCCCAGAATAGAGGGGTCATACTGACGAGTTATATGAGCGGATGACCACTAAATGCTGTAGGTGGCCACTAAGGGAGGAGGTAAAGCTGAAGGTCCCCCAGAACCCACTAGGGTACCCTGGATGGGCCTAAAAAGTGCTCTAGATAAAGGCGAATGGGGTGGGGGTTTCTCATTCTTGCTGAGGATCCCGTAGGCAGAAATGGTGAAGCTGGAGATGGGGAACCCCCAAAACCCACTGGGGTACCCTGGATGGGCCCATTTATAGGACTCTAATGACAGGCAATAGGAGAGGGGGCTCATTCTAGCTCAGGACCCCGTAGGTCCGGAAATGATGAAGTTGGAGACGAGAGACCCCTGGAACCCACCCTGTGACCCCCATACAATGTCGGCTGGGTGTCACATGACATGGGGACACCTCAGGTTCAGTATTCACTTCCCCACTGGAATGTAATGAATTCTCTCTGCTCTATGAATATCCTTTACTGCAGCTCCGGGCTAAATATTCACTTTTACTGAGCAATAACGATCTACTCGCCCCTAACCCGACCAGTCTGACCCCCGAGTGCCACCGACTACACGATGAGAGGATTGCTCCACCATGATATCTCACATCCCTGGCTGGGATCACTGCGATATATTGCGTAGATGAATGCAGCGTGCGATTTTATTTAAGCCAGCGGCCATGGCGCTACTGTTTGGAATCCAGGAGAAGCGGAGAAGCCAAAACAAGACATCGCTCCCGTCTTTCCATGATCTCATCTCTGCAGGAGACAATGGCTGTGTATAATGTCAGCTACGTCTACTGACCGGGCCCAGGCCCAAAATCCAACCAGTCCCACCTCCGCCTCTCAGACCCCCCGCCTGCCTTTTGTATCAACAGAGTCGCCCCATGTCTTATATCTGCCCCCCACAGATAACACACATTACAATGTGACTGTACAATCTCCTCCACACATCATATGGTTTTAGCAAGGAAATTGTACAATCTCCGCACAATCAGATTGTAATGTAACGTAAAGCTGATATAGCAGCCGCATCACCAACATGCTTCACAGTCTGTGCAACCTTGGAAATTTATGACTTTATCTTGGGCAGAAGCTGGAGAAAATCAGCATTCAAGGTGATCTTTTATGATAAAGCTCTTCAGGAGACAAACTTCATGCAGTAAAAGGGCCCCATTTAACTGGTTTAGTGCAGCCTTTTCCATTCCAATGCAGTGCTGCTAATGTATGCACACAATGCAAGCAAAGGCTCTTGTGTGATACTTCCCCCACCTCCTAGATTGTAAGCTCTTGGGGGCAGGATCCTCTCCTCCTCCTGTGTCACTATCTGTATCTGTCTGTCATTTTAAACCCTATTTAATGTACAGCGCTGTGTAATATGTTGGTGCTATATAAATAGTTTATTAATATTAAAATTATTAATAATAAAAGGCTGCGTGTCACCGACTGACCTGCCTTTTGTACACCTACAGTTGCATCTCTGGAAAAAGTGGGGCCCTGGGCAAATGTATTGTGGGGGGGGGGGGGCACAAATACACAGCACTTCAGCTCCCTGTAACCCCTGCCATTCTGTAAGTTAGGGCCCTGGAGAAGGTGGGGTCCGTGGGCAATTGTCCAGTTTGCCCCTCTGTAACCAGCCTTGTGTGGAAGTTGTATGATGTACGGCGGAGCTCCCTGGCATTGCCCCATCTTATCCTGAATTGTGCCTGACCCCCATTGCCCCCTCACATATGGCGGAGGTGCCTGGTTTATATATTGCACGGTGCCATAGGAGGACCAGTAATATTCACACACCGGCCGTCCTCCGGCTGTCAGCAATGATGAGGCCGCACAGCTGGGAATGCCAACCAGGACACTTCTATTCCTGGGAAAGGGACGTCAGGCCGCTGAGGTACTTTGATACATAATAACTCCGGATTGTGGGATACAGAGAGGGATAGATGACAAACAGGGGGTGACCCACAAATCCAGCGCGGAATGTCTGAGGACTATCTACCCCCCACCCCAGAATGAAGTGACCCCATATCTGAGGTATGGCCCACACCCTCTACAGTGCCCTATGACTACCCAGCATGGAGTCACCCCAACTCTGAATGATGCCCCAACCAGTTCTATGACTACTATAACCCCTCAACCTCCCCTCCTAATCATCCGATGACTACCCAGAATGAAGTCACCCCATGTCTGAAATATGCCCCAACCAGTTCTATGACTACTTTAACCCTCCCCCCTCTTTCCCCACATTCATCCTCTGACTACCCAGCCTAGAAACACCCCATGTCTGAGATAAGGCTATACCCCATCCAATGACTTTTCTACCCTACACTGAGTGACCCCAAATCTGGTTCATCCCCACCCCTTCACTACTCAACAATGACTGACCCCATATTGGATATATGGCCTACACACCCTACCATGTCCTATGACTACCCAATACAAAGTGACCCCATATCACAGGTATGACTACTCCACCTGACACAGAATGGCCCCATATCTAAGGTATGACCCCCACCACATCCTATGACTGCCCAGGATGAAATCAACTCATATCTGAGATAGGACCCATACCCCACCCCCACATGCCATGACACATTCCCCCTTCTCCATCAGACCAGAGTGACCCTAAATCTGTAACATGACCTAGTCACCTCCAAAGACCTCTTCACTCAACACACAGTGACCCCAAATCTGTAACATG
>NC_092862.1:4756381-4759782 GCF_032062135.1 Pyxicephalus adspersus | reverse complement strand
GGCCTGGCACTGTACAGATCCTTATATATAGATTTACAGCCCTCACCTCCCAGCTGTAAATACCTGGAACAGTCACATATACCCCCCCTCCCACCAATTCACCACCACAGCCCCACCAGTTCCTGGAAACATTGACACACAACACCCTGGTTAGTTGTATTGACATTCATAGCACTGACATATACTGTGTCGCCGTACAATGTGGCACACAGAAAGAATTTGCTGCATTTGTTCACATGCTCCAAGACATTTTGCATGCAGCTGACAATGATGAAACCCTGATGATCCTGCCATGAGAGTCCTTGTTCCAGTCTCCACTGTGATGGGCTGACAACGCTCTGCCCCAGTTGTGCTCCTGTGTTGTCACCCAGCATCCAAAGTAGAGCACAAATAGTCCAATCAGGATACGATATGCAGGCATTGTCCTCAGATTTGGGATTACATCATCGCAGTACTAATTCTCTTTTGTCCAATCACAGGCTGGGGGCGGGAAGCTGACCCAGCTGTGCTGCATAACCACTGAAGATATAAATGCGGTCACCGATCTGCCTAACAAATCCACAAAATGATAAATCGTTTGTCAGGTGAGGCTCTGATATGATTCCACCTGTGAATGCAGCTGCCCGGATTATTATGAATGGAATAAAATAAATATCAGCAGCCCAGAGGAATGCAGGGCTCGGTGCCATCAGTCAGGGTGCCAGCTGTGGGCCTGGCAGAGATGGCACGTCCCAGCCTCGAATTCTGATAACACTTACCAGGGATTTTCTGCTTTAGGTGAAAAGAAGTAAACTGTGAATGATGTGTGCATGCAGGTGAAAGATCAGGGCCTGTCTGTACACAGATGGAAGATCAGGACCGGCCTGTGTATACAGATAAAAGGTCGATCCCTGGAAAGCCAATGTGGCCCCTCTGACCCTCAATCCTGACCAATATTAATGACACATTGACAGGAGAATAGTAACAAATGTACCCATGATCATCCTCATTTCCTAAAATGTTTGCTGCATTCTGATTGGACGATGTTATAAATTGGTGTCACCCCCCAGATTTGTAGCTGCACCCATCATACAGCTGCTCACAGCCCAATCCAGTAATGGTTCTATTTATATTCCGGCGTCTGGCTCACAGGCCGCCCCTCCGCTCCCTGTACATGGGCTCAGCTCCCACTCCGCCAAACCAGAACCAAATGTCACTTCCTGGCAGCCCAGCACCAACCTGTGCCCCAAATACCCCGCACAGGGGTCACCTCTACCCCTGGGGCATCACTGCCCATAGAGGGGAAACTTTGTACCATGCAACTCCTATGTACAGGGAAATCTCCTCCATACACAGAGCAGTCTCCAATATACAGTGCAGTCTCTTCTATACAAGTCAGTCTCATTCATATATACACAGAGCAGTCTCTTTTACATACAGTGCAGTCTCTTCTATAACATAGTCTCCTATATACAGTGCGGTCTCTTCTATACAAGTCAGTCTCATTCATATATACACAGAGCAGTCTCTTTTACATACAGTGCGGTCTCTTCTATAACATACAGTCTTCTAAATACAGAGCGGTCTCATTCATATATGCAGTGCAGTCTCCTATATACAGAGCAGTCTCTTCTATAACATACAGTCTGCTATATACAGAGCGGACTCTTCTATAACATACAGTCTCCTATATACAGTGCGGTCTCATTCATATATACAGAGCAGTCTTCTATATACAGTGCTGTCTCATTTATATATGAGAGCCGTCTCTTCTCTACAGGACTGAGAAGTACACTGGACAGTCTAAATGACATATGTAGTGCAGTCTCTTTTATATTGTGCAGTCTGATTCATATATAGAGCCTCTACTATACAAGACAGTGTATTACTATAAGCAGAACAGTCTCTTCTATACAGGACATTTCCATTCATGTATAGAGCAGTCTCTTACACACAGTGCAGTCACCTTCATATAAAGAGAAAGGTCTCTTTTTAGGACAGTTTAATTTCTGTATACATAGCAGTCACTTGAATACTGAGCAGTCACATTCACATATACAGAGCAGTCTCTTTAATAACCTTGCGTATGCTGTGCGTGTATATACTGTGCGTATGCTGTGCGTGTATATACTGTGCGTATGCTGTGCGAGTATATACCTTGCGTATGCTGTGTGTGTATATACTGTGCAAATGCTCTGTGTGTATATACTGTGCGTATGCTCTGCATGTATAAATGGCGCGTATGCTGTGCGTGTATATACCGTATGCTGTGCGTGTATATACCGTGCGTATGCTGTGCGTGTATATACTGTGCGTATGCTGTGCGAGTATATACCTTGCGTATGCTGTGTGTGTATATACTGTGCGTATGCTGTGCGTGTATATACTGTGCGTATGCTGTGCGAGTATATACCTTGCGTATGCTGTGTGTGTATATACTGTGCGTATGCTCTGCATGTATATACGGCGCGTATGCTGTGCGTGTATATACCGTATGCTGTGCGTGTATATACCGTGCGTATGTTCTGCATGTATATACCATGCATATGCTCTGCGTGTATATACTGTGCGTATGCTGTGCGTGTATATAGTGTGCGTATGCTCTGTGTGTATATACTGGATATGTCTGGGGAACCAACACGTGCAACAAACCATACATATGTGTATGTTCGCTGTGGTGTATAGTGTGTGAATTTTCTGTGTGTATTTTTCTGCGTATGCTCTACGTGTATATACCCTGCATATGTTGTGCATGTGTATACTGTGCTTATGCTTTGCATGTAAATACTAGATATGTCTGGGGAACCATGTGTTACAAATCATTCATATGTGTACATCCACTGTGTGTGTATGGTGTGTGTAATTGTTCGGTGTATATTTACTGCATATTCCCTGTGTACATATATATATATCTTGTGCATGCTCTGTGTGTGTCTGTACCCTGAGAATGCTCTATATGTATATATATTCTGCGTATGAGTGTATTTATTGAGTGCATTCTCCACATGTGTATACCCTGTGTATCCTGTGCATGTATTTACTCTGCGTATTCTCTACATGCATATACTGTACGTATGCTCTGCCTGTATATCCCCTGCGTATGCTCTGCTTGTATATCTCCTGCGTATGCTCTGCCTGTATATCCCCTGCGTATGCTCTGCGTGTATATCTCCTGCGTACGTTCTGCCTGTATATCCCCTGCGTATGCTCTGCGTGTATATCGCCTGCGTATGCTCTGCGTGTATATCTCCTGCGTACGTTCTGCCTGTATATCCCCTGCGTATGCTCTGCGTCTATATCGCCTGCGTATGCTCTGCCTGTATATCTCCTGCGTATGCTCTGCCTGTATATCCCCTGCGTATGCTCTGCCTGTATATCCCCTGCGTATGCTCTGCGTGTATATCCCCTGCGTATGCTCTGCC
>NC_092862.1:4735985-4754796 GCF_032062135.1 Pyxicephalus adspersus | reverse complement strand
GAGATGATGACACAATCTTGTAAATGTGACACAGATAAGCCCCTGATGTAGCCTTGTGACTAACAACAGAGGAAGAAGAGACTGCAGAAATGCTTCCTCCTGCCTGCAGCAGACTGATGACATCATGTCAGTCCCTGTACTGGAGCTGAAGGACAGCTTTGTAATGACAAATGGTGGAGCTTCTCTGCTGAATGACCCCATTGCTGTGTATGGTGACATGGTGTGTTGCCATGTGCCGGGGATCTTCCATTGGGAGGTCACATGACCCTTATTTGTGCGATGACGAGATTGTTTGATGAAGATCCGGACTTTGCCTAGTCATGGAATTTCAGGGGAATACCTGACACATCGGTCACCGGATAGGCTTGGGACATTACCTATGATATCGCCATTTAGGTTCCCAGGGGCCTATTTTAGGGTGGGGCAAGTTGAGGGTGTGGTCTAGGCCCTGCCTTCCCCAGGACAGGAAGTGATGAGAAATCTCCCTAGCAGTTCCAAATAAAATAGAAAGTTTTGGCTAACTTTTAATTGTTCATTGGATCCCATGAGGCGCTGTGACATGACAAATGTCACATGGGGGTCCTCGGACCCCTCCCCCCCTACATCCCCCGGGGTCCCGAGTGTGGGAAGTTTCTTCCAGTACAATAAAAAGATTCCGGATAAATTTAGACGCGGATCCCCCGCACCTCATTTCCTCTGACTCATGCTGCGGTCCAAATACGAGTCTGGGCCAAAGAACTACCACAGGGGAGGGAAAGATTTACCCCCCACTATTCCGGGTGCTGTGATAGTCCATAAATAATCACCCAGGGGCCCGGGGACCCCCATCATATCATGGAAATATATCCGAAATCACACATTCAAACCAATCCTTCCAAAGCTTTGGAAGGAATGGGGGGGATTTGAATAAACCAGTTAGGGGGTCTTTTAATAAACCAGCAAAGGGGCCCTTTCAGTACATCTTCGATTTACCCCAATTGCTCCCAGAGTGGAAGAGACCCCCAATTGCCCAGAATCCTCCATTGAGAGCAATTGATAGCAGGGATGGAGAACATTCCAGAATTCCGGAGCTGTGATTAGAAGAGGGGGCATTTTGTAACCAGTTATGGGGTCTTTTAGGTACCTCCTCCAATTCACCCCCAGGGCAGGACCCTTACTTACCCAGGAGCCTCCAATGGAAACCATTTGGAGCAAAGAGTGAAGAGTTTTCCACAATTCCAGATTTGAGATCATTGCTTGGGGAAGGGGGGGGGGGGGGGGACATTTTTTTAACCAGGTAAGGGGTCCTTTAGATACCTCCTCTTTTTTGGATTGATTGAT
The DNA here is from genome assembly GCF_032062135.1 of Pyxicephalus adspersus. Lineage (NCBI taxonomy): Eukaryota > Metazoa > Chordata > Amphibia > Anura > Pyxicephalidae > Pyxicephalus > Pyxicephalus adspersus. The sequence goes on along the minus strand of NC_092862.1, from coordinate 4,753,476 downwards.
AATCTATTTGTCATTTTCTTCTTTTTGCAGAAAATCACAAAGCATGTGGCTCACATTAGTCACCCTGCAAAACACAACAAATACTTGCTGATCAGTGAAAATTCAACTTCCTGTGATAGGGTGACAACCATGCTGTACTGTGAATGAATTCAGAGCAGAGTTGTCACTTCCATGTAGCCTGAGCCTAATTGCATTACAATGGGAGGAGAATATGTTGCAGGGGCCATTTGAAGCTTGTCAATCAGAACCTGACCACACCCCACTGTTTTCTGGATTGACAGTACTGAAATCCCTCCCACTGTGATGTGCAGTGTCTGGGAGGGGAGTGCGTTAGATAGAAATCAGGGGAGATTTGTCTCAGTCAGGAGAAGTGAATACATTTTTTGGTTTGGTATGGGGTCAGTATATCCCATAATCACTAAGTTTAGGATTTATTAGTGTTGTGGACCCTGATGTGTTATCACAGCAGAGAGATACATTGTGACAAGTTTTGAAACATTTTGCAGCTGGATCTGGGTCATGTGACTGGAGAGAATGTGCAGTGAATGACCCCCACTTGATGCACTGTATACCTTGGACTTGTTACATACTGCCATCTACTGGAGACTGTGGGAATAACACCCAATTCATAGAATAGGAAGACAAGATCTGAATGTTGCTACTGAGATTGCAAGCCAACAGGTATGGCCGCAGTGCAATGCTTTGGGGGCCTGTTTAATAAAATAATGATGTTAAAATGAAAAATTATGTAAAAATTATTGTTTTTCCTTATCACACAGGAATGTCTCAGTAATTTTTTTTCAAAAATTTTTTTTAACATTTTTTTTTCTTAGAGCATTCAGAGATTCAGCTTACACTTTTTATAGTGTTTTATTAAGTAAAAACATACAAAAGCCATTACAGAAAAAAAATGACTAATCAAATAACAATAACAAAACTTTAGCAACAGCATAAAATAAAAAGGGAAAACTGTGAAATAATACTTAGGTCCAGGTTGCTGTGTAAAGTCCAAGGTATCAGTCAGAGTCACTGGGCTCCGTGCAGTGCTCAATGTGTCAGGGTGCCTCCAACTCCAGTAAGAGTAAGATACTTGTTAGGGATGATACTTTCCTCGTTAATCAGGTTGGGCTGTATATAGGTGATATGCGCACCTGTATCCCGAAAGCCAATCACGGTCTGGTTGTTTGTGGTAAGAGATTGATGATTTGTGGTATGACCTTCCTCCAACAACACAGAAGAAGAGTTGTAAGTGGGCGGCCTCAGTGCTGTCACCTACTTGGGTGAAGGACAGGCGATTCGGAGGTGCCCAAATTTGCCACAGTGGAAGCACTTCCGAGTATCCGCTGAACCAAATTTGATGGTAGAAGCCACAGGTGTTGGTTGATGCTGCGGTGCTTGGCTGGCTGGGGCAGAAGTAGTATATGGTGGTGGTTTTCTTCTCCAGGAATTAGAAGGAGCACTGGGATTATTAGGCACCGGGGTTTGGACATAGAGGTCTGCCATGCCAAGGCATCCAAAGCTTTGCTCCTCAATCTTGGGCTCAGGTAACCAGCCCACTGCTCCTGGGGAAACTGGAACTCACAACACGCTTTTTCAAAAGACTGTAAATATGTATGAATATCACTGTCTTTGTCCATCAACTGGATGACTGTCCTTGACGCTGTGACTGGAGGTTGGCCATCTCCAGTTCATGCTGGCGGGCAGCCTGCCGCTCTGCTGCCTCTATCTCAGCCCGGTGCGCTGCCACTTCCCTCTCAGCCTGGCGTGCCGCTCTGCTGCCTCCATCCCAGCCTGGCGATGCTGGACAATAAGCTGAAGACGAAGCGTTGGATCATCAGAGCCCAGCAACTGCAGATCAGCCTCCAAGGACGATATCCGATTGTACAGTCGGTCACCCTGGACACCACGTCTGTCCACATTCTCGGGTGGAGAAGACTTCTCCTCTTCTGGTGCCATCTCTGATGCATGAGGGGTCGCATCGGGCGACCTCACCTCATGGGCTAGCTCTGCCCTTACTTGCTCCACCAGGGTGCAGATCAGCTGCCCCTGGGTTGTTGGGATGCCTTTGACCTCACATAGGTTTAACCAATCAGCTTTGCTCAACTGTTTGTAATCCACTGGACCAGGCATGTTTGCAAAATAAAAGATAGGATAGAAAAACAAGGATAGGGTGGGGAACTGTTGCCATATGTTCTTTAATGTATGAATAAAAAACGTATGCACTGGCCTCCAAGAACTGCTTCCCCTTGGGTCACAGTCCTTCAGTACAGAGTCAATCACTTAACTCTACACTACGTAGGAACAGATCTAAGCAAACTGCTAGAAGTTTGTGATGTACCAGGCTGAGTGATTATGGTACAATGACGAGGGATGTCGGCGGATGCACGAGGCTATCTCCGACTATTGCTCGTCCTCAGAATCTACCAGCGCACTGATAAATAATATTGGTACCCAAAATACACCAATCTGGGCACAGGACAACCCCCATAAGCAGTACACACACTGAGATCCCTCGCTCTGCCACCAGTATGTGACGAACGCCCTCCCACCCTGCGCATAGACTTTCCAGCACGCTCGGCACCAGCAGACTGAGGAAGGGCCGTCACGGGGCAAGGTTACCACTCTGTTACCCCTTGCCAAACACACCTTCACAGGTAGACTGCCCTATGTGCTTAGACGCACTGCTACCCTTGCCAACCACAGGTATGCTTCTGCTTCTTTAATACTCTCTGTGTCACCCGCTGCCACTCCAGACAGGGATGTCTCAGCAATCACAATGTTTATAGTAGCGTCTTCAGGTTAGCAAGTTACACTATCTCTACTTAGAGCATTCAGAGACTCAGCTTACACTTTTTATAGTGTTTATTAAGTAAAAACATACAAAAACAATGACAGGAAAATAAAGACTAATCTAATAACAATAGCAGAACTATAGCAACAGCATAAAATAAAGGGGAAAACTGTGAAACAATACTTAGGTAGAGTTGGTTTGCCTTGGTCCCGGTTGCTGTGTAAAGTCCAAGTTATTAGCCAGAGTCACTGGGCTCCCTGCAATGCTCAATGTGTCAGTGTTGTTGTCCCTAGCAACAAGATGATATCAGTGAGAGCTCCCTCTGCTGGGCATACATGGCTTTTTCTATGCCAATCACAGAGGTGGAACTAATAGGACAATACAATGACAGCAGGGTGGGGGCTGTCTCAGGGTGTCCACATGGAGTATGGTGCTTGTAGAGACTCCCAAAATGCCCTTGTTCTAGCCATTAATATAAATTCCATAAGTACAGGTTTTATGAACTGCCAACCCCCAAAATATTAATCATCACAAAATACGGAGTTCACAGAGCCCAAACTAAGCATGTCTGGGACTTATGGTTCACCAGGACAAAAAAGGAGACTTGGTTCTTGGTCTCAAAATGCTCACCATAACAAAAGAACGCTCATATAACTAACTAATATAAATAACAGAATAGGATATTAGAAATATAAGGATTATTAATAAATGTGTTTCAGAATACATCTTAGAGTTCAATCAGGGGCCACCCTACTGGCCTATCTGAGTTCTATGACACCTGGAGACACAAAACCCCAACTTTTACAATGGGTGCTGTAAATCATAAGGTGCTGGTTGTCACATATAGAAATATCTGATAAGGGGAAATTTATGACCCTGGTCTGTTTAAGGGACACTTTCCAGAGAAAGGCATTTTAAAAGAAGACAATTTTATATGTAAAGCGTACCTAAAGCCAGAAATTTTACTTTACATAAAAGGGAAGACAAACCATTTATGTAAAGTAAAAATCCTGTTTTTTTTTTTTTTAGCATCCTTTAAAAAAAAAAAAAAAAAAAAGTATACAGCACCGCCCCCTAATTCTCAATCGCGGGAAGCGCAAAGCCTCCTAGGATACCTACATCAGACATGTGCAGAAGTAGCCTTTTCATGGGGAAAAAAAACATTTGCCAATCTCATGTATGTGCCGTGAAATCGGCAAGTTTTTTTTTTCTATCCTAGGTCACCCAATCCGATGGTCGGGATGAAGAACCCGGAAGAAGAGACGAAGATCGCGCTGCCCGGCGAATGCTGGGACGACGCAGGACCCAATGGAAGAGACCTCCAGATGGATTGGACTGTCCTGCAATAATGAAGGTAGGTGTATTTATATTTGTTTTAGGATTTTGTTTTAGGATTTAGGAAAAGTTTTGGATTTAAATCCTTTTTAAAGGGAAGATCAGGAATGAATGGTATTCCAAAAATCACAGGGGTATTGTCCTTGGGGGGTACAGGGGTGTTATGTCTGACATTTGCTAAATGAGGGGGAAATAAGGACACTGGTATAGGGGAGGATGGGGGGATGGATTTGGGGTCAGTAACCTAAGGAGCAGTTAGTGCTGGGAGCAGGAAGTGTGTGTAACACTGATATCACACAGAACACATCACACTCTGTATACACACACTGCACACACACTGATCATGTGACTTCATCACAATAAGAAATACACACTGAACACCCCATGTGACTGTAACACACACAACACAGTCACATAAAAACCACACGGAATAAACACAAAACACACACAGAACACACAGAATCATCTACAATTGTGTAATACACAACATAGAGGTCCCAGAGCTCCATTTCTGTATTCTGCACCCTGCACTATAGTATAGGTTGCCATTCCATGAACAGAAATCAATTCATTTTTTTTAAGCGTTAACCCAACATCACCTGTCTGTTGGCCCTGAAGGGCCACAGGTCCATTCAATTCTTCCACTTTAAAATTGAATAAATTGCGCTGTAATAGGAGTGTGATATTGGGCATAGAGTTATTTCCTGATCTCCTCTTTAAATATAAAAAATTGTCTTCTTTCAAAATGTCTTTGCTTGAAAATTGTCTCTCTAACAGACCAGGGTGATAAATTTCCCCTTATCAGATATTTCGTGATCTGATAACCAGCATCCTTTCGGCCCCCCTAGTTTATGACACCCATTGTAAAAGTTGGAGTTTTGTGTGTCCAGGTGTCATAAAACTCAGATAAGGCAGAGTGGCCCCTGATGGAGGTGTATTCATTTATTAATAATCTTTATATTTCTAACATATCATTCTGTATATTGTAGTAGTTGGCTGATTTGTAGTTGGATCATTGGGGAGCATTTTGGGACCAAGAACTATTCTCCTAGGCCTCAGGAAAGCCTGGAAACCATATGTAGCCTGTCCTGGTGAACCATAAGTCCCAGACATGCCTAGTTTGGTCTCTGTAATCTTTCTATATACTGCGGTGATTAACCGCCCTGGAAGTCTAATTCCATCCAAATGTTTACAATTTTTTGCATGAAAATGTATTTTTCATTGTAGGCTATAATTCTTAGGTATAACTCACCGATATTTTGTAAATTTAACAACTTTAATAATAAACTTTAAATGAAAAAACACAAAAAAAATAAATAAAATTTTTAAACATGTACAGTAGCATATATAATATATCAATAATATAATTATTTATATTATATGAATATTTCTTTGTATTTGTATTGAATCCAATACAAAATTATTTGAATTTCCCACCGATCTGCTCGCCCGCACCTACGCATGCACGCCGTCACAGGGAAACCCCGAAGATCGCCGCTGCATTCGCCGGCTGGTGATCGAGGGGGAACGACATGTCCCAGGACCTGTGGGGACCAGCAGGACGCCGAGGGACACCGACGGAACCAGGTAAGTGTTTTTTTTTTTAGTTAAAATAGACCTCGAGTGTGACTCGGGAATATCAATTTTTGCCTGGAAAATCCACCCGAGTCACACTCAGAAATACCGCTAGGGGGGTTAATAATCTGGGGGTTGGCGGTTTGTAGAACTTGAACATACGAAGTTATGCATATTGCTATAGTCTGTAGAGCATCATACTCCATGTGGCCCCTGAGACAGCCCCCACCCTGCTGTTGGATTGTTGTATTAGTCCCACTGTGATTGGCACAGGAAAAGCAACATAAGCCCAGCAGAGGGAGCTCTCACTGATATCATCTTGTTGCTAAGGACAACGGCACTGACAGATTGAGCACTGTACGGAGCCCAGTGACTCCCTGGACCTGGACCAGGAAAACCAACTCTACCTAATTATTATTTCACAGTTTTCCCTTTTATATTTTGTTGCTATTGTTCTGTTATCATTCTATGATTAGGCTTTATTTTTCTGTATTTGTTTTTGTATGTTTTTACTTATTAAACCCTATAAAAAGTGTAAGCTGAATCTCTGAATGCTCCAAGTACTTTGACGTTATTGTTAAAAGAAATAATAAAAGGTTTTAAACTTACTTACAATAAAGAATCTTCTGTCAACCTTCATAAAAAAATCACTGTCCTAAAAACTACCAAACACTTTTTTGAGTCTATTTACACATTTTTTTCACCCAAGAATTCACCCATTTGCACACCAGGGCATACAAGCCCCAAACAGACCAGAAAATAAAACTACAAAATATGTAAACTTGCCCCATCCCACCTCATCCCCGCCATATTTGCAGCAATCAGAATCAGTGTCACAGAGAGGTCCAACACTGACATCACAAATCTCAGATCAGCGCTGAACATCGATATTCATCAATAAATACCAATCACACTTCAGGGCTGATATCCTGCTGAAAATGCCAGATTCCTGGCTGTCAATTGACAAGAAACATGTAGGCAGCCAATCAAATCAGAGCTTCCAATATGTGGATTTATTGCAGGTCAGGGAAGCCAGAGGATCAGAATAACAGATTGACCATAAAGATTACCAACAGAACAAACACAATGTACACATGGAGAGGAAGACCTCTGCACAGCCACCAACCAATCAGATCCCAGGAATCAGTGCAGAATAAAATAGTGAGCTGATTGGCTGTTATGTCTTAGTGAGTCAGGCACTATATCCACACTGGCCAATCACAACTTTCCTATCACAGTGACCTGGTAATGACATCTTGACTGCTGATTGGTTGCTGAATGTTCTGATATGGGCATAGACAATATATAGATTGTGGAGAATAGGGGGAAGAAATGTATAGTGACCAATCAGGATTTATCTTTTATTCTCAGGCATAATAAACAAAGAATGTAATTGGTCTGAATGTTGTTTCTTCAGTTCTACTATACATTTCACTTTTTTTAATTTTTCCTGAATTTTTCACATGTTAAAATGAAGAATTAGTTGGATTATGTATCTCAGAGTATAAGCGGTACAGGCTCTTGAAGTTTGCATTACCAAAATATCCTCATTCAACTATAGCTGACCAAATATTAATAAATAATAATGCAGAGTTTTCCATATAAATCTAGCATGGTCTCACATGGCCAGCGTTTACCTCAAGAGCCTGTACAGGTAGAAAGAACAAGACAGGTAATACCATATTAAAAGTTTCTGATTGCCGAACACTGCATTGGTCAGGAAGGTGGGGTCAAAGTTTAAAGCTAAACTCCATGCAAAGGCTGAATCAAAGCTGCCTAAGTATTCTAATTTCTTTCGATCCAGTTCTGAGATTTACACAGCTCTGTCAGACAACACAGCCCTGTCTTGCAGAATAGAAGACTTGAATTTTCTCAGCTGCAGTTCTGTGACACTTACAGATCTTGTCCCTCCCCTAGCCTGTGATTGGACAGTAAAAGGAGAAGGGGGCTGATGAGGTCTCTGTTCCTATTGGAAATAACTTTTTACTGATTGGCTCTTTGTGCTGGTTATTTCTCCCTCACTCTGAGCTCTGCTGTATGGGGACTAAAGGAGCTGATTTAGGTGTTTGCACTGCTGTATTATTTTCTAACTAACTGTAGATTAGTTTTCATAAATAATATAAATGCATACAATGGATTGGTATAAATATAAAATGCGTTCTGACCTGCAATCCGTATAACCGCTCTCTCCGCCGCGTCCAGCACGGTGCCCCCACCGGAGGCAGAGGAAGACCTCTTGACTCGCTGGTTCTTGGATAAGTTCCAGGGCAGGGTGTCCCCCGGGGTGGGCGACCCACTGCTGGCACTGGAACTGTCCTCAGCCATCCTGGACCTCTCCTTCCTGTCCAGGGACATCACCTCCTGCCGAGAGACAAAACCAGTCAGTGCCATTGGATTGGATGGAGCCAACACGCGTGTCCCTCCCTCCCATGTGCGTGCAGTGTCCCTGTCTGAGATGGGTCATCTCCCAGCTCCTGAGAGTGCATAACCCCATTCCTAGATTGTAAGCTCTTCGGGGCAGGGTCCTCTCCTCCTCCTGTGTCACTGTCTATCATTTTCAACCCGTATTTAATGTACAGCGCTGCGTAATATGTTGGCGCTCCTGTTTATTAATAATTATAATGACATAACATGTAACAGGAACAGACACAGGTCTTCTTTTTTAATATTGTTATGTGCACTCAGGAGCTGAGAAACTGTCTGACCTCTGACCTGACTTTTATACCTAACAGTAATTTTGAAATAATTTCATGCAATATTCAGATTATCTAATCCCAAGCGTGACGGGTTCTCTTCAATTTAATGCTGTCACCGTAGGCAATTTTTTTTCACTCAATTTATAGGATGTCACCGTAGCATTTGCCAACAGACAGTGAACGTCACTGCTCCGGTCGCCAGGGAAACCGTGTAAATTGTGATCTGTGACAGTAACGCATTAAAGTGTCTCCACCTCTGCATCTCTGCGTCTAATCAGAGAGAGAATTACTTTACTGCATTTCACAGAAGTTTTCTCTGTGTCACCATTACAGGAAGTTCACACTCTGTACCTCCTCGTCATCACTGAGTGTCACCGTCCACCATTGACCAATCAGATTGGATTCATATTGGAGCGTTTTAAAGGATCAGATACAGGTGGGCGTGGGTGGGGCTGAGTCAGTCAGGACTCCGCCTCTATAAGCTAAAGATACGCCCAAGAGGGGTTCAGTGTGTGCAGAGGTCACAGCAGAAAAAGACAATTGGTTGCTGTAAATTATTACATAGCGCACGCTGTGTTTCTTACATTATAAAATGCAAAGAGAGTTTATATATCAAAAGTAATACAAATCTGTCACCACCAGAACAAGCAAACCATGTGATGAGGGACATCTCCCCTAGACCTTGTGCTGCCCCCTCCCTGTTATAATAGAAGGTCTCTGAGGCAATGCTCAGACTGGCAGTGAGGTTGCTGTGCAGTTACCGCTTCCTCATACCAGGAAAGCGCTGCCTCGGGGGAGACGCTACATGGAGCTTCTCCCAGCAGCAGCCCTATAGGGAATGAATGGGGGCCACAGTGAGTGGTTCAGTACCAAAGACAGCTGCCTGATGTCAAATGTGCAGAGGAGGGATAATGACCAAACCAGGAGCTATGCTGGGCTGGATCTCAGGGGAGAGAGAGACACAAAGTGTCCCAGATCTTGCACCTGAGTGGTCCTGGCACAGAAATCAAGAACGCTGTACCTGCCAAAACACTGTAGTTGGAAGGTCTGAGTGCGCCCTCTAGTGGCCATGCCACCCATTGACCACAGCCTAGGTGGCCTATTCAGAAATCCAGCCCCCCATAGGAATCCCCAGAAAAAGTCCTAAAATGTGGTGGACCACAGAATCATCCCAATCACATGGATCCATCCTTTCTGCAAAAAAGAAACCGCCTGCTCACACTTTTTGTCTACCAGTTGGTGCACAGCCCCGTATACACCTGGCACCCTTCCTATATCAATCATTTACCTGGATTACTGTCATGCACCCATCAACCTTCACATCTGATGTTTATATTCAGCTGGGAGATTCTCCACCTGGGAATGTTTCTGTGAATATCAGATTCACTGCTTAATAAATAGACCCCATGGGTACAAATTGCGACCCTATGAGCTTTGAAGTACCATAGCAGTACAGGTTTTAGGTTTTGACCTTTTTTTTATTACCCCACCACTGCTACCATGCACAAGGCAGCGGCTGCTTCTGCCTGACCTTTGGCTTATAAAATGCAATAATGATACCGCATTGTGTGGGCGGTGCTCATCACATAAAATGCACCAGAATGGCTCCATGCAAAGGAATGCAACGCTGTGCAGGGCATGCACAGAAAATGAGGCAGTGCACACATGCAATATGGTATTGCAGAGAATTAATATTTGCAGTTCCTTGGTGCCGTCCATGGTGTCACTTCTTCTGCTGCCGGCTGTGCGGCCTGTAAATTATCTACCAAAACAACCTGACACATAATAACTGTGAATACAGCTGGCGGGTCAGGCGGGGTTATCACACATCACACATTGCTCTCTCTTCATTATTTATAATAATCCCTATTAATGGCACAATATACACAAAATGCCCCCCACCCCCGGCACACACCTCTGTCGGTGTCACGTGTCCCAATTCCTGGCCCGGCTGTCACCAACACATTAGTCACTTCCTCCTAACTGCCCTGTGTGACCGCGCCTGGCTCACCACCGTGCAATCCACACACAGGAATTACTGTACACGTCATGCACCGCAGGCCGCTGCTCTGCACATACGTTACTGGTAGGAGGATATAACCCAGGGACACCTCTCATTGCTAAAATATAATAGGTGACTAATTATTATAAACTGACCTATCCCCCCCCCCCCCCCCAGAAATAATCTCTATATATTCTAATCTCACAACAGGTTTTACTGCTCTACGGGGCTCCATTAAAGAGATTTGCCTTCACTTCCTGTCCTGGCAAGATAAAACTTTTATCAGGCAGGAAGTGTGCAAATGGGAACAGACAACAATAAAAAGCTGGCAGAGGTTCTAGCATTTCTCAGCCCTGTTGCCAAAATTTTTACTTTACAGTTATACCCTGAAATTCGCGGAAGTTATGTTCCTAGACACCCTCGCGAATTTTGGACGCGACCTCGTGGCCACCCGTGTCTTCTATAAGACACTGAACTCCCGTTAGAAATAAAATTACCATACTTTTAGTATTCATCCGAATGAACTTAAAAAATTGTTTTCCTTCGGTCTTTTAGATACAGTTCAGTCTCGAATAATATTTAGGTGTTACAAGGAAAAAATATGCAAATTCCTGAAGCTGCAGATTCACAAGCGCAAATTTTCAGGGTATTACTATATATAAAAGGGTAGCTAACCCTAATATAAAATGAGTTTTCTTTTTCACCTTAGAATCAAATTCAAGCTCCTGTGCTTTAATTTCAAATCTCTCCACAGTTCTTGTCCCACTTACCTTTCTGACCTGATAGAAAAATCACCCCTATGACTTACTAATGACTTCCTCACTCATAACCTCATCACACGCACAGCTCCAAGACTTTTCTAGAGCTGCCCCGACTCTTTAGAATGGTCTCCTCGTCCTATTCGGCTTGCTCCTACTTTCTGCTCATTTAAAAGAGCCCTCAAAACCCAATGCTTCAACCTCACCTACCCGTCTTCTTTAGTCTCCTAAACCCTCACTACTTCCCACCAATCCATATCTCCCTTCCTATTGTGTGATAGTTCCCCCACCTCCTAGATTGTAAGCTCTTCGGGACAGGGTCCTCTCCTCCTCCTTTGTCACTGTCTGTCATTTGCAACCCCTATTTAATGTACAGTGCTGTGTAATATGTTAGCACTATATAAATCCTGTTTATTTTTAATAATATTATTATTATTATTATTATTAATAATATTATTATTATGAATAATAATAATAATAATAATGAACTTTCTTTTTAATTAAAAATGGTGAAGCCCCTCACCTTCTGTCTTTACTGCTGTAGCGGTAAAGAATGAACGGGAGCGCAAAGCCTCCTGGCAAACTTCCATCACATATCCCAGAAGGCTTTGGGTTGCTTCTTCTGCGTATGCCTGAAATGACATGCATGTGCAGAAGGGGCTTTTTCAGATATTGAAAAAAAAAAAAGTGCTGATCCCAGGCATGCGCAGTGCTAGATCAGGAGACGTAGGCAGAAGAAGGAAAAAGATGGCGGCGCCCAACTCTTCCAGGACGAAGATAGAATCCAGGTTGGCACAGAATCAAAATAAAGCCAGTTATGGAGGGATTGAGGGCTCTGCAGAAGTAAAGGTAAGGGTCATTTTATTCTTTTAATGACAGTTCCTCTTAAAGCATTTTGACTTAGTGGCAGCCATGGGTATTAATATTATTATTGGCCTGCCAACCAAGGCTGAAGATTGTATAAAGGAAGAGAAGAAAGAAGAAGATAACGGTATCCTGCGAGGGAACGAGGACAGGTGAGTATTGCGGGTTTAGTTCTGCTTTACATTACACATGTGGAAAGGTTTGGCTGATTTTTGTGAATTGAGTTTGGCAGAAAGAAAAGTATTCTGAAGTAAGATGTACAAACTCTGTAAATTTGTGATACTGAACAGACTGCCAGCCATCTGCACCTTAACCTTTGTAGTCCCCAAGGACTTCTAACTGGCCCTGGAGTGTGGATTTCATATAGCTGAAAAATTGATACATGTTGTTAGAAGCAGCTGATCCCCCATCCAATCAAAATCTTCCTCAAAGTGCTGGGACTGTTATAGCTTTCAAGGTGAAAACTGCATATTGATGGCCATGGGGAAAGGAGGGAACCTCCCTAATAATGACCATGGGGGAACTAGGCATGTCTCCAAATTTATTGCAATGGATGAGAGTGGACAGCTTCAAACAGATGGTCATGGGGGAAGGACAGCACCTCCCAAATAATGGCAATGGGGGAAGTGGAGCACCTCCATATTGATTGGGTTGGGGAATGCTGGAGCACCTCCATAATATTGGCCATGTGGGAAAGAGGACAAATTCATGATGGTAATGGAGGACGGGGAGCACCTCCATAATAATGGCGATCGGAACCAAGAGCACCTCTTTAATAATAGTCAAAGGGGAAGGAGGACAACTTTATACTGATGGCCATGGGAGAAGGGGAGCAACTCCTTAATACCAGCCATGGTTTTGTTAGGAGAAGTCCAATTCATGGCCGGATGTCCAAAAGCTTTACCCACACTGTGTACATCCAGGCCATGTCTACATCAGAGATACGCACAATGCTGAGAGGTAATGCCAACTACATAAATAACCTGACAATTCCAGCTGTGAGTTCACTAGGCAGAAACCACTGATTAATAAGTGATCAGGACTGGTCAGCTCTGACCACATTCGCCAATGAGTAACAATCTGAGGCTTTCATTTTAAAAATAAACACATAGTAAAGTGCAGCTTAGATCCTTCAAAGTCAACACAAATGTTTGTAGTCTACTTTTTCCAAAATTCAAAATGTATCATCTTATGGGGGTCATCTAGAAATGGTAAGTGCACGTAGATACCACCACCCTTTGTCTTAAATTTCATCAGAAGAACATTGGGGACTTCCTGTGCCTAGGCACTGTCCTACCCTCATAGCTGTATATCAGGGGACTTCCTGTGTTAAGGCACCTCTCTACCCTCATAGTCGTATATCATGTGACTTCCTGTGCCTAGGCACTATTCTACCCTCATAGTTTTAGATTATGTGACTTGCTGTGCCTAGGCACTTCTCTACCCTCATAGCTGTATATCAGGTGACTTCCTGTGCCTAGGCACTTCTCTACATTCATAGCTGTATATCAGGTGTATATAGCTGTGTATCTGCAATGTGAGGTCATCCAAGTCACTGCTGCCTTTGCTAGTCTCACCAGATTTGGGGTGAGATTTGGTGGAGAGTCTTTTGTGCTGCTGTTCTTCTTGCTGGAAGGGAAGCTATACTTGAGGACTTGCTGTGGAAGGATCTCACTGCTTCAGTCATTCTGTGACATATTCTTCCTCTGCTTTTACTATTACATCTTTAGTCATCAGAACACCAGCCATCAGGTGGGTAGCTCTGACATCTGAAGCAAAGCCCTAATTCTGCCAAGGTGATCACCTTCTTGCAGAGACATGACAGTAATGAGAAAAAGATCAACTGGAAGGAGCCCACAGGTTGGTGACCAGTCCTTTTTATGCACAGATTCAACAATACAGGTCCTCTTTAATATGCCAGCAGACGTAAGATAATGAAAGACTTTAAGTATGCAATCTGACCCCCAGTTATGACAATCTATCCCAGCTGTTTGATTTGCCCCCTGAGGTCAGTATAAACATGTATGTAAGGCCCAGGCTCATCCACAGCCTCCAACTATTCTCCATTCTAAACCCAAAAACAAACTTGAAATATGTTTGTGAACTTGCAGGTGTAATCTCCACCCATCCCTGTCCATTTTGGATCATCCTTATCCCCTGGGATGGGACGGAATGATCCACACTAAACAATGACAGGTGGGAGATTGGGTGGAGGTTGTGTCCCAAGACAAAACTCCCACTCGGGACTGGTGAGCTGCCTCATAGATTTGTATTTAGGTTTATATACTATTCATGACTTGTTCACCTGCAATGGCGTTTATTAGGCCTTTGTGACCGAAACCCTTTCCAGCCCTCTATCATTGAAACGAATGCCTAAGATTAAATCTGGCATTCGTGTTCGGCGTTTGCAAAATGTACATTAAAAAAACCATGGGGTGCAGCTTTTTGAAAATGTCTTGTGGGTTTAGACTTCATAATAAATATCAATGGGGGCATTCTGGAAGTAACATATTGAATCCACTCAATAATATTGATCTGGGGGACCAGAAAAACACAGGAAATGAAGTGATGAAGTGCATCTGAAAACACTCAACCACATGCCGGAAAAACACACAATGTTCATATTCATAACCATTAGGTCCTACAAGTCAAGGATCACAAACTCAGCAAATGCTTTGTGTCAAGAAAAAGTCACGACAAGAGTCATACACTTTACTTTCCCATAACCTCAAGCCACCAGTATAGAGAAATGTTCATCTGTCAGGTGTGTGCAGGTCATACAGATAAACTTTGCATTACCATAAACTACTTATTACCCCCCAACCCCAGAGGGTTATTCCCTATTTCCAGTGGAGAGAAGCTGTAGAAGGAATGTGCAGCCTACACACCACAGCCCCAACCAACTCATTTCTGGTGTCACAGGGTCCCGGCATCACATACAATGCCAGCTCTGTGCACCAGTAATGACTGCCCAGCAAACGTATCCCAGTGCAGCAGCTGGCAGATTCGTGCCCCGGGCCAAGGGTTCTGTTACCCTCCACACTATCCTTGCCACAGTCTAACGCTCATTTGAAGGAAGCTAGGTAGCCTACCAGTATGTTTTGGAAATGCAGATAAAATCTAGCCAAGAATGAAACCTGGGACCCCAGTGCTGCACAGTGAAAGTGCCGGATACCAAGACTGTGTCCAAAAATGCCCGGATTAAAGGAGACCTCAACCAAGCATTTTTATTGGCTGATATTACTTTCCTTTTCACCACCCCGGCTGCAGCTGCAAGGTTCCAACTTCTGACTTACTGGCTGCTTGCCTGTTCCAAGCCACCTTTAAGGCAGCCAGAAATAAGGCATTTTCACCAGCCGCAGCCTCTTTATATCCCTCAGTTAGTCTCAGAAGTCATACAACACGCACTACAAGTGCTAGAATATCAGGCATCACAATGCTATTATAACTGCAAACTTTGGTAAAAGCTGTAGGGCCACAGGCCATGTTATGTGACCAACTTCACACACTCCAACCAAGCAGATAAAACACACCACAGGCTCGGGGCGGAGAGGCACAGAAACTGCTGGCCCTGGGGCCACTGCTGTGTATTATACAGGAAGGATGGTTCATGCAAAGAAAGCTGGCGGAGCTGTACGTATATAACGTGTAGGAGATTGACTCCACTTATTACTCTATCCACCCCCATAGTCTGCAGCCTGCAAAGGGTAAATATACTGTATGTATATATTTATATGTATATATTATTTATAGGGACCCATGCAGAGCCTGCCCCCACCCTACACATTGCAGAGGTAGCTCACCCACCATTATTGCTAGGAGTGGAGGTGACCCCAATATCAGAATTATTGCTGCAGACCCCCTCCCTGCAGATAAGACAGAACAGACGGCGGAGGCGGCACGACTGCAGCAATTCCCCAAGCTGGCAAGCTAATCACCCAATGCCCTTATACTGGCCGTCTGTCTGTCCAACCACCGCCAACCTGTCCTGTCTACCTGTCAGTCCCTGCACACTGTCCCCTGTCACTGCACACTCCGTGCCCATCTCCCCTCCATCGGTACACAGACACCCCAGCACGGAGAACATCAGACCTCAGCACAGACCCAGAAACCCACAGAACCCTCTGCTCACCGCAACATCAGCATCCTAAGAGCCCTGCAAGAATCCCATCTCCATCCTGCAATACTGGAGAGAGGGGGACAGACAGATCCAGAGGAGAGGAGGGAGGAGAGAGCACAGCCCCTACAGGGAGGAAAAGGCTGCCACCAACAGTCAGATCCTGGAAAGACTGATAGAGAAAAGGGAGGAGAGAAGTGGTGACAGACAGAGGGTGGAGAGACAGTGAGTGACAGAGAGAGCAGAGAAAGTAAAGAGACAGAGAGAAAAGGAGACAGGAGAGAGAGAGAAGAGAGTAAAGAGAGAGGAGACGGAAAGAGAGAGAGAAAAGAAGAGAGGAGACAGAGAAAGAGAGAAGAGATGGAGAGAAAAGGAGAGAGGAGACAGTGAGAAAACGAGAGAAAGGGAGAGAGAAAAAAGGAGAGAGAGAGAGAGAGAAGAGAGTAAAGAGAGAAGAGATGGAGAGAGGAGACAGAGAGAATAGTGAGAAGGAAAGATGAGAGAGAAGAGAGAGGGAAAAGAGAAAAAAAGAAAGAGGAGAGAGAGGAGAGACCGAAAAGAAGAGAGGGGAGAGAAAGGGGTGAAAAAATAGAGAGGAAGAGAGAAGAAAGGATAGGAAAGATGAGAGAGAAAAAAAGAGGGAAGGGGGAGAAAGTGAGAGTGGAGAGAGGGGACTGAGAGACAGAGACTAGAGAGGGGAAAAAGAGAGAGAAAGAGAAAAAGATAGGGGAGCAAGAGAGAAGGAAAAGGAAAGGGGGGGGGGAGAGGAGAGGCAGTATAGAAAAGAAAGAAGGGAGAGTGAGAAAGAGGGAAAAAGAGAGAAGAAAGGATAGCAGAGATGAGATAGATAAGAGAGGGATGAGTGAGAGGTTGGAGGGTGAGAAGGAGAGTAGGAGTGAGAGAACAAAGGAGAGTAAGAAGGAAAGAGGGGAGGGTGATAGAGATGAGAGAAAAGAGAGAGGGAAGAAAGAAAAAGTGGTGGAAGAGAGACAGAGGAGAGAAGAGAAGGGTGAGGAAAGGGTGAGGGGACAGAGAGACAGAAAGGAGAGAGGGGAAAAACTAGGGAGAAAGTGAGAGGGGGCAAGAGGGAGAGAGCTGGAACAGTAAAGAAAAGAGAGAAGAGGGAGAAGGAGACAGCGAGAAAGTGAGGAAGGAGAGAGAAAGAGAGAGAGAAGAGCGCAGAGATGGAAGGAAAAATAGAAAATGGGATGAGAACAGAGAAAGCAGAAAGAAAGAGGTGGCTGCAGAGAGAGTGAGGGAGACAAAAAGAGAAAGTTGGAGAGATGTTAGACTGTGGTAGACAGACAGCAACTAACACAGAACAGAGGAGTGAGACACACACAGAGGAGAGGA
>NC_092862.1:4729029-4735593 GCF_032062135.1 Pyxicephalus adspersus | reverse complement strand
GTGTCAGTGTGTATATTGTGATGTGTGTACAGTCCTGTGTGTCAGTGCAGTGCTCTGTGTGTTGCAGTGTTTTTATATTCTATTGTGTAATGTCTTCAGATGAATAATTCAAGTCTTGGTGAAAGTTGTCCATGATTGCTGAACAATAGGGAGGGCAGGTGAGCGGAGGGGCCCCTGGTTCTACCTGATCCTGATAACAATAGGGCCCGATCACCTCACCTGTTTAGGTAATTAACCCTTAGCTCTCAGTAGACCCTGCAGGGCCCAGGCTGTGAGCCAGGGGTCCCAGATAATATTATGTGAGGTCAGCACTGCGACACCATCCAGAGACATCGGAGTCAGCACTGCCTGTAATATAGCGCAGTCATATCTGCTGTAATCCCATAAGAGCGAAGGACTGCAGATAATTACACCATGCAGATAATGCATGGGGTGCAGGGGGCACTACTGAAAGAGCCCGGCTCACCCAGGATCCCAAATTTAGGGCAGTGGCACCAAAACCCTATACCTGGCAACAGGCTGACCTTAAAGTTGGCCCTTGAAGCAAGGCATGATCATCCTGCTTTTATTCTGTTTTCTGAATGTAAACAAGAAAAGCCCTGTATAAACTCCATGGTCATTGTAGTCGGGGCTTACACAGAGCCGAAGACTCTTCAGGCCCCCATAGTTTGGGGCCAATCACTATGCATGTAGGGGAAGGGAACATGTTGTACATGGGAGAATCCATGATTCTTTTTACTCCCAGCACTGAACCTGCAGAGAAGTGAATATGTCCTAGCAGGGGGATTGGGTGCGTGTTGGGGCCAGTTATGTCGACCTGTTGCTGTGTCATGCCTTGGCAGCCCAGGTTCAGAGCATCACAATATATACGTAAGCTTGCTGTGTGTTTTTTTTTTTTTTCTGATTCCATAACAAACATGGATCCTTGGAGTACGTACCGCCTTCTTCTGATTGGCTGAGCGCATCATGGCCCTGTCACTTCGTGAGATTGGTTTAGATTTGGCTTGTATTCTCTCCTCCCCCGTGGAAGGTGGATGTCTTGCGCTTTCTTTTTGCTTTTCGCACTTCTTGCGTTTCTTCTGAACCACCAGACAATGAAGAGAAATAATAATGAATTATCGGGAGGGAATTGTATGAGATACGTAATGTCAATACTAAAGAAAAAGCAAGCAGAAATCATGAAATATCTATATCCACAGATCACAGTATATTAGTGTGGGGTCAGTGGGAAGAATTCCTCTTACATTGCTGGCCATTGGGGAGAATGTCACCCATACAGATAGCCGAAATGATCATTGATGTCACTTAAACTGACCTGAAAGGCACAAACTGCTCACATTGCTCAAGAAATCCCCATGAATTATAGCATTATAATATAATACATACCAGTTATCCCTGCAGAATAATACATAGTGGTGACTCAGAGGTTTGTACTCTCACCTTGCACCATTGGGGTCCCAGGTGTTATTTTTGGCCTGAACAGTACCTGGATGGAGGTTGTGTGGGTTTCCTCCCAAAAACCAAACTGGTAGGTTAATCAGCTTTCCCAAAAATTAACATTAGACTGTTGCTAGCCATGCACAGATACATGATTGATATCCCTTTGATATTGATACTGTCACACACTTGTCAATATTGATCAGATTTTAGTGTGGTTGAACTACTGCAGGAAGGGCAACTTCCAACCAATAGGAGTGGTCCTTTCTGTGAACCTTAACAACAGGGCATGATACGCCCCTGGTTCTACCAGATCCTAATTACAGTGGGGCCCCATCATCTCACCTGTTCAGGTAATTAACCTGTTCAGGTAATTAACATTAAGGCTGTGAGCCAGTGGTCCTGGATAATATTATGTGAGGTCAGCACTGTCACTGTGTATTAGTAAAGAACACAGCGGGGGGCACTTCCATTGGCTGGTTGGTGTCAGGGAGTTCTTTATTTCTAGAGAACTCCAATATTACGTTGAACTGCTCAATGCTGTATCACCCTCTTATTTTAATAGAAATAGCTGTGAACTAGAGGCTGTGCCATATGTTGGGTGGGGGTGCTGCCCAGCTACATGGTGCCAGCTTTGGGCACTAAATGGCTGTGGATTTGCTACAAAGTTACAATGTTGCAGTCCGATCACTGGGAGAGAGGAGACTGAGGAAATGCTTCCACCTGCCTGCAGAAGACTGATGACATGATCTCATCGCCCAAAATGTTCTTTGGCATTTCAGGTAAAAATCTGGAGCATGTGTTAATGTGTCTGCCAATGTCAGTGATCCACCCTAATGCATTACTGACAACCTACAGCTATAACCTCATAGAAGTTTTATTCTTTCCTGTGCTATATAAAATATATTTTGGCAGAATATACACTTTAAGTATTTGTATATCAGTTGTCTGTACAAAATTGTGACTGAGCTGCCAATCAGTCAGACCCGGCCTGTTGTCTGATGCACTATGGATTATTAATATTCTTAAATTATATTTATATAGCGCCCTCCTCCTTACCTCCAGAAGGGGCAGTGTTGGCACCCTGGGTGGTTCCAGTACAGATTAATATTAATATTATTTTTATAGCGCCAACATATTACGCAGCGCTGTACAATAAATAAGGGTTGCATATTACAGACAGATAGAGACAGTGACAGAGGAGGAGTGGACCCTGCCCAGAAGAGCTTACAATCTAAGAGATGGTGATTGATTTCCAAAGCCTACAATTTCCATCTGTCACATTTCTATCAATGCTATGGAGTGAGGAGCTCACATCTGATTGGACGAGGCAGGCTGGCTATAAGGAGTGCTGATGGTTTAGTATTTCTGGGGACACACAAGGGACCAAACAATTGATTTTGTAAGAAGTATGGAGTCTGTGACATGGAATGACCTGCACAGGGTAAAGTGAAGGGATGCAGATCTTTTACAATGTGCAGATTTGTCTCTCCATTCAGCAATCACAGCCCCACCGTCCCATAAGGAGCTCAGATAATGGCCCTGCACAGATGTCTCCACCATAAATAAATAATGAGAGAATTACATATAATGTTTGTAGTACCTGGAGCTCGCCTGGTCAGCTGATTCCACGTCAGTGTCCTTCACCTGCTATCATTATGTCAGAGGTCTCCCGAAAAAATCTGGCCCGTCCAGTCCAGTCACCCCTCCTCCTCTCCAAACACCGCCAGGCTCCGGTGTCAAATTATAGGATTTCTACACACAATTGTCCTTAATTCTGACTTTGTTGTATCTGCTGTGACCTCAGCTTTTCATTGTCATTGTATTGTGGGGTGTCAGTGATTCTGGGGGTAATAAGGGGGTCCAAAGGAATATGCCAAAAATCTGTCCCAGATTTGAAGGGACTGTCCCTCTTCATACCTTCCAACTGTCTCTGATTTGAAGGGGCTGTCCCTTTTTATACCTCCTAACTTTCTCTGATTTGGAGGAACTGTCCCTTTTTATACCTCCCAACTGTCTCTGATTTAAAGGGACTGTCCCTCTTCATACCTCCCTACTGTCTCTGATTTAAAGGGATTGTCCCTCGTCATACCTCCCAACTGTCTCTGATTTAAAGGGGCTGTCCCTTTCTATACCTCTCAACTGTCTCTGATTTGGAGGGACTGTCCTTCCTCATACCTCCCAAATGTCTCTGATTTAAAGGGATTGTCCCTCTTCATACCTCCCAACTGTCTCTGATTTGAAGGGGCTGTCCCTTTTTATACCTCCCAACTGTCTCTGATTTGGAGGAATTGTCCCTCTTCATACCTCCCAGCTGTCTCTGATTTGAAGGGGTAGTCCCTTATTATACCTCCCAACTGTCTCTGATTTGAAGGGACTGTCCTTCTTCATACCTCCCAACTGTCTCTGATTTAAAGGGACTGTCCCTCTTCATACCTCCCAACTGTCTCTGATTTTGAGAGACTGTCCCTCTTCATACTTTCCAGCTGTCTCTGGTTTGGAGGGACTGTCCCTCTTCATTACTCTCAACAGCCTATGATTTGGAGGGACTGTCCCCCTTTATAACCCCAACATTCCCCTGATATGATGGAACTGTTCCTAATTTGGATAGACTATCCCCCTTTATACCTCTAATTGTCCCTGATTTTGGGGGACTCCCCCGTTTCACTGCTCCAACTTTCCTATTTGGAAGGACTGACCCTCTTGATAGTCCCCATTTACCCCTGCAATGCACTGTTGAGTGTTACCCTGTGATGCATCACTGTGCAGGAGCCTTGGGGTACCATTAGGAATGATGCATTGTGGGTAACATGTGAGTTTACATATGAACCCCCTAAAGCCCATTGTGCCATTAACTTAATATTGCACCGGCTGGTAGGTGGGAAAAATCTGCAGCAAAAATTTTGGAAACTTGTCATAAACAGGAGACACTGACAGACAGAACTGATATTGATATATTATTTTCAGCAATGTTGAAATCTTGTGACAAGAAACCGCCCTGGAACCGTTGAGAAAAATATTTTAGGGAAATCAGCTGGATGCGTCTGTCCTGCACACAGGAACCAGCTGTCGGCTGGTATGCGGAAAGAAGTTGGTTGTTATTTGAAAATTCTTAATTTCTCCTTTACTTCAATTCCATTCTTTAGTTCCAGGTGTATCAGAGGTGTGTCAGTGTAAAGCTGCGTACACACTTGCAATTTTTGTCGTTGGAAAGGATCTTTCACGATCCTTTCCAACGACAAGGGGCTGCAAGATGCATGAACAATGCTGTACATACAGCACCATTCATGCTCTATGGAGAGGGGAGGGGGAGAGCGACGGAGCGGCACCCTGCTGCGCGCTCTCCCCTTCCCTTTCATTACGATCGGCTGTCGTCCATCGTCCGTGGATCAGGCGGGTCGGTCGTCCGGACGATGGACGACACCGACTGTACACACGGAAGATTTTCGCCCGATAATTGGCCGATGCCGATTATCGGGCGATAAAAATCTGCCGTGTGTACGTAGCTTTACACTTCCAGGTATTTATCATCCCTTACAGAGATCACAGTACTTCCCATAGCAATCTCTTTATCTCCAAAGACTGAGCCATCTTTGTTCGGGTATCATCCAGAGTCATCATCTACCTCCTGCAATGGGATGCCAGCTGGGAAATTAGCCAATCTTGATGCTCGTGCAATTCATCATTGAGTTCACAAACGTCCGAGACAGATTAGTTCCTGCTGCAGCCTTTTACCTTGTGATTTGCAACAATGTTGCAGTCTGACCACTAAAGGTGATAAGACTGAGGAAATGCTTCCTCATGCCTGCAGCAGACTGGTGACATCATCTCAGCTTAGGTAATGACACCTACTGCAGCTTAACAAGAAAGGGAGAGCAGGGGTTTTTGTATGGCTCAATAGTTTATATCTGAGTATCGGAAGTAATACAAAATCATACAGATATCCAAAGTAGTCTAAGTGACCCAGTGATGCATACACATATTTTTAAATACAATGTCCTTATTCAAACCCCTAGAAGCTGCGGGGTAAGAGGACTAGATACCATACAGAGATCAACTGTCCAAATTAAATAGAGCGGTATGTATATTAGAAATTTAGACTGGAACCCGACACGTTTCGCCGGTTCAGGCTTCCTCAGGGGATTTAGAGAAGAACCAGTGTCAAAATCAGTTAAGTTGCTGAAGTTACCTTGCCGATGTGATATCCATGAAAAATGAAAGAGTGAATGTAGGTAGTGGAGGGCCAACTTAGGTATATACAACACCTGGGTGGTGAAATAGGCCAAGGGTTAGTCAAAGTCCAGATTGGTAATCATAAAGCATCAAATGACACCAGCAAGGGTACAGTCAAAATGTGTGTCAGCGTCCTCGCTGCTGACAGACACCTATTGGAGCTTAAAGACAGCTTTGTACTGCTCAAATATGGAGCTTTTCTGTGATACTGATCAATGTGATGTGTCCGAATACTTGGAAAGATACTGACAGGTGCACTTTAATTAGATCTGATCTAATTAAATTTGATGTGATCAAGGTTCTGATAAAATTCCTTCCTTATCCCGTGTAATCTGCGCTCTTATCTTCCAGAAGCCCTGCACCACCATGAGGATGCAGCCATATCACCAGCTGAGACATTTCATCGGCTGATAGAGAACATAAACAGTTTATATTGTGGATGGAGGAGCTGCCGGTCTGCGTCAGTCCAGGCAGAAGGAGAAGCTGGGAACTTCTATGTCTTAAAGCTCTGGAGTCCTGGATTCAGTTCCCAGTATGACATTGCATGGAGTTTGTAGGTGCCCATCCAAGTGTCTTTTGTGATTCATTTTCCAATCCAAAACATACAAAACTATAATGAGAGAGGCAACCACTGCTAACCCCCTCCAAGAAACACATTGCCTGGCTTTCATTTTAATTCAATGACTATAAAAAAAGGAAATGATGATCCCTAAGAAGAAGGCAGCAAAGGAATCTTCTTGCTATTAAATCCAACGAATCAGCAAAACAAGCAAGCAGCGAACACCTATGGCCTGGGGAGGTTCTAATTCCCTTTGCCTCTGACAAATGACCAAACATGTGACAACTGAGACACTGATGTCATAGTCTGTGTGCAACCTGTGTGCAGTTTGTGTG
>NC_092862.1:4725469-4728554 GCF_032062135.1 Pyxicephalus adspersus | reverse complement strand
GTGTGCAACCTGTGTGCGGTCAATGTGCAGTCTGTGTGCAATCAATGTGCAGTCTGTGTGCAACCTGTGTGCAGTCAATGTGCAATATGTACAGACAGCATAAAATTTGGACTAAATGCAGCAACCAATCACCATTCATCAGTCTGAAAGATTCCAAAAACCAAGAGACTTCCTAATATATATATCTCCACCATCAGATTTAGGCCATGCTGCTTCTCGTGGTGCCATAAGTGAAGAGATCACAACATTTGCTGGTGACCACCATAGGGTTGTGCTGTATGGCAACAGCCAGGATCCGACCCTCCGAGTGCCACACACATACTATCTGATCCACTTTATCCATGGAATCAGATCTCAGGTCACAGTTCATGGGGTAAATGTTCTTATTGCAGGGAAACCCGCTAAATTATTGTCACTGACAAAGTGTAACCGATCACCAAAGATTGACAGTAACCCAGCACTAGACTGACATTCTTGACAATTGCATCCATTGTGATTGGGGAATGATGACCTTTTACAAAATTTTGGAGCCCAGCAGCATCTCTTGCCAGCTCTCATTGGTATTTTTGCTGTTACAGTGAACGTTCTTGTATTCAAAATGACAAATTGTTGCGGAATTATAAATTCGTATAAATTGCGAGCTGCAGCTAAAAGTAGCGACAATTTGTTGAATGTCTCAGCACGACACGGACTTTATTTTCCACCTCTATAGTTTATATATCGGATTTGATATCTGGGAGTTTTACATCTTCCCATTGTTGAGTATTGAGCAGCTGTGTCTGGAGCTGTAGATGGCTCCTCCGGGTGTTATGGGGTCAGTGACATCCTCTCCTTTGTGCGTATTGACTTACCCAAAGGTGCAGCAGAGGATTATGGGGAATATAGACCTTGGCTGTAGATGGAACAGATGTAGCCTCATCTGCAACCATCTCTAGGAGCTGATAGAATTGCACTGATCACCAATACCAGGTTTTGATCCGATCCTGATGCTGACTTTGCCCCCCTCACCATTAAATTGGAGGGAGCATCCTTTTTTAACCATTCAGCAACAATAGAATGAATGAGCATTGTACACACAGAGCTATCCAGTTCTATGTGGAGTGGAGGCAACCTGCTGCGTCCCCCTCATAGCAAATGACAGTGGTGGTCTAATGATCTGTTACCAAACATAATCATTCTTCTAAAAGTTGGAAGTCTACAAGTGACATAGATTTCATATGGCTGCTAATTTATTCATTACTAGCCAGACAATCAAATCCAGGCCAAGCGCTCATGGTAGTTTCCAAAAACCCCAAAATTGTGCAGTGAGATTTGCATGTAACTCATCAATCAGTTGATGCACCTACAATCAGAAAAAGATTGCAATGATTGAAACTGCATGGGACGTGTCCCAGAAAAAAGCCTTTGCTGTCCAAAACACCTACAGACATGCATGGAGTTGCTCTCAGTTAGTCGACTATCATTTCTGCATATCAAAGTATGCTTGATGAGAATGTGAGGCTATATATCTGAAAGTGCTGGTGGATCTTTCAGGATAATAACAATGGAAGAACACTAAGAATGAGAATAGGAAATAGAGGGAGGGCTATGGAGCGCCCTAATCAAGGCCCTAATTTGAATCCTAATCAAATGCTGCAGGGAACTTGAAAAGGGCAATTCATGGGAGGAAACCCACAAATAAAACATAGCAGAAGAATTTTTGCATGAAGACATAGTCAAAAATATGTGAGAATAGATGCAGTTAGGCATCTCTGCCATTTCTGCTAAAGGGGGAAATGCCAGCCTATGGAGGAAAGGGTGTACTTTACCTCAGAGGTTGGAACTTGAGTCGCACGACATGGAATTGAATCCGACTTAAGTCACCTGATAAAGTACGACTTGCAAACGACTTGATAAATGAAGTGACTTGACTTGGAAGAATTCTTGATGACTTGAGACTTGACTTGGTGTCAATGACTTGGGACTCATCTTGGACTTGAAGGGTGACGAATTAGTCCAACCTCTGCTTTACTCATAGTGCACATAAATTTTTGTTGAATAAATGATTGAAGAGGCAACATTTCCTACAGGTACATCACCTGTAGGCATTGTTTGAATGCAGATCATATGTTTGAATATGTTGAAGGCGTCAGTCATTTCCATGGGGTGTACATACTTTTTCACAGGACTGTATATCAGAACTACATGTATACCAGGGCTAAAATAATATGGAGAAAGATTGTACTTGGAGGCGAATATATAGGTGTGCAAGCTGCAAATCCTTGTGGGAAGCAGAGATAAAGGTTCACCAAGAATGGCACCCAGCGGTTCCTTTATCTGCACATATACAGCATATACTTTTGCATACTGGTTGCACGAATTGCAGTCAGCTCATCTCCTAGATTGCAAACTCTTTGCGGCTGGGTCCCCTCCTCCTCCTGTGTCACTGTCTGTATCCCTCTGTCATTTGCAACCCCTATTTATTGTACAGTGCTGCGTAATATGTTGGCGCTATATAAATACTGTTTATTAATAATAATATTAAGACTCCACACCCATCCCATTTTTTTTTTTAAAGATTCCCTGTCACAGCAAGGAGACATTACCCTGGAGCTCCATGACTTCCTGCTATTTTATCACAAAGTGAAATATTTCTCCTTTTCTTTCGGGCCAGAGCACTGCTCCCAAGTTTTGTTTTACAGCTGAATTCTGGGAGAGCGGCCAGGCTGAGACATACTGCACTTCATCATTTCAGAGTGGACTGTGTCCTATGTGTCACTTGTAGACAATCCGTCCCATTGTCACCTCATCTGGAAACACAAACGATGATTCTTTTCAAACAACAAATCACTAAAATGGTCCGGCGCTTACTGAATAGGGTGCAGCTGGCGAAGGAATTGACGGAAAGTGGGCAATAAATAGGAGTCTCTGAAGGGTTATAGTATGTGCAGAGTCAGAAATGTCACTTTTAAGCTCAAACGCGTCCAAAATTATTTTTAGATTTGCAATATTTATTGAAATAACTGCTGGGGATTTATCTGTGAAGGTTCTTGTTAAAGCAATTCCTGTTGCATGGTGACAACACTCCCATTTGGGCTCCTGTGTT
>NC_092862.1:4720736-4724480 GCF_032062135.1 Pyxicephalus adspersus | reverse complement strand
ATTCCAAGGGGTCAATACAGGGTAGAATGGGCACTAGGGGCATTATTAGACAGGGTAGAATAGACTATAGAATATTAGGATTTCTTAGGGTTCAAACACCTTTCCAGGGTTTAAAGAAATAGCATGGACTCTGGGGAGTCAACAGAGGTGTTAGAATGGACTCCAGAAGGTTAATAAAGAGAAGAAAGTGTATGTGTGTGTGTGTGTGTGTGTGGGGGGGTTGTTGTTATTAGAGATGGCAGAATGGAGTCCACTTGAAGTTTTGTGCCCAGTAATCATCTCCAGTCTCTCACAAGAATAAATAGCAGCCATTGTCCCCTCTGTCTCTTCATCTCCTGCCCAGAGAGAACACTGAGCACCCAGCAACACAAGCCGCCAATTATTCCCTGGCAATAAACAGAGCGTACTAGAATCAGCATGTTCCCAGCCTTGTTCTGTCTTTCACCCTGTTGTATGGAGGGCCGACTGCCAACCCAAAGGTCAATGTCACACTAGCACTATGTTCTCTTTATCAGAGCGTAATGGCAAGAGGCAGCCATGACTGTTCCCCTATAGGACAATGATATGACTACACCATCGCCATGTTCCCATTCCATTGGATGATAGCAAAAAGCAGCCATGATGGTTCTCCTTTAGGACAATGATATGACCACATCGGCACCATGTTTCTAGTTTAATGAGATGATGGCATGAGACAGCTATGATAGTTCTGCAGATGTATTCCCCCCATCATGTTCCAATTCTATTGGACAACAGCAAGAGGCAGCCATGACGGTTCTTTTATAGGAACTACACCAGAGCCAAATTGCCAGCCCCATGGGACAATGGATTAGGTCATTATGGTTTTGTAGTTTTAATTCCCTAAAAGGGCCACAATATGACTATACAGTACCATAAACTTGTTCCCACTCCCATTGAAAAAGACGCAGCCATAATGGTTCCCCTATAGGACAGTGATATGACTACACGGTACCAGCACCATGTTTACAGTTCTATGGGATGATGGGTTGTGACGTAATGATTTTAAAGGTGAATATGAGGTTATAGACACTGTAGACTCCGTGCTGATATCAGATAATTCTGCACAGGGTCTAATCCAAGTCTTTGTTTATGGCTGGGCCTTATAGCATAGGGGAACCATTTATAAGGGTTAGGAATTTAGGGGTGTGGTGGGGGCTGTAGTAGGCTGTATAAGGGATTCCATGTGCAGCCACTGTATTCTTCTTAGTATTGGTGAAGTATCGGCTGTCAAGGGGACACAATGGGGTAGTTGCCACAAAGGACCATGGGTACACAAGAGATCCCATCACTGGCTTTGATTATTAGGGCCCATTTCATACTGGGGGTATTGTCACTGATAACTCACAAAGAAATTTGTACGGGGTCACTTCTTAACTGACACCAATGATTTTTTTGGCTATCTGTAAGAGTGACATTCCCAATGGCCAGCAATGTAAGAGGCATTCATCCCACTGATCACACACTAATATAA
This sequence comes from Pyxicephalus adspersus, assembly GCF_032062135.1. Classification (NCBI taxonomy): domain Eukaryota; kingdom Metazoa; phylum Chordata; class Amphibia; order Anura; family Pyxicephalidae; genus Pyxicephalus; species Pyxicephalus adspersus. Next base: position 4,722,988 of record NC_092862.1, on the reverse strand, counting down.
TTTGAGCTTTGATATAATAAAGTAATTATTAAAGGGGGTTTCTGAAGATCTGAGAGTTTTTTCTAGGGGTTCCCCTGTGTTATAAAAGTTGAGAAATACTGGTCTAATCCATTAATTTATTAAAGAATAATATTCCATTATGGAATAGACCCCAGAATAATCTGTTACTCATCACATCCTGTGAAATTCTAGAATATTTGCTAAACTAAAAAACAAAATTTTCTTATAAATTGCAGAAGCGAATTAGCTGATTGCATAGCGCCACCTGCTGTGCAAAGAGAAGATGCTGCACTGTGCGGGACAGTGCTGCAAACAACACAGTGCTATCAGGTTGGCGTTATTGTTAGCGATAAGACAACTATTACCACTTACCATTTACCGTGTATCTATATATTACTTTTTTTATTATTATTTTTTTTTTTTAGAATGGGGATGGATTAGAATCATGGCCAGTTTTAAAAAAGGAAGGGAAGATGGAGGAATAGCCCCACCTAATCCAGGGGCCCAATTGGCAAAATGAATGGGGTGCAGGAAAGCTGTACATTTAGGGTGCCTACTTCATATTTTCACAGCGACCCATTTTGTCGAACCCTAATCAGTTATGTCGAGTTTTATCTCTGCAGGAAGCTCTGCCCCGGGGTGTTCCTGAACTCCTATGAGCCTGTGCATAGAAGCTGACAATCTATTGTCCTCATCATCAGTTGTTCTTGTCTTGGGTGAAAATATGACATGTGTACAGCGATCTCCCATTGCGGATTGATGAACAGTACAGCAGCCATGGTGGAATAATGAACGCCTGATTGGAAGTGACTGCTACAGCAGGGTGCTTCTAGCTCATCCTCCTCTTCCCCTCCCTTAGAAAAGAATGTCATCAAATTTGCACATAATATATTTAGTCGCCCTATTTGCTCCTCCAATTGCCTATTAATGACTTCCTCACTCATAACCTCATCACACACGTCTCCAAGACTTTTTTTTAGAGCTGCCCCGACTCTCTGGAATGGTCTTCCTCGTCCTATTCGGCTTGTTCCTACTTCCGGCCTATTTAAAAAAGAAACTCAGAACCCAACGATTCAACCCCACCTACCCGTCTTCTTCTAGCTCCTAAACCCTCACTACTCACCCAACATTCCATATCCCTCCTAATATTGTGTGATACTTCCCCCACCTCCTAGATTGTAAGCTCTGGGCAGGGTCTTCTCCTCCTCCTGCAACCCCTATTTTTTGTACAGGGCTACGTAATATGTTGGCGCTATATAAACCTTGTTTAATATCAATACATTTCCTATTCATTTCCTTTTGTGACAGCTGTGCACTTTTGATTGTTTGCCACTAGGTGGCAGAACGAGTTATTGTTTTAATAGGAACTGAAAGGAGAAGTGTAGAGATTCGACTGTAAGTGAATTTCAGATGAATTGACTGGGGGAATAATTTATAAAGAGAGACCCATGTGTAAATCAACCTTTTGTTCATCTGTCACTGGGAAGTAGTCTCAGCAACTACTATAATTTGCTTTAAGAAAATGCCGGATGATTTATAGAAGCACAGAAAATAACTGGGGATTGAAGCTTTATAGTAATGATAACAGTGACTGCTGATCCAGGGAATATCCGATTGCCTCATGGGATCAGGAGGGAATTTTTTCCCCTGTTGGAGCAAATTGTACCAGGCCTTCCTCTGGACCAACTATGTTCATACATTTATGTATTTTTTCACCCTAACCTACAATGAAACTTTACTATGACAATCATCTGGCATCCATTGGACATCTGTGGGAGGCTTCAGTGGACCGCCAACTACCGAGAGGTGATAATGGCGACATTACCTGGCCTGCAATCTGTAACATTTCTGTGTAAACTGGAAATAAATATACCAGATACAATCTACATAAATGTAATATTTATCGGGAAGAGTTTTGTAATCCGGAGAGATAAGTAGAAGGAGCACTTACCTCGGACTTCTTTGACTTCACTGCTTTCTGGCGATCACCTGTGACAGAAGGACAACATTGGTCAATGGGAAGAGAAGGATGGGGGGGTGTAACACCAGATGTGGCCTGTGGGGGCACAATTTATGGGTGTAGGGTGGTATTCTTAATAGGGGGTTGTGTGTCTGTCGGGTTGGAACACTAGGGAAGATAGGGGCGTATAGAGACCTATAGGCCGGGGGGTATGATAGGACACTCTATAGACTTTTTGACCCAATAGTATATGGGGGTTGTCAGTTTTTGACCAGGGGGTGTGTAGTGGGGG
>NC_092862.1:4717658-4718913 GCF_032062135.1 Pyxicephalus adspersus | reverse complement strand
AGGTGCAGGAGGTGTACAGGCGGAGAGGTGCAGGAGGTGTACAGGCGGAGAGGTGCAGGAGGTGTACAGGCGGAGAGGTGCAGGAGGTACCCAGACGGAGAGGTGCAGGAGGTGTACAGACGGAGAGGTGTAGGAGGTGCAAAGACAGAAGGTGCAGGAGGGGCACAGATAAAGAGGTGCAGAAGGTGCACAGGCGGATAGGTGCAGGAGCTGCACAGATAGAAAGGTGCAGGAGGTGCACAGGTGGATAGGTGCAGGAGGTGCACAGATAGAGAGGTGCAGGAGGTGCACAGATAGAGAGGTGCAAGAGGTGCACAGATGGAGTTAGGTGGCATTCTTGGGGTGTGGAGATACCTTGGTTATCAGGAGGCATTATTATCTCTACCTATATAGGGCACTCTGGAACCAGGATATGTCAGGGACACTTTTCACCTGTAGGAGGCACTTTCTGGGTATGTGGGGCACTTTCTAGCTATAGGGGACACATGCCAGGTATAGGGGGCATCTCTGGTTATGAGAAAACTAGCAGGATATAGGGGCACCCTCTGAATACTAGAGGGATCCCTCTCTGGGTATAGGGGGTAGTCTCCGAACATGGATGAATTAGGAGGATAGGGGTCATTCTCAGGGTCTGGGGGTACCTGTCCAGTGCAGCTGCGGCTGTCCTCTTGGCAGAGAGCAGGACAGGAAGAGGATCCACACCAGGATGGTACCCAGGACCAGAACCGATACCCAGGCAAAGCGTAGCCAGGATGGGTCACCCAGGAGTACTTCATACAGGGGGAACATCCTCAACAGAGGTGCCAGCTGTACACGAGCTACTGCCGGAGAAGGGGAGTGCCGGAGGAGGAAACACCCAGTGGGCATCATGCCAGGGAACAGCAAAACTTCCCAGATGTGAAGGATGCTGCACAGTGCCTAAAGAGGGACGGAGCTTCTTATTGGGAGTACCACTGGTATATTGTTTTACCTGAGACTGTGCAACTGCTGGGAGTACCACCCGCTCATCACTAATACATGGACTGTGTCCACTGTTGGGAGTAACACCTGCAAAATCTCCCCCTTGTCTTGGCATCACCTTGGATTCTGCCCTTTCCTTTACCCACCATATTCAGAACATTTTCAGGTCCGGTCATTTTCACCTGCGGAACATCTCCAAAATCCGCCCCTACCTGTCCCCAGTGACCACCAAACTCCTTGTACACATTCCTGTTATCTCTCGTCTGGACTACTGTAACCTCCTCCTCTCTGGTAT
>NC_092862.1:4710852-4715570 GCF_032062135.1 Pyxicephalus adspersus | reverse complement strand
CTGCTCACTACTAATACATAGACTGTGCCCAGTGCTGGGAGTGCCCCTGCTCACTACTAATACACAGACTGTGCCCAGTGCTAGGAGTGCCCCTGCTCACTACTAATACATAGACTGTGCCCGGTACAGGGGGTGCCACCCGCTCACTACTAAATCATAGACGGTGCCCAGCGCTGGGCGTGGACAAGAAATTACCCAGAATGCTTTGTACCGGAAGTGGCTGGTTGCTATGGACGCTATTGTTGATTCCGCTCTTGATCTAATTCGTGACAACTCGGAATTATAGAATGCTGTTCGCCAGGGTCAGTTTGTTATTTTTCACATTAGGGGTTATTTACGTGGTGCAAAACTATAAAACTCTTGTCCGGAGCGTCGTTTCCGGTTTTACAGATCTCTTGACAACTTCAGCGGCCAATCAGCATGCACCTTTCCACGATGCACGCTAATTGGTCAGACTGTCTGGCGTCACGAGACCTGACACATGTGTGGTGTACAGGTTTTTTAGATTTTTATTAAATGTCTGGCATCCGAACACGTTATATGCGTGTATAGTGCATGACATGTTGTTATATATCCGGGCAGAGTCATAGCTATGCTGCCCTTGACAAGGCTTGGAGCCAAAAGGTGTGGTTACTATGGTAACCTTACACTTTTCTATTAATCAGGAACTAATAAAAATACCCCCTGAAAATTACCAATGGGAGAGGCATTATGGTCTAAATCTGCCTGACAACCACAGAAGAAGGGCTGTGATTGGCCAGGAGTGTGAAATTGGGGTAAATCTGTGTTAGGAGTTTGGGGATTGTTGGGAGAAGTTACCTGTGATGGGCAGTGAAGCTCACCTGTAAGAGGGGATACTCTGCTGCACCCAAGAAACAGGGTCTGCCTCTGCTGACCTTACTACATACCCCTGAATGGACTAGGAAGTCCCATTCTGTGCTCTATTTACCTGCATCCCAGGACTGTAGGGGAAGCAGCAGCTCCTCAGAGGCGGGGCTCACATATTTCATATACATATAGTATAATATACTTACAGGAGCGGGGGCAGGACAGGGAGGACACACTGGAGGGGGCCCTGCCACTTTTTATGGGTGGTAAGGACATATGAAGGGTACATAGTTATATTGTAAACATTGGAGGTCCAATGAGGAAATTGGGGTTCTTGGTGTTTCATACACTGGAGGTGGTTCTGCCACTCCTCTGAGATGGCAGATATAAGATATACATATTTCTATTATATACAGGGAGGGAGGTGATGCTGCAGTTCCTCTAAGGTGGGCCCAAGGAGCTACAAAGGTAGGTTATCCAAAACTGGAGCCAGGTGATATTGCAGCGTTACCCTCCGCTTCTGGCTAGACTGGTCCACCTTTGCACCTGGCTACCTTGCCGTTTATCCCAAACCCAACACTTGCAGCACCCAGCTCCCTTGCTACCTTGGCTCAGACCCTCCACTTGGCCAACACGGGAAATACAAAAATTTGTGCAAAATATGAAACTTTATTTAACAATAACCTCAAACATGATATAAAAAAACTTTAAAATTGTATAATTATTTACAGTTCTCATTTGATTGCAGTTCGCTTGCTGAAAACTTGGTGCTATATAAATGTTCTGAATATGAAGTGACTATCAAAGTTTCAATCAGCCTTTGCCCATAATTTTCCTTCCCCTTATCCTTACTTTTACCCCACTCATTATGGGCAACCAGCAACGGGCCAGTACCAGCAGATCTGCCAAGTTTGGACTGTAAGCTCTACTACCGAGGAGTCACACCAGGATGGTACTAGCTGGAGACTGGACTGTAAACCAAGACATCACATCAGGCCAGTATCAGCAGGTCTGCCAAGGCTGGGAGTGTAAGCTCTTGAGCCGAGGAGTCACACCAGGATGTTACTAGCAAGTTTGAAAAGACCGGACTCTAAACCAAGGCATTGCGCCAGGCCATTACAGGCAGGGCTGCCATGACTGGGACTGTAAGATCTTTAGCCTGGTCATCACACCTGGCCCATCATCTTTGCGATTTGTTTGTATATATTGTGTTTATGTTACTTTGTGACAAGTTCACTGCATGTATGGAAAGGACATAAAGAGCCCAAGAATGCCATGGGAAACCATGTGACTTATTTGTGGACCCAGAGAAATTAGGGGCCCCACCATTATATGGTGGAGTTTGATTTTGTCAATAAAATTGAAAAAAATATTATTTCCTTTTGGTAATCTCCATCTTAATATTTAGTATCACTTTAGAAATTACATTACATGCAAATTTAGAAGTGGGGTCCCCCATAGTTTTGCTATAAGGCCCCTTTACAGTGCTACTGGTGGCAACAATGACACACAATGGTAGAAGAATCATAGGAGAACTGAGAGCCCAATCATTAAAAAAGCTAGGAGTGCAATCCCAAGGAAAGCGGCCTTGAAGAGTACTGGGGGCCATATCCCAGGGAAACTAGTACAGTTACTCCTGGGAGGTTGCAGCCAGCCAACTATAAAACTTCTATTATTATACTGGTTTACATTTAGGGATCCGCCCCTGAGCAATGATTGATTTGAGAGGACCTTGGGGGTGGAGCCTAACATTCAGCTTCGCACAGAAGTGCAGTGAGTTTTTAGTACCTGTGGTTGATTGGTGTGAGAGCTCCTTGGGGGTGGAGCCTGACCTGTAGACTAGGAACATATGTTGATGTATGTAAAATGTTTATCTATGCATCCAGCTGTGCAGTGAGTTTTCAGTATTTCTGGTTGTACAGGGCCCATATGGCCCCTAGGTGAAGTGCCGTGAGACTAGCTACAGGGCACCATTTACTGACTGCATAATTCCAGGTAGGAAAAACAGTGCAGCACACAGCATGACATGTGGCCCCAGAATCCTCTTCAGTTGTGATAGCACATCTACTCAAGGGTCAGTGGGTGGTGCCTCTGTCCTGTAGCTGGTCTCACTGTTCTTCATCTAGGGGCCACATGGGCCCTGCAAATCCACAGGTACTGACAACTAACTGCATAGCTGGGATGACCATTTTACACACATCCTAACTTATATTTCAAGTTACAGGTCACGCTCCACCCCCAAGGAGCTCTCCAATCATTGCTTGGGGAGGATCCCTGGCTTTATAATAATAGAAGCTTTATAGATGGCTGGCTATACCACCATCTCCATTCTCATACAGTCACACTTTTTCCACACATGGCCGCTCATCATGGAATTTTCTATTTTCAGGTTTTGTACAAAATAGTGGGAAAAACTTTGGAGGCTGAAAGGGATGAGTCACGCAGAGGCGACTGTAATACGAGCATGTGTCGTACTTATTGTATAACTGTAACTGAAGTGGTGCCAAGTCACATACAGACCAGATTCTCCACTGTGCAAGATGATTATAAACCATGTGGCCAGAAAAATAGAAACCCCTGCTCATTAACTCATGAGACCAAATTGATTATGATTACAGCTTGCAGGCATCCCGGCAGTGAGTCCTCTGAGATCCCATACACTCATTGTAGTATTCAGTGCATAGCTGCCCAGGTCTAGTGTGTGTGTATAATTCTTATGGAGTTAATCTTTTAGGAGTCATCGCACTCCAATAATCGCCACTGCTGGACAGTCCAGAGGAGACATTCCTCGGTAGGTGGTGGACATTGCTGATGGATTGTGTCACACTGCATAAAGCTCCGACACATCTCATGTTCTGATATTGGTAATGTCATATTAATACCTGTTTTGGGCTATGGGCCGGCTCAGCTTATGGTACCGCCCACACGGAGCATCCTCAGCCCTTTTCCCGTGGTTACTGTCAAGGAACATAAACCTTTTAATGTATGAAATCTTCAACCATCTTCATGGTGACCACAATCCATCTATTAGGGGTCACATATACAAATATGGGACCGTTAACGTCTTTATTACCGGAACACAATGACTGTTTAAGGAGCACACTGTCCACCAATCACATTAGGACCTCCCACCAGTTCAGTGATGTCACAATTTGGGGAGTGGAAAGATAATTGTGCGCCCCCCCTGAGGTTCTTCTGAGGTGTATGTGTATTCCACATGTGATTATTGCCTCAACAAAAATCTGTAGTGAAAGAAATAATAAAATTGCTAATGCATATTTTTTTTTTAATCTGCTTTAGGTCCCTGCAAAAAAATAAAAGCAGGCAGACAGTGAAGTCAGAACTCCAGATGTATAGCTTTATTCTAAACCAGTGTCTGAAGCCACAGGTAACATGTGTTTTTAGAAGCCGTGGTCCTCAATGGCCTCTTTCATATGTCTCCCAGTACACATTGAGCCTAATTTATTAAAGCTCCCCTAGACTTACCAAGATAGACTATCATGGGAGAACCTGGGTGATCCAGCAATTCTGAAATGGATCTGGTCCAGAATTAGCCAACTGATATATAATAGCAATATCATAGCCAATAGCAAATGATTTCCAATAAATCCATTCCGGGTTTGCTTTCTCACCTAGGTTCTCCTAAGAATAAATAAATGAGACTGAATAAATGAGACTCATCACCTTTATGTTCACTATTGGCAAACTGTTCAGATACAAAATGCAGAAATGTTACAGTTGTCTGTAACATGTTCCATATGGAAATAAAAAAAGCATGCCCATTTCTGCTAAAAATGCAGGGTTTCTGTTATTTTGGCCAGTTTGGTCTCCAGATGATATCCAGACGATAAACATGGTGGTGCTGTGATGCCACCTGTTGATAGATATCG
>NC_092862.1:4678787-4710790 GCF_032062135.1 Pyxicephalus adspersus | reverse complement strand
TTTTCTTTGTAGAAGGTTATGTAGAAAGGACTTTTCACCTTCTCATTCCTCTCTCTCTGCAAGCCATAAACATGGGAATAATACAGGGAATGGCCGACTCTCCCAGATCTTGGGCGGATATAATCCTTGTGACTCCCCCTGATTGTGGTTCCACAGGGAACCCAAAGGAAGACGCAGGCATCGCCCAGAACCGGGAGAGGAAGGGCTGCACCATTTCATTCCTAACAACCCTGCAACCTGCACCAAATGCTGAACAATCATAATGCTGCAGATAACTTCTCATACAATCTTTCACAGATTTATTGCTCCAATAGTGATGGACTTCTACATTTCCCATTTTTGCAGTACTTTCACTATATGTAATGTTCAGCGTGGTACGGTTATAATATTACAATATATGTGCAATGGACCTGATTTATTAATGTTCTCAAGACTGAAGAAGATAAATTGATTCCCATATCTTCATTGGTTACCAAAAAAATTGGAAATCCCCAAATTTCATTCCTATATCCCCAAAATGTGTTTCCCATACTCCAACATTTAATTCCTATACCTTTATTTGGTTCACATACCAGCAATATATACCGTAGTTCCCATTCCTCATTATTCAGTTCCATGTCCCAATATATAGTTTCTATACCCCTATTATTTGATACCCCTTTCTTCTTTGATTAGGTACCAAAATCTCATTTGATTTCCCTATTTGGTTTCTATAACATTAATATTTTGTTTCTATACTCCATCAGTTGATTCTGATACCCCCATCATATGACTCCATATGTCCATTGGTTAGTTACCAGAGTTTGTTCAATTGATTCCTATACAACCCCCTCGCCCCTTCCTTTGCCCATTTGGTACCCCCTACTCCAATATTTGATTCCTAATACAATTATTTGGTTCACATAACCCCAATATTTACTTTTCTTGCCCCTCTATTTGGTTAGCATATCCATCATTTGGATCCCATACCACTATAATTTGGTTCCTGTGTTCTATCATTTGATTCCCATATCTCCATTTATTAGTTACCATAATCCCATAATTTGATTTCTATATTCCTCCCACTTGGTTCTCCAAACCCCAATATGTTGTTCCTATACCCCATCATTTTATTTTAATACCCCTATCATTTGATTCCTATATCTCAATTGGTTAGTTACAACTATCTCATCATTTGATTCCCATATACCCAACATTTGTTTCCCAAACTCCAACATGTAATTTTTATAACAATTTTTGCATTCCCCCAGTATGAAGTTCCCATTCTGCATTATTCAGTTCCATATCCCATTATTTGGTTTCCATGTCCCAAGATTTAGTTTTCATACTCATACTTTTTTGGTTCCCATACCTCCATTATTTGATACCCTTATCTTCATAATTTCCTAATTTGATTTCTATATTCCCTTATTTTGTTTCCAATTGGCATCATTTGATTGTGATATCCCCCTCATATGATTCCATATCTCCATTGGTTAGTTACCAGAATTCCTTCATTTGATTCCTGGACCTTTATTTGGTTCACATACCCCCAATATTCTGTTCCTTTTCCTCATTATTTGGTTACATATCCCATTATTTAGTTTCCATATGCCCATCGGTCAGTTACCAAAATCTCATCATTCAAGATCCATATTCCCTCATTTGGTTTCTAAAACCTCACTGTTTTCTTTCCATACTCCATCAGTTGATTCCCATCATATGACTCTATATCTCCATTGGTTAGTTACCAATACACACCCACTTCCCTTTGGTTCCCCTATTCCAATATACAATGTTACTATACCAATTATTTGATTCTGATATCCCCATAATTTGATTGCCATATATCGATTGATTAGTTACAATTATCTGTTGGCTATGTCCGCCATTGTGTGGGGCAGAGCTTTACCAATCCTTCCATCCTTCTCATGGACAGCCATCCCCGGAAGTGGTCAATATATATTAATATTATTCAATATTGATCAGGGAATCAATCAATTATTCAATATTCTTCATGCCAATCAGGAAGAGATTTCAGTTTCCATTGCCAAATAGAATTTCCGTCTATTGTTCCGGAGGGGTTAAATTCTCCTCTCGGATATTTCTCTGGGATAAATCCGGTTGTGATGGTGTGCAAAGAATGCTCCAGAAGTCTGGGGTATTATTGTACATTTCTGACCCCCACCCCCCATCTGGCCTGGCACAGAACCCCTTCCTCGCCCAGTCTACACATTCCCTGGCAGCACATGAGAGGTCTGACCCATAGGGGGTGACTCAGACATCGGCCACCTCTGAGTCATTAATACCCCCCTACAAAACTGCCACCGCCATGTCTATTCATAGAGACTCGGAGATCACATTACCACGTTATCCTTAATAATTTATCACATGGCGGGGCTGTGGAAAAGAGCTTGTGGTTTAAGACCTGGCACACTCCAGCAGATCCGCTGCCATTTTTGCAAATAACCAGTCAGAAGCCTAAAACCACTGCACACACATGTGCCAAATTCTGCCCTTCCAATTGCTTTTTCCTTACAGAAAATGATCAAAATTAAATTATTTGTACACATGAAACAATGTATCTATTTCCAATCAAAATGTACCAAAAGAATTACTCTGCCCATGTGTACCAGCCCTAATTGTCATTTTTGAAAATTGGAGGTCTCCAACATCCTGTGATCATTATACAAACTAGTGACCCCCCTGTGCCAGACACACCCATCATTGTCCTTTAACCTAGGATACATGCAATACATATACCTTATTTCAGGCCACTAGATGGCAGCAGAGCAGCTGCAGCTTCCTACCTATAGAAAAACTCCATTTCCCATGATTCCTTGCACTGTGTTGGTATGGACGGGAGTGGTCACCTTTGTAGTCTCAGCTCTTTACAGCACAATGGGGTGGCTACAAAAAGAGACAATCTGAATGGAGCATGAATTGTAGCCACCGGGATTAAAGCAGACCTGTCATCACATTTTAAAAAATAAATAAATGGTGGCTTTCCTTTTCATATAATGTTTTTTTTTAATTATTTTAATAATTTATTTTGAATTTTAACTTTTTTTTTGTTGCAGCCCCTTGTCACATATTTAAGGAGGCTGCGGGCTGCTCTTTCTGCGTATGCCCAATATAACACCTGTGTCACCTGGGGCTTTTCTCAAATGTATAATAAAAGTGTTTGATCTCACTCATGCACAGATTTTTGTACATTTGGAAGAAGAGATGTCACCTGATCTCAAACCTGCACAATGCGAGAACCTGAAGGAGCTGACAACACCGCATAGCCACAGCTTAGCGTTGTCACCCTGCTGCCATACACTTTAAAATACAATTTGAATCATTTTAGAACTATAAATGGGGGGAATTCAATTCTGTTCTCATATTTAGACCGGCCAAATCCACCTCTGGGCTGTTTTAGGATTTGCAGCTGTTACATATTTGCCTTGCCATAAAATGACTGCCATGTGTCAGCCTACACATGGCGGCTGGCGTGAATCAGTTGTGTGAGGAGTGCCTCAGTCCTGACTTTCTGTCTCCATAATGATTTCACATTATAAATGGCAGCCTGATGGTTTGTATTATCAGCCAGGGAGCAATTTTATTATTTCCCCAGTAGCTCCGGTGCCATCCAATGAGAATAAGGCCTGGGAGTAAAATACAATCAGAAAGAGCTTTGATTGGTCATTCCTATGTAGGCTGCTAAATGCTGAATTTAGATTGGTTGCTGTAGGATATCACATGTCATAGTGGAGCATTTATTTAGAGAGTAGCAGAGCCCGGGAATTTATCCAATATCTAGAGAGAGCGAGGATTATACATTGTCAGCCCTATTAATGTCAACAGCTCAACCAATCAGCGGGGTAGGTTTTAAGGTGGGGGTCCCTTAAATGATTTAAAAGCAGGTGTGCAGGGTGCTGGGATGCTCTGCATTTGGGGGCCCAAATGCCCAGGGTCCTATTCTGTCTAGCCAATGAGAATCTATCAGTCATTGCTGTGGGTAACTAACCCTCATACTGTCCCCTGATTGGATACATTGTACCCCCAGCTCTGGATATGGGGAATCATTGGCTGATATTATCTGGTTGATGTGCCATGCTGGGATTAATGAATCACTGGAACTGGGGAAATTCCTGGCATTCTTGGCTCGTCCGGTGCCCACTCGGCTGTTATTTGTGGGCAGCGGATCATGGAATTGGCCGTTTGGGTGGTTCCTAAAAAAGCTGGATCAGTCACTCTGCAGGCTCCGCCGTGTGCAGCTACGCAGGGAAAATATTTTTCTCTTTTTCGTAATTCTCACATTTTCCGGTAATTTACAGAAAAATAGTGGGGGAGGGGTCATTGCCAAGTGCTGGGAAAACCATTTCTGTTATCCTCAATGGGAAACAAATCCAAGTTTTACCAATGAAATGAATTTCTGTAAATAAGTGGCTGAGATTTAGTGATTGAGAGGGAAAACCTGCTGCCCCCAAAGATCGGGGTGCCATAGGCTGCAGCCTGCTTGGCCTGGTGACAACAAACATTGTTTCTTCAAAAGCTACACCTGCTGGTCCCTGCAACTCAAAAAAAGATTCACTGTAGGGAATGACTATAAAATACTAGTGGGAGGAGCTAGATACACCTCCAGCCTATCAGATAGAGGATTGTGTAACTCCTCCCGCTACCAGATAGGTAAAGTGTTATGTAGCACCTCCCATTATCGGATAGGTTGGAGGTCTATCTAGCCCCTCCTACTATCATGCTGGAGGGTAATTTAGCCCCACCCACTATCTAAAAAGGCTGGAGGTTTATCTAGCTCCTCCCACTATCAGATAGGATGAGGATTTGCATAGCTCCTCCCACCATCAGTTAGACTATAGGTTTAAGTAGCACCTCCCACTATTGCATGGGCTGGTTGTTCATGTAGACCCTCCCCCAAGAAGTTTATCTAGCTCCTCCCACTATCTGATAGGATAGAGGTTTGCATAGCTCCTCCCATTATCAGTTAGACTGATGGTTCAATAGCTCCTCCCACTATCAGATGTACTGGGTGTTCATGTAGCTCCTTATGTAGGTTGTTCTATTGTTGTAGCTCCTCCCACTATCTAATAGGCAAGAGGTTTATCTAGCTCCTCCTATTATTTGATAGGCTAGAATTCGATCTAGCTCCTCCCCCTATCAGAATAAAAGTTATGTAGCCCCTCTCACTTTCAGATAGGTTTAAGTAGCTCCTCCCACTATCTGATAGGCCAGAGATTTATCTAGCTCCTCCCACTATCAGATAAGCTGGGGGTTTACATAGCTCATCCCACTAAATGATAGGCTGGAGGTTTATTTAGCTCCTCCCACTTTAGGTTTATATAGCTATTGCCTACAATTATGTTTTTTGAGTTTTGTATTGAGCAAGAAATCATTAAAAGCCCTGTCAAGTATTTTTCTTTTCTTCTGTGGAGATTTTTCTTCATTTCCTGTCCTGCAGAGACAACAGGAAGTAAGAAAATCACTAAGGTGTAGAAAATCCAGGGGGTCTGACCCTTCTCCAAAAATATCATTTTTGGGATTTTATGTGCACCAACATTCTGGAATTTCCTTTGCTGCAGGATAATGGGGAAATCCCAACCATTTCTACCTTTTCTGTAGCTTATATCCTATATACGTTCACCTGCAGTACTTTATTTCTGTCACTAGATGTCCTCAGTCAGTTGGGCAGCATTGAGCACATAATGTCCTGGACCAGCCCAAAATCTGTGATTGGGTAGTGAAAGGAGGAGGAGCATAGCAATGAGCTCTTTTCTTAGTCACTCTTCTCTCTTCTCCTATCCACATGCTCAGCACACAAACTGATTGGCCTCTTGTGCTGCTTTTTTCTCTCACGCTCTGGCCCTGCAAAAGACCGATGTCAAGTCTACTTTGGGTGCTTCCATATATTTTATTTTTTTTAAAAAACATTTCATTTGTGTCTTTCACAGCTCTAACAATGGCCGTTGTCTCCTCTCCGGCAGAACTTTCCGGAATGCCTCAGCACCATTCTGACAGCGCAGCTCTTTGTCCTGCACCACTGATTGGTATTTCGGGGCCCCGGGCCAAGTCCTGACCTTTGTGATTAGGATGTGTTTTGTCTTACCAAGTTCTGGATTTGGATTTTATGGTTTCCTGGAATTTATTTTATTCAGCAGAAGGGAGGTCGTGGGTCTCCTTTATGAAGGGTGCTATTGCCATCTAGAGGACAAAAGCTGCAACAGCAACCCCACAAATCCAAAAAAGGAGGCCAAGCATAAAACTGAAGAAAACAGAAAAAATCAGCAAAATAAATTGTTGCAATAATCACCTTAAATCAGAAGTTGTCCCCTATTTATTTTCTAGTGTCTCAGGATGAATGACATTCAGCCCAGCCCAGGCAGTCATAGATTGCCAAGCCTGTGGCTGGAAGGTAAAAGGAGGAGCAGCACAGTAATGAGCTCCGTTCCCATCACAGCTCTCTCCTCTTATCAGAATTCTCCATGTTAAAACTGATTCACTCATTGAGCTGCTCCTTCCTTCTTCATCAGCTGAAATCAAGTCCTGACCTGCACCTGACCTGCACCTGACCTCCTTCTAAGCTGCATTTGCTTATGGAGGGGAGCAAAGAAATGCAGCTATTTTTTAAAACATCATTCCATTTTTTTTTACAAGAAGCATGCTGATAGGAGGAGAGAGCAGAGCCAACCTGAGCCACCTCTCCACTACAAATGTCACATTCCAGATCTGCTGGTCAGTGGTCAGATTGTACAATATGGATGCCCCGATTCTAGGGACGGTTTGTCCTGAGGTTCCCCCCCAGAAATGCCCGGGGGGGGAGGGTGTGACAGCTATACCATAAATCTTGGCTGACATCGCTCTCTGAACGCTGAGAGTAAATATTAACTAAGATCTCATAGATTGTAAAACGTGCCGATATCTTCATGTAATAAACACGGGGCCACAAGGGCATTTACCCCAGAACATCGCGAGGGGCCGCTCCCTACACAGCCTTGACAGACGATCAGCCTATAGAAGGAGCACAGTATATCATCTCCAGGATTCACTCCGCTGGGGTATGTACACGTCACAATGTGAATGGTAATAAATAGGGTGAATGTGAGCAACCAATCAGATGCCAGAGACAAATGTAAATGTAAAGCAGCAGATCACACGTGGAGAGGAGCCAGGAATACAGGGTCAGTGGTGCTCTGTGACCCCTGGGGGGCGATGTAAATGCTGAACATCCAGACGATGATCCTTGGGGTTAATAAATGACTTACCTGCTGATTATACACTAACCTGCAGACCGGAGCAGAGTCATTATATCGCACTCATTACCCCGGCACTGCCCACACACCCAACACTGCTGGACTACAGGTACCACCATAGCGGGGAAGGGGGGGGGGAATGCTGGACTACAGGTACAGTCAAACAGCTCTGTATGTGGGTTGTCTAGCAAAGGGTGAATGTTTTGGGTGAACATTTGGGTGAATTTTCTTTGCTTGTGCATCTATGGCCATTTACTCAGCAGTTAGATTTCAATTTCAATAGATTAGAGTCACCAAAATTCCAGCAACATCATTGGAGGTTCCGAACTGATTGGCTAAACAGATCGCTCTGCTAAGGGCTGGGGCAAATTTGAAAATTGCCCAGGGCCACCTACCTTCCCCTGTGCCCTAGTTGACAGAATGACAGCGGTTACAGGGAGCTGAACGCTATACATTTAGAACCCCCACTTCCTAACCATCCAGAGCCCCGTTTTCTTTCCTGCCCCTGAATGGGGCCCCCATATTATGCAGCTGTTGGTGAAGATCTTTGGCATTGAACAATTGAACCTTTGTCTCATGGTGGACTGGCAGATCACCGCATGATGTTCCTGGCCAGAACAGTTGTAGCTATGGATCACTAAGCAGCACTGTGGTCACTTCTGGAGTAGGGCCCGACACAACCCAGGGGCCCCTGTATTCTGATACTTGTTGATATCTCTCTCTCTCTTTATCACAGTGACCAAAGAAAAAAATGGCGCCCAGAAAGCGGCTACTGAACCTGGAGACGATGAACCAGGCGGTGCTGGATGTGAAGGTCCCTATTTTGGGGTCAGTGTTGGCCCGAGCGTTGGAGATCCAGCAGGAGATCGATCAGGTGAGATGGGATGGGAGTGTTGATTGGCTGGGGACAATGAAAATACAGAGGAGTCGTGGAGAGTCCACTTCCTTCCTGCAACATTCTTCTAGATTTATTGGGGAATGCTAAATGTATCTGAATACACTGAATTCCATAAATGGAGGGACTGCTATAAAGACATCCTGTACAGGCTCCGCCCAATTAAAAAGGATCCTCCCATGAGGAGTTGTCCTGCCAAAAGAAAAATGAAGATCTGCATATGGTGGGTGAATCCTGGAAGCTGTGATTCCATTCTTTGAATATGGCATGAAGTAGTGTGAGTTGTACTAGATTTGGGCATAGTTGGGTGAATGTAGCACTTGAAATGTATAAAAATCTCAGCAAAGGAATCATCATTAAGACAAAAGGTCTCCCAATTACCCCGCCCCCACGGTTCTGCTGTTTAATGATATACTGTTCTTGAGTGGGCTGACCTCCACATCATGTGTATGTGTCAGTGAAGAGGGCGCCCCCTGGCTGTGAACAGAACTGGTATGTGTGTTAGTTGATGACACTGCTGCCCATCCCTTCCATCATGTCTGGGTGGGGCCCTTCCTATGAAAATGGCTCAGATATAGGGTTTGTTCTAGAGAAGTTTGTATCATGTCTAAATATTCTTTTTTCTTCATCTCAGGGGATAGTCAAGCCTTTTAAGAAGCTCACAAAATGCCATTTCGGGGACCAGCAGGCCATGGGGCACAAACCACGCACTTTCCTGAGACAGGTGAGGGGGCGGTGATGGAACTCAACGACACCACCGATTAATTTGCCAAATTTACAGGACAACACGTCTTATTGCCAATTGCTGGTCTAACAGAGTGTCCTATTATCTGTGCATGGCCCACCATTTATATGGGGCCCTATAATCTATGTGTGGCCCCATAAACTTTATGTGGCCCTATAGGATATATAGGAAATATGTTTCTGTATGATTTTCATGTAGTCATACAATCCTACAATCTATATCTGTTTGTATATTCTATATCCCGTAATAAAAAAACAAAAACGAATTTTGTAGCAGAGCTGGGATATTCTGCATATAATGGATTTGATGGAATTACAGAATAGGGCCACTTCTTCCCCTCTCTGCAGGTGGCCGCTCTGTGTACCTACCCGGAGTTGCTGGACACGGACAACTTTGCAGAAGACGCTAAACGTCGGGCCCGGGAGATCTTGAAGACATTGGATAACAATTCAGTGGGTGAGTGCGGTCCCTCGGGGGTGGGGTCTGTTTGGAATTGTTCAAACAGGTGCCTTGAACTCAATGCCTGATATATGGTAATATAAAGTCAATACAGGTAGTCCCCGGGTTACATACGAGATAGGGACTGTAGGTTTGTTCCTAAGTTGAATTTGTATGTAAGTCGGATCTGGTTCTTTATTTTAATAAATGCAATTAGGACAGATATTTGCCTTAACATATTATTAGGCAGCGTGGTGTCAGTTACTGTATAAAATCCTCAATGTGAGTTAATCCCAAACAAAGCAAAAAAAAGAAAAAAAACTTTATGGAGCCTAGACATTCAATACCTGTGCTGTGCTTTGATATACAAAAAGAAACAACTGCAGAGTTTGCAGGACAGCACAAAATTTCCTCTGCAAGTCATGTGAACTGCCCCCTTCTCCCCCATCAAGCCTCTGTACTGCACACGTTCATATCTAGGAGTCGTCCGTACGTCGGATGTTCCTAACTCAGGGACTACCTGTAGTTTATTGGTTCTTTTATTTTATATATTTTTTTTTACATTATTATGTAAAGGAAAACAACATTGTTAAACGAACAGTTCTTATAAATTTCCCAAATGTATTTATGGGGTCTATTTATTCCTTTTATCAATTATTCCTCTATCAATTCACCTGAAATTCACTGACAAATGATGAACTCGTGCTGCCACCTAGTGGCCAATTGTCAAAGTGCACAGTTGTCAAAATAGGAATTGCAAATGTGCAAACGAATACTATGGACGAATTTAGAGCGAATGACAGGCGAATCATTCATAAACACACCTGCATGTGCTTTTCTTTATGTTGTTTTTCTTTTCGTCTAATTTTTTTGTAACTTATTTCTTCAATAAAAAAAAACTATAAAAATTCAACATGAATGCATGATAACTAATTCTATAATTACTTTTACTCCCATGAAATAAAAACAAAATGATTTTATTTTACTTTTTAATTATTTTCTTTTCTAAAATTAAAGTCTTCAATAAAAGCACATAAATATTATTATATCTTGGCGCGCTTAGCTCACTAATTTTTATTATCTCTGGGTATTATAATGAGAGGGGATCCCTAAGGCTGGAAAGAGGAGCTTTATTGTTTTCAAATTCTCTCCCTGCATCATGATGGTAAGGGAGTGTTGTAGGGTCATTGCTCACCATGTGTGTTTATTGCAACTTGAACTATTGAGCATTGTGTACAGCTGGCTTTTTTACAGCAGAAGAGAAAAAGAAGAACATGCAAAAAGGAATTGAAAATTCCAGCAATAATACAAAATATTCATATGTAGTATCTTATATTTACCCGCTTAAAATTGGGGTATTTTATACACCTAGAATAATACTGATCATGTGACCTGCTTTTCTCCATTCACAAAGGAGCTCCTTTCTGTGCAAGGAGCTCTGTGATTGGAGGACTTCCAAGCTTTTTTTCTCCTAATCTATATTACAGACAGGTACGTATTTGATTGGCGGAGGTTGAATCCCAGAAATTTCTCTTTGTGTCTCCTCAGGCAGCTACAACCCAACTTACATCACTCAGGTTCTGCCCCGCAAGATCGCCAAGTTCATTGAGCAGAGGGATGGGGGTGTCCCTAGTGACCCCAAGAATATTGTGGTGTCTGGGGGGATGTCGAAGGCCGTTCTGGTGAGTCTGGGGGACGAGATGGAGTCTTCAAACTTATTGCTAATTCAGTTCTTTTTATATTCTTTTGTGGACAGGCTTGGGGCAGGAAGTGAGGAGAAATCTCCCCAAGGGGACACAAATGGGGGTAAAAAAACAAATATTATAGATAGTCTAAAGACTGGAATTTTTTCCTAAAGAGAACCTGTTACCATCAGACACATCCTGGTTTTCCAGGAAAGGAGGACTGAACAATTGCCCAGGGGCCACACTTTCTCCAAGGCCCCAATTGGCAGAGGGTGCAGGGAGCTGAAATAATGAACATTGGGGCCCCATTCACAGCTCCATGTCTTGTAAAGGAGACATTGTCCACCACACGGATTATTTTCTGTGCCACCCCCAGTGCCAGTCTGGCATCAGTTTCTGATATATCTCTCCATTTGTCTCTGCAGAACGCGCTGGCGCTGGCAGCAGATGAAGAGTCCCCGCTGAAGACGGGATTTGTGGTCCCTGTGCCATATTACCCGCTCTATGGTGATGCCATCGCCTTGTTTGGTGCCACCAAGGTGGAATATGTCCTGGACGAAGAACGCGGATGGGCAGTGAATGAGGAAAATATTCGGGAATCAATCCGTGCTGCTCGCCAACACTGCAACCCGAAGGTCCTATGTGCCATCAATCCTGGGAATCCCACCGGTACCAATCTGCTTCGTCAGCCTTCACTGTGCACATGATTACCCCTATATATATATATACATGCGGAATACTATCTCCAGAGCTAGATTATGTTCAAAGATGCCCTCTAGGCAGATGAATAGCTCCCCCTTTTAATTAACACTTAATTTATAGAAAAATACCGCAGCTTTAACCCTTTCACATCAATCAAGAGCCACAATCATCCTCTGAACCAATCTGAGTATCCAATACAGAAAGGATATCACAGCTAGGAATGTTTGCTGCATCACAAGAATTTTAATTCTGTTCATCTGCTTCAGTGATTCCCGAACCCCTGCCAGGGAGCACAGCCCGGTCCTGGACCTTCATATAATACAGGTGGTAAATGGTTTAGGACACTCCCTCAGCCAATGGAAAAGCAGCTTCATCCTGAGGAGGTCACTTCTGTGTTGCTCCCCAATGTTCTCAGGGAGAGGGTGACTGAAATACTTTGCAATCTATTTTGTATAACAAATGTACATTCTTCTATTTACAGGACACGTTCTATCCAGAGACAACATGGAGGTTATCATAAGAGTGGCTGCTGAAGAGAACCTGCTGCTCTTCGCGGATGAGGTGCTGTTATTATTTCTATAGAGAAAGCCCACCTAAAAATGTATGTGTCCCCGTCTACCTTTTTTGACCCACCCCTGAATGGTATGACCACACCTGCTTGTCAGTTACTCATGGGCTGTCCTTATCAATCTTTGGATGTTCTGGCTCCTACAGTTTACATGTTATAGAATAATCGCAGATCCATGGGACGTGGTAGGAACCCCTATAATGAAGAAATAAAAAAAAAAAATAATATCCAGTGGGTTTTCTAACTTTTCTCACTCCATCTAATGCACATACAAACCATGGCTTACTGGCTCTATTTTTAAATGATTCCCCTGTAAATTAATCTGAAATTTACTGACAGATGTTGAATTCTCTCTACACCTCATTTCAGTTTCTATTAAATCAATGACTTGTTCTGTCACCTAGTGGCCAATCTCAAATGTGCACCGCTGTCACAATAAGAAAATGCCATCTGTATAAATTATTATTATTATTATTATTATTATTAATAATAAACAGGATTTTTATAGCTCCAACATATTACGCAGCGCTCTACATTAAATAGGGGTTGCAAATGACAGACATATACAGACAGTGATACAGGAGGAGAGCACCCTGCCCTGAAGAGCTTACAATCCAGTAGGTGGGGGAATTTACATACAGGATGGGAGATAAATTCATGGAATTATGAATCAATCTAGAGCGAATTAACAGGGAATAATTTATAAATACAGCACCATGTATATGCTAGGTTAGACAATTTAGAAAGTTTTTTTTGTATTGTATAGTCTACTAGATTGTAAGCTCTCCGGGGCAGGGTCCTCTCCTCCTCCTGTGTCACTGTCTGTATCTGTCTGTCATTTGTAACCCCCTAATGTACAGCGCTGCGTAATATGCTGGCGCTATATAAATGCAGTTTATTATTATTAATAATAATAATAGGAATAGTGGTGGAGTGTGTAAAGAACATTACTGGCCCTAAAAATCATCCAGATGTTTCTGGGATCATCTAGGAATTATTATTATTATTTATTAATCTTAATAAACAGGATTTATATAGCGCCAACATATTACGCAGCGCTGTACATTAAATAAAGGTTGCAAATGAAAGACAGACAGGAACAAGTGACACAGAAGGAGGAGAGGACCCTGCCCAGAAGAGCTTACAATCTAAGAGGTGGGGGTGTTGATCACTTTCTTCTCCATGCACAATAGTAAGAAAAGACAGATAGAAATGAATAATGGGATTCACTCCCCTAAATGTTGCAAAAATTGTGAATCCAACTGCTGATCCTCCTGGAATCCTCTGACTTCCTATCTGTATAATGCAAACATTTGTTCTCCCTGCATCATGTGGTGACCTGCGCTCTCGCTTCACTATTTCTGATAAATTTGTCATTATAAGCATTTATCTTCCATCTATGACCGGTTCTCTTTCCTGTGTGCAGCTCAGGTGTATGACGTCAGGCTGGCTCATCGTATTGGACCTCTCCTAGTGGTTATTCTTCTGTACGGCCATTTCTAAACATTTCTCTTTCTGCTCTGCTGCAGGTCTATCAGGAGAATGTCTTCGCCCCAGGGGTGGTTTTTCATTCCTTTAAGAAAGTTCTGTTTGAAATGGGTCCGGAGTATTCTGAGCGGGTTCAGCTGGTGTCCATCTACTCCATCTCTAAGGGGATCAGTGGAGAGTGAGTGGTTAATATTACATCCATTTATTAATAATATTAATAATATTATCCAGTATTTATATATCGCCAACATATTACGCAGCGCTGTATATTAAATAGGGGTTGCAAAGATCAGACAGATACAGACAGTGACACAGGAGGAGAGGACCCTGCCCCGAAGAGCTTACAATCTAAGAGGTGGGGGAAGTATCACACAGTAGGAGGAGGGATATGGAATGGTGGGAAGTAGTGAGGGTTGAAGACACAAAAGAAGACGGGTAGGTGAGGTTGAAGCGTTGGGTTTTAAATGAGCAGGAAGTAGGAGCAAGACGAATAGGACGAGGAAGACCATTCCAGGGAATCGGGGCAGCTCTAGAAAAGTCATTAGTAAGTCATTGGAGGAGCGAAGAGAGCGGCTAGGGGTGCAGTTTAGTCCAGCGGAAACAAAGAACCCCTCTGTGCATCTTCTGAGGGCAACTAGCCTATTCTGCCTCACTGGGATGGAGTGGGATCCTGGATCAGATAGTTTACATAAGCAAATGTAGCTTTACCTAAAATCCAAATTTTGCATTTTGATAATGTGACCTCCACCATCACATTCTGGAGGAGAGGAGATCATTTATTAGATCTCTTTAAATATGTAAAGCTCTTTATAAGAAATCCTTCACATTATTATTATTTTAGAAGTTATATGATGGATTTAAATATAAATTATGAATAGGCTGAGTTCAACTATAAGGAAAATGTTACCAAGGACTCCACCTTTATGGACTTATAAGACTATAAAACGTTTTATCTCAGACTGAGCACATTTTATTATTATTATTATTATTAGTAATAAATAGGATTTATATAGCGCCAACATATTACGCAGCGCTGTACATGAAATAGGGGTTGCAGATGACAGACAGATACAGACAGTGACACAGGAGGAGGAGAGGACCCTGCTCCGAAGAGCTTACAATCTATTAGGTAAAACCCCAACCAAAATTAAACGTGGCAAATTCCTAATGAATTCTTGCTGATCTGTGGATAATAAAGAAATGAAATATTTAAATTCCCCCTATTGTGTTGGAGTGCCTGGCTGTTCACCAATCCACACACCCGGGACCTCTCTTGCCTTCTATTTTTCTTTTAAATAGTGATTACACGTCCTGCTTCCTGCAGAGATCCTGGGAAATGTAGCTGGGAATCAGTTCTTCTTGCTACTCTAGGTTTCACATGGTCAAATCTGATTAGCCCTCCCATCAGCTAACATCAGAAATGAGGGGAAGAAGCTGCAGTGCAGTGTGCAATCATTGGTGAAATGGATATTATACCATAATGCATCTGTATGCTGTTTGTACCTTCATATCAGCCTGATTGCTATTAGAATTTGCATCGTTCAATTTTGAGTTTCATCAGGCTTCAACTTACTGTGAAAAAACATTATTGGTCCATTTCATCCATACAACACCGATGCCCTTGTAAGATCCTTGGGGTAGTTTACGCTATATTTTCCAATCAAAGGGGTATATTTAATCTGAACTTTTTCTTAACATTTTCTAAAAGTGTGCCACTGAAATCTCTACCCCACACCCAGCTTAAATTACAGTGGCATAGCTGAAATCTAAATCCATATTTTTGCACTAAAACTTTGTGTATTGAGTTTTTATTTTACCTAATTAATTTTATTTAACCTAATTTACCTAATTATTTTTATTTTTGTCTTTTAATTAGTATTTTAGTTATTACTAATAGTTATTAGTTAATAGTTAGTTACTAATATTACTAGTTATAGAGTGACAATGATCAATAGATATTTACAAAGTGTTGTTAATGCAAAAATGATAAATGTTTTTTCTCCCCTCCCCCCAGGTGCGGTCTCCGTTCCGGCTACATTGAATTTGTTAACGTGGACCAGGCAGTGTTTAACTACTTTGGGATCCTGAAATCTTTTGATATTCCCTCTGTCATTGCTGTGTTGACTCTGGAGGTGCTGGTGGACCCCCCACAGCCTGGAGATACCTCCTATGAGTCTTTCCAAGCGGTGAGTGTAAGATACAATTTGCCCTGCCTGGGGGTCATATAAAGAACATATGTTATATTACATTATTGTTAGAGATTCTGGTAGATAGAGAAGTCTTCTTTACGCCACGGTGCTAAAGTTGGGGGCTCCTAGTGGGCAGTGCTTATCTTCTGACCCCTCCCTCCTTGTCCTGGTCACATGACAAACCTCTTTTTATTGGCTCAGCAGCACATTGTCCCTGCAGATCGTTGTCATGTGATTGCTAATTTTCTTCTTCATGGCAAATATTCTTCTCACCCTCCTATAGAGCTGCTCTGGTGATAATGGACCCTAAATTGGGTATATTCACCAATTTCTAGGGAGGGAAGGTAGATAAAGGACTCCGGGTTGTGTCATTAATGCCAAAATCAGATATAATACATTACCACAAAAAGCAAACTTTATATATGGCTCAGTGAAAGTGACGGGAAAGTGTAAAAGTCAGGTGATATGAAGGTGGGTGGGGGAGGGGTTTTTATATAAGACCACTTTCCTGCTTTCTTTATCTTATTCCATAGGAAGCACAGAATCTGCTGAGCACTCAGCTGGAAAAAGCTCGGCTGGCGGAGGAAATATTTAACCGCGCTCCAGGAATCTGCTGTAACCCCATTCAGGGTGCTCTGTACGCCTTTCCCCGTATACAGATCCCAGAGAGAGCTATCAGCCTGGCACAGGTAAGGTAAATGGTACAGATACACCTGGAGTGTGCCACCCAACCAATGTCCCGGGCTCATTCTGGTCTGCAACAACCGCATTACACGTTACGTATTTCCACACTCACCATAGCAAGGAGAATAATTCTATGACAGGCTGGAATTATCCAATGATCCCTTTTCCCCATTATGGTGACCCCAGAGAACACGTCCGGACATTCTTCTCATAAGTACAACATAATAGTGACATTATCAGTGACAGCTGTGTTGTTCCTCAGGGGCGGGGCCAGGCACCTGACATATTCTTCTGCCACCTTCTCCTGGAAGAGACCGGCATCGTATTGGTGGATGGGACCAGCTTTGGCCAAGCAAAGGGGACTTACCACTTCAGGTAAGTGTCTCCCTAAACATTTCATACAAATAAATATATATAAAATAATAGTAATAGTTTTCACCAGCAGGTTTGTCTGCAGCCCTGCTTTAGGCAGGACCACTTGTGTGACTTACCGTTCCTGTTTGGAGGAATGGAACTTACCTAAAGGTTGGGTTCTTTATTGTGTATGGCGGGATACTGATGACTATGTATGAGTATACAGGGGGGAAAATGATAACCCCAAAAAGCAGATAATATGGGTGCACTCAAGTGGGGGTCAATGTGTTATATACATGGCGAACCCCCTATTTCCTCTTGGGGTAATTAAATCTGGGAATGGGGGCACTGTATTTCATAAATTCAGATATGAGCCCCCTTTATTCATAGGGTTAGTATAGGCGGAAGTATGACAGAGCCCTCTCTTCCTCCCAGGGTAATCTAGGCTGGGGATGGGGGGTGTCACTTGTGAATGACAGATCCGATCCTACAGATTAAGGATCATTGTGTTCTATTCATGACAGCCCCCCTTGGTACTATAGGCTGGGCATAGGGGCATCACTGTTCACTATTCTTTATGCCCCCTTTTAGTTATTATTGCCCAGGGATGGGGGGCATTACTATGTTCTATATAGAAAAGAATACAAATAGCCTGGAGATATGGGGTATCACTATGTAACCACCCCGGGGGTTCATATATCAGGGATATCCCCAGGTCAATGTAATCAAATATAAAATAATTTGCTTTGTGTATTCCAGGATCTCTCTGCTTCACCCTCTGGAGGAACTGAAATCCATCCTGGAAAAGATCGTAGAATTCCATGCAAAATTTCTCCAGGAATATTCCTGAGCGGCCTCCGAATCACACAGAAATAATAATTATAATAATATTCATGGGCCTCTGCCCACACTCCACCCCAAATCTTTGCACTCCACAATAAACCGAACTTGTAATATATCTGCAGCAAGGTGTGGTGATATCCCTTGTCCCTATCATATGAACAAAATCAGGTGCGAAAATTTGGGAAAGGCTCAAAATGATTACAGATCTTGTTGATGTCAATTTGAGATTTAGGAGGGTCATTTAGAGGGAGCCCAATGCTGATGAGGCTCCCACCATTCCTAATGGATTTATATATATTATGAAACTGGAGGCTCTGCAGGACCCCGAAATGTATGTCTAGGAAGACTTTACCACCGACACCCCCAAAAGTAACCTCAAACTCCACCTATAACTAAGGTAAAATATTTCGGCAGGCTGACTCTTAAAGAACTTCTCATTTAGTTTTATTTCTGATCCTGACCCATAATAGGATGATAGCTCATTTTCAGCCTAATTTGTGGGGTGGGAATGAGAACATAAAGCGAATGTAAATATAAAGCATCCCACCTGAAATCTTTGGGAATTAAAGTGGTAAAAAAGGAGATAACAGGGAGGTATAAGATGGCAGAATGAATGGGTGATGTTATTTTTGCAATAAAATAAACCTAACTGCCTGTTTATAATTTCTATATAAGGTCTACATAGGTCATTCAGTGTATTATCCCGGCATGGCCGGCTGCCAGGAATGAATAAATTCCCATACACATGCGCAGGGGTTATGTTATTCTGGCTCATACACATATTCAGGGTTGGGTAGGGGAGATCCAGTGCCACCGCTCCTGCATAACACACGTGGAAATTTGCTAATTCTCTCGGGTAATTGATAGCCAAATTTTGATGGTAACACAGATTTTAATTAATGTTCATATGCAAACTTTTTTGAACATTTTCAAAAAGCTTCTATGTACACTACTATGTACACTACAGCAGCACCATGCTTTGTACCATTTAGGATAAACACCTAGAACCTATCATGCTATCATCCTAGAACTTCTGCAAACTGACTGCTCATTTTCTAAACATCCATAGATGTCAATTGATTTTCCCTTTTAACACAATGGGCCTGTTTTATTAAAGATTGGATTATACTATCATGGGAGAACCTGGGAGATCTAGCAAACCTGGAATAGATCTGGTCCAGGATTGAAAACATTTGCAAAATAGCAAAGTATTTTTAAAAAAATCCAGATTTGCAGTATGACCCAGGTTCTCTTATGTTAGTCTTCTACAGGCTTTAATAAATTAGCCTTAATGTGTTTATTGGATGAGATGTGAACTTATAATGAGGTCATAGAGTTCAGACAGAATTCAGGAGTGGAAACTGAAGGCCTTTGAGTTAAATATCTGCATGGTCCAATCAATGAGATATAAACCATGTGCTGAATTGATCAGCCTGACATATAATCCATGTTCATAATTTAGAATGCAGTCTTGGTTTATCGGATTTATATGAACAAAAATCATACATCAATCTTTATTACAATCTTTATTGGCTAATTTTTAAGACACCGTTATGCGAGCCCTTTTCATATATTTTTTCAATCTTCCTCTTCCAACCCAACTTTTATTACAATAAAAATTACCCTTAAGATTTAAGAACTTCACAGCAGAGTCATCTACAAAGCTCAGCTGCCCCTCAGTGGGGTCACCGCACCAAAAGGGCCACCTTGGAGTAAGGCAATAAAAGATCTGCTAAAGCCCGATGGGCCGACAAAGCTAAAACTTGGCCTTTAGAAATGGTGTTTACCAGCGAGCGGAGATTTCAGTTCATCGTAGTTTGCATAGCAGCGTCATCCAGTGAGATTTACGATTTCAGCAGCGTGAGATGGAAAGTGGATCTCCACTCGGAATGGCATTTGTCAGGATCTATGAATGGGGACACAGCCACCCCCTTTAGAAGATTTGGGGAAAGGGCCATCGGTAATTAAAACAAAAGGTAAAAATTTGAAATCCGCATGATGTTGGTGACGTGTCATGTGATCAGTAGGCACCTAGTAGTTACATGGCGTAGCTCTTCCATGGCTGAGAATTTCCTAGTGAAGTCCTGTCTATGCAGAATGCCAACCAAGTACTATGAATGATCATGCGTTACAACATATTAAAAAAGTTCTACAATCTAAGTGCTCCATCACCAGAGAGATTTCAATCTTTCCGGCAAGTCGAAGCCAAGCGGCTGCCACCGCCTGGCGTGCTGGAAGAATCTGTTTTACGCTTTAGGCAAATATTGGCACACAAAACAAACTTGGCCGACGTAGAAAGGTGCAGAATCTATAGAGCGGCTACGGTTTATTGGACGCGTCCCTCCTTTAAGGCATCGTCATCCGAGATCTTTCCGGCTTCGGGATATCAGCATTTAGGAATATTCCTGGACGAACTTCTGGTGGAAATCCTTCAGTCGCTCCACCAAGATCTTCAGCTTTTCGGTTGGTGGCAGAATGGTCATCCTGGGGGGAGAGAGAAAGGGTCACTTTCCAGGACCAGTACAAGGCTCGATAACATTGATGAAGATTGGATGTCTGCACTTCTCTATATATGTGATGCCCTGGGCAGTGATCCTACCTACCACAGACCCCTGGAGTCCAATAACACCTTAATGTGGGTCTGATCAAGAAGGTTAGAAATGCCAATGAATATTAAAATTCTTCTCCATGCATAAGGTGCCCTGGGCAGTGATCTTACCCACCAGGAGTGCATCAAACAAGAAATGGCAGCAGGGACTTCAAGTACCAAGTTCCAATAAGTTTCTCTATTTATTCTCCAACCAATTTGCAACTCCAGCACCTCTGTGACCCAAACCTTGCATAGTATAGATCAGCATTTCTCAACTTTTCTACCATGAAATAACTTTTAGCTCTTCTGAGAACCTTCTCTATTATTATTATATGCACAGCTCACAGTATATTAGTGTGGTGGTCAGTAGGAATAATTCCTCTTACATTGCAGGCCACTGGGAAGAATGGCACCCTTACAGATAGCCAAAAAATCATTGAACTGATCTAAGAGGCACAAACTGCTCATTGCTCAAGGAACCCCAGCAATCTCTGGAGCAGGGGTATCAAACTCAAATACACAGAGGGCCGAAATGAAAAACTTTGAGCATTTCGTGGGCCAAACTTGAAATTTATAGTGTAGAATGAGTGTGCCCCTACCCTTAGGGGTCTATTTATAAAGCAGTGAATCTGACATTCAAAGAAATGCATGAACCTGGGAGATCCCCCACAAGGAGATGATTTAGTGAATGCCAGATTCCATAAATAGATCCCCAGAGTACTGCATGATAGAAATATAAAAAGACCGCAATAAGCTATGCGGAAGAGAAGTCTTTTTGGGATTTTGTTTATCCTGGAGTGTGACAAAACTTTCACTTTGGTGTAATCTGCATGGTTGTCAGTTGTCTGGTAGGGAAAGTCATCTTGTGACTTCTTCTTATTTTTTTGTAATTGTTTTACTTTGCCAGAAAATGCAATGTGAAACCAAATGAATCGCTGCATTCTATGGCAAAGTAAAACAATTAGAAAAAACAATAAGAAGAAACAAGACGCCTTACTCTACCATACTCTAAACAATTCTCTGGCTTACCTGTCAGTATAAACTCATAGGCTCATAGTCCACGCATGGGCTGCTGATCAATAGACACGAATGATGCCGCTACTACAATTCCCGGCATCACTTGCATCTATAAATTGCGGGGCCACGCATAGGCAGAGAGGCCGCTGGTATAGAGATGCGAGTCTTAGTAGTGGCATCACTTGCGTCTATAGAACAGCAGCTTAATGTGAATTGCAGCTGGCCCACTTTGACTTACTGCAGTAGTGGTGGGGGGTGCAATTCATATTTAGAATTGTTTTGGGTGCCAAAAAAAAAGGATGTTTCGGGCCAGATTTGGCCCGCGGGCCAGAGTTTGACATCCCTGCTTTAGAGGAACTCTCGTTAAGAAGCATTGATATAGATGAAGCTTTCTTTGCAGCACTTCTTCCATAATGCAATAAAGAATAGTTATTATTAAACAGAATTTATATACCGTCAACATATTATGCAGCGTGTAATATAACAGACGGATACAGACAGTGACACAGGAGGAGGGGACCCTTCCCCGAAGAGCTTACAATCTAGGATTTAGGGGAAGTAACAGACTATAGGAAGGAGATTGAACCTAGAGCTGTAACTTTGAAGTCCCCAGTGATAATTCTTGTTTGCTATAGAGGTCAGATAAGTCCCTGGCCAGTGTCTGATTGGCTGGGTACGATTACCTGGTACCTACCTGAAGTGATGAGTTCCTTCCCTCTGCCCAAAGCCTCTCCCGGGAACGACGCAGATTCCAGTTTCCTCCAGCAACTTCATGCAGAAGAACATATCCGGGGCCTGGCCTTCCTCCTGGAGGAGATCAGAAGGGATCACAAGAAAAGAAATACCATTGGTTACATACATGGCAAGACTGAAGAATACGCAGGCCCATCATATATCACAATAACTTGTTCTACAAAGGTCAGTGCAGGGAATCAGGAAAACTTCCAGATCCTACTGAGCAGGGTAAGGGATTGTTACAGACAACTCAGATCCATCACTCTTTATGTGCAAAATATCACTCAGTTTTGCAGTTTAATCATTGTGTTCCTTTCCTATATTATAGCAAGAATACCGTTATATAAATGGCACTTATATACCATTGACAGGACCAATAATTATCTGTGTGTAATGCCAACTTCATTCTTTAAGAATTTCCAAAGCCTAAGATGTGAGATTATTTTAATTCTGATATAAATTTATCAGACAAAGCTTTGCCCTGCTTCTTTCTGCATCCCAAGATTTGGTATTGGATAGAGAGTGCGCCCACCACCGTAATAGACCAATGGTGGATGTAGAACTGGCTTGGGTGCCCATTACTAGTCTTTGTGCAGCGGCACCATCCGCACCTCCCTATGTTGGCCCCTAGGTGGAGTGCGGGTAAAAGGTCCAAATTCTGCTGAGATTCTCCTTGGCTTTGGAGCGCTAGCTGGGTGTTGGAGCTTTTGGGTAGCTTGGAATAGAAGTTGATTCTTCCTAGAGCCACCTACTCTTGCAGCAGTGTCAAGCTTCAATAATTCAATGACTACAAGGACACTTTTACCATTCAGGTGTTTTATTCTAAATAAAATTTGCAAATTTAGGAGGAGAGAAGGTCACATGACCTTAAAATGGCTGCACTGGGCTGACTTTTTTATGTTTGAAGGTTTCCAAAGACCCAATAAGACAAATCTCAATCTTTGGTTAGTGTCCTTTTCAATGTTATAAAATCTGCAGCTAATAAAAAAGAATCCAAGGTGATTCTGCCATGGAGGTTCTTCCTGTTATAGGGTGACAACGCTCTATTCTTGTATTGCAGTTGTGTTCCTGTGTTGTCACCCTGTCATGTTTGCTCCCCATGGTGTCTGTTTTTTAATACACATATCTCAGGAATCTTGTCCTGGATGATGCCATGCAGTCACCTCTGGAAAAAGCTGCAAAAAGGTTCCATGAGGTCAGCAATGCTGAGATGCAACAAAGAAATAAAAAAAGGTGGGAACACATCTTAATTGTTGTTTATGGTAGACTGTGCACCAAGTTTACTAATTATTATCTAGTTCGGGTTGAAATCTTCTTTATATGATAAATTCAGCAGAATGTTATCTTCTTTAATGCCATGGCAGTATAAAGTCCCCGGTTAATGAA
The DNA here is from genome assembly GCF_032062135.1 of Pyxicephalus adspersus. NCBI lineage: Eukaryota > Metazoa > Chordata > Amphibia > Anura > Pyxicephalidae > Pyxicephalus > Pyxicephalus adspersus. Next base: position 4,687,242 of record NC_092862.1, on the reverse strand, counting down.
CCGCAAAAATTCTCTGAAGTCACATGACCTCCCAAGATCCAATCAGTGCACATCTCTCTTAGCGGCTCACCTGTGCCAGTTTGATGGCTCTCTCTGGGATCTCAATCCTGGGAAATGAGTACATAGCACCCTGGACGGGGTTACAGCGTATCCCGGGCGCCTGGTTCAGGATTTCCTCCGTCAGTCTCGCTTTCTCTGCCAGATTACCCAGAACTGCTTGCTTCTCCTGGAGAAATGGAAAGTAAAAATATTGGGATGTGTCATACAGACATCACAGGTGTAATCATATATCTCATGAACCCCCTGGCTTAAAATGATCAATGCAGTTTTGGAGCATTTCTTTAATGTGTAACCAGCTTGGAAGCCTAAAGTAATGTTAATTATCCTAAAAACTATGAACAAAATCAATATTCAGATATATTTATTTATCAATTTGTTTACACTGACAATAAAACAAAGATGATGTTGTAATTTATATTATAGTAGGATGTTTATATTCACTTTCTTCTCTTTTAGCACAATAGATGCCTTTTGTCTTAAGTTGCTTCTGTAAACTCTAAAAACTAAATTGTAAAAACGAAACGCGTTGATTAAAGGCAGAATGAATAAATCCCAATATGAAAAAATGGGAACTCCCTTAAATGGAGTCCTTACTGGTCAATAGGTTGATACTGACATTTGGTCTTATTTGGCACCTATTTATGTATTATGAAATGTGTATGAATTTTTTTAATGTTTTGTACATATATATGTATGTTTTTTTAATGATTACTTTTTGTACGTAAAATGTCCTTAGGTATTTGTAAATGAGTATAATGAATTATAAAAACCAATATTTGTAATAATTCTAATGATAACAATATTATTTATAATATTATGAATCCTGTGCTTTGCCCTCAAATCCCTCCACAGGTTTTGTCCCACTTACCTTTCTGACCTGATAGAAAAATACTCCCCCAGCAGCTCTCTTTGCTACTCCAATGACCAACTAATGACTTCCTCACTCATAACCACATCACACGCATGGCTCCAAGACTTTTCCAGAGCTGCCCCGACTCTCTGGAATGGTCTTCCTCCTCCTATTCACCTTGCTCCTACTTTCTGCTCATTTAAAAGAGCCCTCAAAACCCATTTTTTCAACCTCACCTACCTGTTTTCTTCTGTCTCTTAAACCTCTCAATACTTCCCACCATTCCATATCCCCCCTCCTATTGTGTGATACTTCCCCCACCTCTTAGATTGTAAGCTCTTCGGGGCAGGGTCCTCTCCTCCTCCTGTGTCACTGTCTGTATCTGTTTGTCATTTTCTACCCATATTTAATGTACAGCGCTGCATAATATGTTGGCGCTATATAAATCCTGTTTATTAATAAGATGTTGAAACCTAGATTTGCATAGTAAAAGCTGCCCAAAACATCCTGCAGGGCGGTGATATTATTACTTCCCTGATAATGAATGTTTTGTCTGAGGATAATAACATTGTAACATCTCAGTAGTCTCTTTACATAATAATGTTTCCCCATAGACAATGGATACAATGTTGCCATAATGGAGTCAGGTTACTGATTGACAGAAGAAGAGTGCCAGAATAATAGAAACCTAGCACAGGGCAAACATGGAAACTGACATGGCTGATTATTTTATGCTCCGTGCTTGGCTGGCATGGTGGCATTCTCATCTGGAAGACGTTAATGGGTCAGATATTATTCACAACAGTCCCGGATTCATCCTGTGCTAGGTCCTTGGTTCAATGCATTGAAGATGAAGGATCATCATGACAGCCAGGAAATCATCATATATAGAAATAATAATTTACAATTCTTGGGACGAATATCTATAAACAATATACGGAAGGGAGAATATAGAGATTATGATATTTGTTGTTGGGATCTCTTAGGATGTAAATATAGAAGCTGGCATGGTGACTTGTTTTTATAGGAGCTTGTTCAAAGGATATCATGTTGATCCTTTCTTGCTCAGGGAGTTTCTGACTTGGAACAAGCCCGCAGGCAGAGAAGTATTGGGAAATATAATATTGAAGATCGCTGGGGATCAGCATGACAGCTCTGGAGTATGAATCTATAACAAGCAATCCATACCAGCAGCTCCCATACTGGATCCTGGCAATTTTCCTAAAATAAGCTCACATGACAAAGTCTGTGGGATCTCAGGGCTGCATTGCTGGAAATCTTATATGGTCATAGGAACATTATACAGACAGCCAGGACCATGGGGTCACGGTGGGCATTGGGCACATGGCGGGCACGGTTTTCCATTGCATCTCTAAATTATACAATATCTGGGAAAACTGAAGACTTTGCATTATGAGGACCAGAGCAGCGGTTGTCAGCAATGATCTGCCTGTGTATAGCAAACTTTACGTTCCTACTGTGTGCTGCTTCCCCACCTCTTAGATTGTAAGCTCTTCGGGGCAGGGTCCTCTCCTCCTGTGTCACTGTCTGTATCTGTTTGTCATTTTCAACCCCTATTTAATTTACAGCGCTGCGTAATAAGTTGGTGCTATATAAATAATGCTTAATAATAATAATGTCATACCTCATCGGCCATCAGGAAAAGATTTTCTTCAGCAGCAAAACGAATGACTTCCTCAATACATTTCCGGCTCTGAACCTGACCTGGGAGGACAAATATAACATCAGCATGCTAGAAAGATACCGGAGGGGATGTGAGGGAGAGGGGCAGCGTGTGGGGTTGTTGGCGCTGGCAACCTTGTAAGTTCCAATATAAAAGAAGGAATCTGGGTACTATGGGTGACAGGTCCACTTTGTCATGGTGCCCCCAGCACACACACGGACCTCCCGCATTAAAGGCTCAGAATTGCTGTTTCTCTGTTATGTGATATTACTGGAAGGGAGAATCCGTTCCTGCAGGCAGATCCCAGCAGGGAGTCCCTGTCTTTGCAGGGATTTATAACCTGGGGCTGTTCTGTGGTACCTGTAGGGTTTCCTGGGTTGATGATGCACAGTACTTTGGGGTTGCAGTGTTTTCTTGCCTCCTCCAGCGCCCTCCGCAGCTCCTTGATGTCCAGCGCCCAGTTATTCTCCTCGTCCAGGTAATAATTCACCTGCACGGCGCCCAGCTCAGCCAGGGCTGCAGAGTACAGGGGGTACTGAGGGATTGGGATCATCACCCCGGTGCGAGAGTTACCCTGACCGGCCACCAGCAGCTTCAGCATGGTCTGCAAGAGAACCAAGAGAGACATTGGTGAGAGATGGCGAAGAGAGAGAGAGCAAGAGACATGGAAAGACAGAGGCACTACTACAAAGATACGCCAATTACCATCAGAAAAGACAGAGACCACCACAGAGAGACACCAAGACCCTCTAAGGAAGACAGCAAATGGAGACTATTGCAAACCGAGTAATCAAGACCCACCACAAACTCAGATACAGACAAAATCCACCAGCAGAGACAACAAAGAGAGAAAGAGACACCAAGACCATCCGTAACAGGTAGGAAAAACAGAGATATAGACAGTTGCTGGAGAGAGTAAGCACCACAGATAGTAACTATGACCCACAAGAAGAGAAAGAATGGGAGAGACCGAGAGAGACAGACCAACTGAGAGACCATCCATAGGAGGCAGGAACAGAGACAGAGATCTCTTTAGGAAAAAGAGACCACCACAAACAGAGTAACCCTAACCTACCAGAAGAGGCAGAGAAGACACAAGGAGATAGGCAAAGGAACCACTACCAAAGAAAGAAGACCACCAAAAAACAACAAAAAAGCAAGACACATCAACACAGACAACAAAGAGAGCAATAGCAGAAGAGATAAAGAGTGCCACTAGAGACAGCAGAGACAGAAAGAGATACCAGAATCTATCAGAAGAGACAACAGTGAAAGACAACCTTTGGGCTGCAGAGAGGCTGAGGCCACCACTAACAGGTAGATAGAGACCACCAATGATGCAATCACAGAGGCTGAGACCTTGGTTAGACCTTCAACCAGAATAGAGACTGAGGTTACCACTAACAGGGGGATAGAGACCACCAATGATGCCAGCATGAGACTGAGACCATGGTTGGACCTTCAACCAGAAGAGAGGCCGAGACTACCACTAAAAGGCAGATGGAGACCACCAATGATGCCAGCATGAGACTGAGACCTTGGTTGGACCTTCAACCAGCAGAGAGACTGAGGCCACCACTAACAGGCAGATAGAGACCACCAATGATGCCAGCATGGGACTGAGACCATGATTGGACCTTCAACCAGCAGAGAGGCCGAGACTACCACTAAAAGGCAGATAGAGACCACCAATGATGCCAGCATGGGACTGAGACCATGATTGGGCCTTCAACCAGCAGGGAGACTGAGGTTACCACTAAAAAGCAGATAGAGACCACCAATGATACCAGCATGGGACTGAGACCTTGGTTGGATCTTTAACTAGCAGAGAGACTGAGGCTGCCACTAACAGGCAGATAGAGACCACCAATGATGCCAGCACAAAGGCTGAGACCTTGGTTGGACTGAGCCATGAAAATTAATATAAAGGCAAATAATTGGAAACCAGGACAACTTTCACAAGAACACCAACATTATTGTCAGAATTCCCTTCTCAAGGATAATAAAATGCAGATCTAATCTGAGGAGAAAGTGCAACAAGTCTGAACAAACAAATGAGGGAAGGGGAGGGAAGCATGAACAAAGGCACTCAGATAGGGAGTGCGGAGTCAGCAGGGAACGTGGTGCAAGTATGTGCCAGGATGCGGAACGAGAGGACGGAGCTTGCCAAGGTGGGCTGGTAGACACCCACACTGCGGGGACACGAATCTCACAAAGGAATGACATCTTAGAATATTGTGTCCAATAAAACACAACTACTGTATCCTCTGCATATGATGGCATTATATAGATTTTTGTAAATGTGTCAAATAAAGGTGTTTGCTTAATATTTGGTCATTTTATTTGAATAAGATTCACTTTATGCCCCAATCACAAAGAGCAACAAGTAGATTCCGGCTACCTTTGATCAGCCATTCACTTCTATTCATTTGAATGGGGACCATTTCCAACCACAGGGAGCAATGTCTGAATACAGTTGTATGGAGTCGTCTTGTTTTTGGAGGACAGAGAGATGGCCGGAATCCTTAACAGGTGACAGCTGTGAGCAGTACTAGCACCCCTCATTGCCACCCCTAATTATTCCCCATGGAGCTGCGGCACGGAGACACCACCATGCGTCCATCATCTTCTGAGAGTCAGCAATTTACTGGCATGAGGAAGCAATTAAATGCACCATAACCTCCGTGCCAGTGTGAACAGAGCCCTAAGCAGAAGCTTGCTAAATACCTACAGATGTCACAAAATCTTTGTTTAAAGCTACAGTACACATTCCCTTGAAGATCTGTATTCAGTATTCCTCGACGGAAGCTGAAACGTGCTGCAAGGTTGGTAAATGATCTTTAAATTACTGCTGAAAAAAAATTCTTCAAATTTGTGTTTTTTGGTTAATTTTTAACAATTCCTGTGAGTTTGAGGTTAATTAGCATGGAAATTCTGCAGATAATGAGCCGCCATAAAAAAGCCAAGATTTATTGGTGGAACGGTGCAGATAGCACATTGTACAGCCAATCAAATGGCAGCGAGATGAACAGTTTGAGCTAATGGTACAGCAAGGCCATAGACAGACCGATACGCCCGGGAGAGAATATTACAATCTCTATGAATATAGAAGAGTGGTGTATCCCAGGAAAATAGAAGGTTTGAGAGAGATGAATGCTAACATGGTGCAGACATAGCAGGACACAGACAGATCTCTGCATGGAGAGGGGTTACAATATTTGGGGTATCACCCACCACAATGGAGTCACTGGCCCCCGTGGAGAGGTATAGGTCATCGGGGTTGGACTTTATTCCGCCATCTCTCTTCTCTATGTATTTGGCCACATCTTGTCGGATGACCTCAATACCTTGGCTGGCGCTGTACGAACCTATAATGGGCAGACAGGGAGAATAAAAAGGTTAATTAAAGATTTAATAAGGACACAGCGCCTGCAAACCTGTCGGACCCGTCTGTGTCCTCCCAACATTTATTTTAATTTATGTAAAAGACCTAGAATAGAGCCAATATATATAGCAACCCCACACCCAGTGGTGAGGTACAAAAATGAGGCTGCTGGGTGCTGGGCCCAGAGGTACAAGAGGGGTACGTGCTGGATTCAGTGACAAAGAGCCACAAGTAGGGTTGTGGTATGGGTTTAGGGTCCAAAAAGCACAGAGGTACAATGAGCGTTGTGTCCTGGGCCCAGGTGTAGGGAGCCCAGTGGTAGAAGTGGGGTTGTGTTATGGCCACAAAGTCAGAAAACCCAAGTGGGGTAATGTGATGGGCCCAGGGAGCCCAGAGATACATGTAGAGCTAAGTTATGGGTACAGGGTAAAAAAGCCCATGGGGACAAGTGGGCTTATGTTCTAGGCTAAGGTGCAGAGAGCCAAGGTGTGCGGTAAGTGGTAGAAAGTTTTACATGATATAATTTGCCCCCTATTGTAACCTTAGTAGCCCCAGGCACAATACTCGAGGGTGAGAACCATGGATTTTTCTTGCTCACATGTACAAAAAAAAAAAGCCCCCCATTTCTAACCAAGCACTCACCCAGGCTGTGACCCCCACAAGCCTGCAGGATCCTCACCGCCTTCTGCTTGGCATCTTCTGGGAATTTATTGTCGTTCAGCAACTCTGGGTATAGACAGAGGGCAATGACCTGGCAGGATGGAGAAGAGGCAAGAATTGGCACACTGGGTACACACAGGAAGATCAATCAGAAAAGGTTTACCAGGATGGAGTGGGAAACTTGTCATGGCAAACAAAGGCCAAAGATTCATTTTATTCCCCGATCTGATCATTTTCCCCAAAATGATCCCCCTGCCTGCACCGCAAGCTAAAATAATAGCACCTAAACATCTAGCCAAGGAGCTGCAAAAAATGCCAACTCGAGGTAACTTTGTTCCATTAATGGGGGATAAATGGGGCAATACCCCTGCTGACCACTAGGGGCAATAACTGCAGGATAATGGAGACTTGTGCCAATGCTGGTAATGATAAACTTGCCACCATTCTTCTTAATTTCACTAATCCTGGAGAAGAGATCAATCCCTCCATCAAATCCATAAATGTATCAAAATTAATAAAATCAAGAATAACTAAATATCACTCACCCCAAAGAGAGCAGAGCTTCCCCTAGTGAATGCCCAGAGTATTGCAGCCTCACCTGTCTGAGGAATGTGATTGGTTTCTGACCCATGGCGTGCGCATCACCGATATTGGCTTTTATCACCTCTGTAAACGGCTTCTTCACACCCTGAAAAACACCAAAATATCTCAAATTTATAAATTCAGAAATACGCAGATCACATGTAATATGTATACAACAACATAATGTTATATAATCTAATATACCACAAACACAGTACTACTTCTCATCCTGTACCATGGGTGTAATTCTCAGTATCTGTTCTAATTCTGTATGTAGGGACTCTGCACAGTACCATTTCTCTTGTCCCGTACCATTGGTGTAATTCTCAGTATCTGTTCTAATTCTGTATGTACGGACTCTGCACAGTACCACTTCCCTTGTCCTGTACCCGGGGTGTAATTCTCGGTGTCTGTTCTTATTGAGTGTATGGACTCTGCACAGTAACACTTCTCTTGTTCTGTACACTGGGTGTAATTCTCAGTATCTGTTTTTATTCTGTATGTAGGGACTCTGCACAGTACCACTCCTCTTGTCCTGTACCCCGGGTATAATTCTCGGTATCTGTTCTCTGTATGTATGCACAGTATGTATGGAATCTCCTATATGCGGTGAGTAAAGGGTTAAGTGGCAGATCTGATAGGGCAGAGGGCAAGGAGTAACCTCTGATCTCTCCTTGGCAGGTGGATTCCTCCAGCTTATCTCTGGCCCAGGTACAGTCACAGTTAACTTATTAATACAAAGCAAACACAAACAGTGTGGGGTGTGAAAGGCGTCCGCCAATCAGCGGCCTCTCACCTGCTGCCTTCTACCTATATCCTAGTTCAAGATCACAGCTGGATCCTGAAAGTGACAAGTTCACCTGCCGGAATGTGAGCGCAGCAATCATCACCGCTCCTACCGAATTCCAGAAACACACCTGAGCCAATCAGAGGACCCGCTGGGCATTATGGGGGAGTGAGGGGCACTTTGTACAACACAGCTCTATATGTCAGCGTTATATAAATATATAATATTAGTGTGTGACTGTGAGGGGACATTAGAGTGTCAGCTCCTCTGTACGGAGACTGATAGGACTGGCTCAGTGCTCTCTGTACAGCACTGCGGTATATGTCAGAGCTATATAAATGTATAATAATAGTATGTGACTGTGGTGGGATATTAGAGTGTCAGCTTCTCTGTACAGAGACTGATGGGACTGGCTCAGTGTTCTCTGTACAGCACTGCGGTATATTT
>NC_092862.1:4674841-4678470 GCF_032062135.1 Pyxicephalus adspersus | reverse complement strand
CACTGAGCCAGTCCCATCAGTCTCTGTACAGAGGAGCTGACACTCTAATGCCTCCCCACAGTCACACACTAATATTATACATTTATATAGCTCTGACATATACCATAGTGTTGTACAGAGAACACTGAGCCCCTCCCAGCAGTCTTTGTACAGAAGAAACTTTTACAAGGATTGAACTTTGTGCTGAGATTTTCCTGATTTCCCTTTCAGTCTCCTCACCATAACTTTCTCTCTTATTCCCAACACACCGGGAATGATGGCGACCACAATGTGCGCTCTTAGTTTCCATGGCAGTGAATGGCGGCAGAATAATGAGGCTGGGAAGAATTCTACAGAACAATCGCTGCCATTCTGCACGCAGTGTAGCTGTGTGGCCCCAAAGTATCATAGGGCCCAGGATGGACCCCATACACTCTGGGTTCCGGCTAGCAAAAAAATAGTAGCACGAAAGTATCAAAGCAATTCCAAATTACAATAAGAAAAAACAAAAAAAAATGATCACAACAGGAGCATTGTGGGGGTTTCCTGTTATTTGAGATTGCACAGTTTATTCATTTCTGCCTCCAGGGCCTGAAACATGTTAGATGATATATTATATAGTCTGGCTCACAATGCTGGAACTCCCTCCTCCAGCCTGATTTCTGATGTTCAGGGGGTGATGAGCTGATAAAAGTCACATTTGCATTGTTTTAGGATACAAGAAGTTTAAATCTGCATGGGACGGGGCAGGGGGCAAATAGCAGAAGTGAAATCTGCAACCTCAGAGAGAAGTCACAAGACTCCATCACAGATTTCATTATTCAGCTAAAAAGCAGTTCATTCCTGAATCAGCACGGAGTGTACTGAGGGGAAAGGCCGTGGGGGTAAAGTTTAGCTGCCACTGCTACATCAAGGGGGCAATTGTACATCAGGGGCACGAGGGTGTATTGGGGGGTTGGAGATTGGAGGTGGGTGAATAACAAGAAAGCCCTTACCACTAGAGGGCAGTGTTATAAGGAAGGCGTAATAGAAGGGCATACCTTTGCTGGGGTATTTGGTAATACTGCCATCTAGGGGTGGGGTACAAGTGATACTGCAACCAATAACCTGCGTGTTGTAATATGTCTGTGTGCCCATGCAGGTGGAGCACTGAACAATTTAGCCATCAGTTGCTGTGAAAATGCAGAAGGAGCAGGTATTGCGCTGGTTGACTTCCTAACACATAATGCATTAAATGGGGACGTGCAGCACAGAATGGACGGCCATTTGCTTGATTGGCAAACTACTAAATAAAAAGCCAATGTAAGGATGACTGCAAAAACTGCACCATTGTTCACTGGTGTGAAAACATTCACAGTGCGCATTACATAGTAAAAAATATCATGCGACAGAATGCAGATTTTGCTGCAAATAGTGAATGCAGAATTCTCTGTGCAACTCCAGGAACTTATCATGAGACCGATTCAGCTTTAGCACCGCGCATGGAGGACATTGCTGCCCCATAAGACACCTGGGAAGGATTTTGGAAGCAATGCGATATAACCGCCTGCTGATCTGCACATTCCTGCTTTGGCGTCAGACACAAACACGAGGTGAGTGACCCGCAGATTACCTCCTGAAACACACATAAGGCGTCAGATGTCCAGGAACAAGTCACCCGCTTGTGTAATGAACAAATATTATTGCCAATAAGTTGGATGAAGCTGCACCGCCAGGACCCCGGCCAGGTGAGGTGACGGGCCCGGGTGCTGTGCCAGGGACATGACGAGTGTAAAGGACTCAGGATAAGATAATGGGGCAATCTCTACTATTCCTGGGTTTGTCTGGGTTAGGTGGCTGGGGGGTCACCGGGGTCACTGACCGCTATCTGTTGCTGAATGTGACGCGGTCAGCACAATCAGCACCCAGATCTGCCAATTTATAAGGACCCTTTAATGTCACCATCATCAAAAATGCACAAAAACAATATTTCTGCAGAGCCTCTTTGGGCTAATAAGGACAATATGTCCCTGGAATCTGTTTTTGAACTTGGTGGTTGGGTGGAGAGGACACCGAGTATTTATTAACATCACATTGTGCTCAGGACAAACAAATGTATGGAATCCAAGACTATCTTTCTATATTTTACCCTAAGGATTAAGGTTTCCCCTCTCACCTGTCCTGGTGACCATTGTGCATGGAATAGGAAATGATGGGAAATTCAACATTTTAGAATTGTCTCCAGAATAGGAAAAGAGAAGAAATCTTCAATGGAGACACTTGTTCTGGTTTAGGAGATTTCCCTGTATTTGCAGCAAATTCTCGGTTTGCCCCTAGGAAAAAACTATAAGAGATGAGCAAATGTGCCCCGGGTTCAGTAAACATTTGTTTGGAGTTAGCCAAATCCTTTAGGAGTCAAACCGTTGGCAAAGCCATTGGAAAAACTGCCCACTGTGCACTTTAACAACTCTTCTTTTAGCAAATATTCACCTTGCCGCTAACTTTGTGAATATGTGGAATTGTGAATGAGACTAAACTCAGATCTCAGCACTGGAATGTTGTGTGCAGCCCGGACAATGCAGAAAATGCTGCTGAATCCACCCTGGAGACGCAAAGGATGTGAAAGATCCCAGAGCCCCAAGCAGCCAATCAGAAGACAGAACCTGCACGGTGGTTGCCATGTGAGATTGCACTTTGCAGGTTGTGATTGACAAAACAATGGAAAATATTCGACCTGAGTGTGTTGTCCCTATGGAGAGAATGGTGCAGAGAGAAGCTGGAAGAGATTGCACAGATCACACATACAACATTCCTGAGGGGGACCAGAGGGGAGCAAAGATACCAACATCAGCTGCTGGATAACCAAGGGAGAGGGAAAAGGAATTCCTATTCAGCAAAATATTTTATTTAATATACAAAAATACAAAAATCCAAATGCAGGAATGAGTTAATGCACAAAACATGACCCAGCACTACCAACAAATAAAACTAAATCACATGAGGACCTCAGTACATATTATACAAAGTCATTATAATATAATCACCAATTCATTATCATATTTTTGTATGTTAGAATAAGCTGCGCTAAAGCTTCAACATGCAACACAAATGATGGGCATTGCACAATGTGCTGCAGGTGTGTTGGCAGCAATATGTAGGAGTGCGTTGGGGAGCCAAAACAAAGAATTGTGCTGCAATCCACATCTTGTTCATTATGGTGTTGTGTGAAATTACTGCAAATATTAATAAGAGGGACAAGCAGAGGGGAGAGGAGCAATTTGCTTGCAAATTTGGAACAGTTGGTAGATGCACAGAGGGTAAATACAGGGTGACCTGCGGGCCGCTCACTGTCCAAATCGGTGATCAAAATGGCTTCAGGGTGCAGCAGCAGGGTGACTGGGGGGATGTAATGCAGCTGGAGGAAATGTCAGGGAGACCATGGGAGGAACTGCAGGAGCGATCATAGGTCTCAGCTTTCTGTAGGGCAGCGGTAGGGGGACCAGGGCAAGAAGACTTTTGGAGAAACCAACAAGGAGACTAGAGAAATCGGCAGGGTAAATAGGGGGACTCTGCAGGAAGAGGCGGGGTAAATAGGGGGACTCTGCAGGAAGAGGCGGGGTAAATAGGGGGACTCTGCAGGAAGAGGCGGGGTAAATAGGGGGACTCTGCAG
>NC_092862.1:4661103-4674552 GCF_032062135.1 Pyxicephalus adspersus | reverse complement strand
GGTAAATAGGGGGACTCTGCAGGAAGCGGCGGGGTAAATAGGGGGACTCTGCAGGAAGCGGTGGGGTAAATAAGGCGACTCTGTTCCCCCCGCAGGAAGCAGCAGGGTAAATTGGTGGGACTTTGCAGGAAGTGGCAGGAAGCAGCAGGGTAAATTGGTGGGACTCTAGAGGAAGCGGTAGGTAAAATGATGGGACTCTGGAGAAAGCAGCAGGAAGTGGCGGGGTAAATAGGGGGACTCTGTGCCCTCCACAGGAAGCAGCGGGGTAAATTAGTGGGACTCTGGAGAAAGCAGCAAGTTAAATTAGGGGACTCTAGAGGAAGCAGCCGGGTAAATAGGGGCACTCTGTCCCCTCTGGAGGAAGTGGCAGGGTAAATAGGGGGACTCTGTGCCCTCCACAGGAAGCGGCGGGGTAAATAGTGGGACTCCGTCTCTTCTGGAGGAAGCGGCGGGTAAATGGGGGACTCTGCAGGAAGCGGCGGGTTAAATAGGGAGACCCCGGAGGAAGCGGCAGGACGCGGCGGGGTAAATAGGGGGACGCCGTCTCTTCTGGAGGAAGGGGCGGTTGAATGAGGGACTCTGCAGGAAGCGGTGGGGTAAAAAGGGGGACTCCGTCTCTTCTGGAGGAAGCGGCGGTTGAATGAGGGACTCTGCAGGAAGCGGTGGGGTAAATAGCGTCCCTTCCTTCTCAGTATAAAATAACTTGGTGACTATGGGGGCAATTAATATCTCGGTGGCAGGTAACACACAGGCCCGGATCAGCTCAGCATTATGCTCATGATTAGAAAAAGACGATGGCTCCAGGAGATCTCCCCATTACAGCAGGACGCAGCGCTGCCAAGAGGTTATTTAATCCTTATTTACTCTGTGGGGCGATGGAAGGAGGAGGGAGAAACGCAGCTGTGTTCTCAGCACTGACACAAACCACAATGCCAGCACCACAAAACCGCTCCGGCCTGTAAGGTAACATCGGAATTTCTGGCTTATTAACATGAAGAATGTGTACACTGCACCCAATGAGGGGTATTTAATAAGACAAATGTGCAGGAAACCCATCAACCAATCACAACTCATCCATCACCAATCTGACTCCAGGTTGAAGATTTTGGTGCTTTTTTATTTTTTGCTTCTTTAATGACTTGCTTTGGCATTTGGCTTTGCTTTGTATTGCAGGGAGAAAACCAAGGTTTCAGGATTCAATGTATCCAGCACAAGTCAACGACCCAGAACAAGTGTCTGCAGTGATTAACAGTCCTGAAGCTGGCGGATCAGCCAAGGAACCAGCATGTTGTGTTTGTTGGGTCTTGGCATCACTTTTTGAGCCTTTTAGATTTTTTATATCATACAAAGCCAACACGTTTCAGGGGTTTGGGGCAACTCGCTTCATCAGTGGTTGGCACTCAATCAAGCATGTACAAAGGCTAAACCAGCATTTGGGTCGTGCATAGAAATAAATCAGGACTTAATATTCTCTGCTTGAGGTGCCTTCCTCCTTGCACACCCAGGTCCCTACTCGAGCAAAGAGCCGACCTTCAGCCACCATTCCAGAAGAATCATTTTCTCTTCCCGACATCACTGAGAACTGAGTTTTATAGGATTCAGCGCCTCATTGCTTCCTGGGTGGTGGAAGCTCCGGACCAGAACCCTTAGCACCCCCTGCCCCCTCCTTATTCCAGAGTCTATGAGCATTACACGGCCATACTGGCACACTGTTATACTGGCACACTGTTATACTGGCACAACATACTTGCAAAGTCTCGATAATGGAGACTGGGTTTTGGTGGTCCCGCCTGACATCTGATCAGCCTGCAGCACCTGACGCTGGACAGCGATAATTCCCAGCAATCACATGAGGGATTATCATAGTCAGCTGCCTGCTGCACCACCAACAAGCATGACCCTCCTAATAAATGCGCTGGATAATAAGAAATGCATTCACCCCGGGCATCTCAGTGAATCTTTTGATGTTTTATTTAGTGCCAGCGTTCTATTCATTGTTATATCACAGCACAGAATTGTCCAGATGAAGGGAATGCAAAACCAAAATCTATGTTGGGTTATATTGTTACTCAGCGCTGCCTGAAGTCGGACAGAATTATCAGTAATCCTCACTAAATGTAGTGCCAAGAAGCCCTGTCATCCAGAAAGATGCAATGGCTTAAGTGTGGCCCTAGGGAGTTGAAGACTTGACCCTGTGGGGGCCACTTAGTGGACTTGTCTGGGCAGATTCCTAATCTGCTGCTCTCAGCAAGAAAGGAAATAGAAATTACAACCATATGTATCTCATCTGTGGGCTCCTCAGGGGAGGGGCAAGATTTACAAATATATACTGTGTGCATTGCATTGGGATTGGACGAGGGTCATCATGTGTTGCGTCTCGGGCAGTTTGATAAGCAAGTTTTGTATTTTTTCTCATAACACAAAGATCCGTTGGTTTTACTTTCCTAAAAGTACTTGTAACATGAAATATAAATTGGAACTGCTAGAAAATTGGTCAAAACAACTGCAAAGTTAGGGTTTCTGAATGCAAAATAATGCATTTTCTTGCAAACGTTTTTTGCTCAGATTTATTTTTGGTTGTCCTTCCTTAAAATGCACTGAAATGGGTAAAGGAATATGTGACCCCCCACCCCCTCCTCTACAGGACAGTCCATCTTTCAGCATTTCATTGTTCTACTTTAGTTAGGTTGAACAAAAAGGATTTGTCCAGATTATCCGCACATTTGGTGTGATGACAACACAGGAGTTCAAACATCTGGAGAGTGAACATCAAAGGAGATAAGAAGCCCCCACTCCTTCCCCAGAACTCCCACAGAGAGACTGCTGGTTCCACTAATATTGCTGGATAGGACTTCCAGGGACCGGCCTGTTATATGTTTAGCATTCCTGAAACAAGACTCAGTCTCTAACCGAGTCTCATTCTTGTTTTCAGTCCCCAGAATCCTAAACAGTTATCATTCCTGGGATTCTCAACTGGTTCTTAGTCCTCCGAATCCCAATTAGTTCTCAATACTCAAAATCCGCACCAATTCTTAGTCTTCAGAATCCCAACAAGTTATCATTCCTTGGATTCTCTACTCGTATTCAATCACTGGAATCCAAAACAGTTCTCGGAATCCAAACTAGTTCTTAATACTCAAAATCCCCACCAGTTCTCTTCAGAATCCCAACAGTTCTCAGTTCTTTCCAAACCAGTTATCATTCCTTTGACTGGTTCTTGGAATCCCAACTAGTTCTGAATACTCAAAAGTTTTCAGAATCCCAACCATTTTTTTAGTCCTTGGAGTCTTCAGAATCCCTAATACTTCAGCCCCTACAAACCTAACTGGGTCTCCATTCCTACAAAAATAGCTAGGTTCTAACTGGGTCTCATCCTTGTTCTCAGAATCCCAAGTGGGTCACATCCCTCTGATTCTCAGTCCTCAGAATCCCAACTAGCTCTCAATACTCAACATTTCAGAATCTTAACCACATTGTAGTCCTTGGAATCCCATTTGAGTTTCTGCGTCTAATCCTCATTCTCAATCCTCAGAATCCCAACAGAATCCGTTATCATTCCTTGGATACTCAATTGGTTCCCTGTGTCCCAAACAGTCCTCAAAATCCCAAACAATTCCTAGTCCTCTGAATCCCAATTGTTTATCATTCATTGGATTGTTTATCATTCCTCTAAACCAGTTCAACCAGCTTTCAGTTCTTTCCCAACTGGTTATAATTCTTTTGATTTTCAACTGGTTCTCGGAATCCCAAACAGTCCTCTGAACCCCAACTAGTTCTCTATACCCAAAATTTCCACCAGTTCACAGTCTTCAGAATCCCAACACCTCTTTTGATACTTGGTGTCCAATTCCGAATTTTTGCCCCTACCAACTTAACCAGTCCCACCAGAGTCTGATCCTCATTCTCAGTCCTCAGAATCGCAAGTCGTTATCATTCTTTGGATTCTCATCTGGTTCTTTAATGTACAAAATCCCAACCAATTCCCAGTTCTTAGAATCCCAACAAGTTATCATTTCTTAGTCGTCAACTGGTTCTCAGTCTTCAGAATCCCAAATATGTTTAATTCTTGGAATTTAATTTAGATTTCAGCCCCTACAAACCTAACTGGGGGTCAGTCCCTACAAAGTAACCAGGTTCTAACAGAGTTTCACCCTTGTTCTCAGTCCTCAGAATCCCAAGTGGTTATCATTCCCCAGATTCTCAACTGGTCTTCAAAATCCCAACTAGTTCTCAGTCCTTTGAAGCCCAATCAGTTATCGTTCACTGGATTCTAAACTTGTTCTCAGTCCTCGGAATCCCAAACAGTCCTCAAAACTCAAAATCTCAACCAATTCTCAGTCTTCAGAATCCCAACCAGCTCCCAATTCTTTCCTAATCGGTTATCATTCCTCGGATTCTGAAATGGTTCTCCGAATCCCAAACAGATCTCAGAATTCAAACCAGTTCTCAATACCCAAAATTCTCACCAGTCTTCAGAATCCCAACCACTCTTCGGTACTTGAAATCTCATTCCAATTTCAGCCCCTACAAACCTAACCAGTGCCCACAAAAGTAACCAGGTTCTACCAGAGTCTCATCCTGATTCTCAGTCCTCAAAATCTTAACCAGTTATCATTTCTTGGATTCCAAACTGGATCTTGGAATCCCTAATGGACCTCAGAATTCGAACCAGTTCTCAATACCCCAAATATCCACCAGGTCTCTTCAGAATCCCAACAGCTCCCTGTTCTTTCCCAACCAGTCATCATTCCTTTGACTGGTTCCCAACTAGTTTTTGGAATCCCAACTAGTTCTGAATACTCAAAAGTTTTGCAGTCTTCAGAATCCCAACCACTTTTTAGTCCTTGGAATCCAATTCATACTTTATCCCTTACAAACCTAACCAGATCTCAGTTCATCACTCATCATTCACTCTTTTTTCTGAGTCTTTCTCACGTTTCCAGACAAATCTCCCTGTCAGAGATTCCATATTTGCTTCCCAGCCGTAGAAACTCACACTGTAGAACTGAATTCTCACTCCTCCTGTTAAAGTAACAGCAATTATAAATCCATCCTAGAGGGTGAGGTCCCTGGGAATAATCAGAGCAGGTGGGCGGAGTTTGGAATGGATGCAGAGATCTCTCCGCTGGTGTCCCCTATAGATATGATTGGCTGGGATGTGATTCAACCTGTCTGCATTCCCCTATAATTAAATATAACAGCAAATCTGACCTCATAGGAATGTTGCTGAATACATTATGGAAATTCATACTTATTAAAATATATATGGTGCAGTCAGAAGCCACATCCGCCCCCAGAGCCACTGGACTACGGATATACATGATGCTTCCTATATGGTGCCAATAGGACTGCATTATACCCAATGCCACCTGATGGCGCAACAAACCAGCTGTGTGCCTGCAGACAGGTCCTCTTTACAGGCATTTTGTATTCCAGTAATGAAGAGGCTAATCATCCGCCGTTCATATAAATGCCATTATCAGGCGTTCATTATCAGCCGGAACCGAGTGCAGAATACACAACGAGCAGATGGCAATAAGTGGCAAGGAACCGGGGGTGGAAGATATCTGGAGGCCATCGCTCCATCCTGGTTACAAACATCGCCGGATGCCCATAATACGCACAAATCACCGGCTATCAGTATTGTCAATGTGCGCAACCAGAACCGCTGCACCCAAACTACTATCAGCGTGTAAATATGTACGGAGCGACGGTTGAATACGGACGTTGTGTACGGAACAATTATATCACACGGGGCTATATAGGGCACAATTATTATACAGGGCACAGGGTAATATATGGCAAAATTATTATACAGGGTACAGGGTTATATATGGCACAATTATTTAACAGGGCACAGGGGTATATAGGGCATAATTAGTGGAAAAGGGTACAGGGTTATATATGGCATAATTATTATACAGGGTACGGGGTAATATTATACAGGGTTATATATGGCACAATTATTAAACAGGGCACAGGGGTATATAGGGCATAATTATTATACAGGGTACGGGTTATAAAGGGAACAATAATTATACATGGCATAATTATTATACGGGGCACAGGGTAATTATTATACAGGGTTAAATATGGCACACTTATTAAACAGGGCACAGGGGTATATACGGCATAATTAGTATACAGGGTACAGGGGTTATACATGGCATAATTATATGGGGCACGGGGTAATTATTATACAGGGTTATACATGGCATAATTATAATACAGGGTACAGGGTATAAATGACAATTATTATACAGGGCACAATGATGGCATTTTGCTGGCACGCCAGGTGCTTCTTTTAGGTTTTGCTCCTAGAAAATGCCATTAGTTAGGCGCTGGCTTTATATTGTGTTGCCCCCCTCCCCCATTTTTTGCCCCAATTTTCCTGATAAGGGGGTGAAGGACGTTTGATGTAAATGAATCAAAATTCATAGATGTGGGGTAGGTAGAGGGGGGGATGCAAATTTTGTTTTCTACTCTTCTGAATAAATTCTCCTCCGGTATCACAGCCATCAGGAATTGGTGGGTGGGGGCACCCGATGGACGGATAACCAATACGGTGCCGGAAAACCACAACACAAGCACCTCTAATCTAATCTCCTCCATCCAGCTACAGATTTCAATTACCTTCTGAAACCTAAGATGGGCAAAACCTCCCCCTCCTGTACCTTCCCCCCACCCAGGGCATCAGCTTTCTGTTTGTAGACATTCCAGCACTGCAGATGCCGCTATATGAAGTGAGATCGCCCCGATGTGTTTTATATCATTGATTCCGGACATCGTATTGAAGGCTTTCTGCATCTTTAAAGCTTTTCCAGTAAAAACTCCTTCCTGTTTAATGATAAAATTTTCCAAACTTCTGAAAGGCTTCTTCTTCGTTACAGCATTATTTTTTGCTCTGACAGAATAAACCTCCGGGTACACCTCTAATATGTCATTACGTGTCCCTTCATGCCGTTACTATGCGCACGGTGTTTGCGGTTGACAATGACGTGCGAGTCCTCTGCTATCACCCGCATATTAACCCTTCGCTCGCTTCTGTTTGCTTAACTACGCTGACACAGTGCACAATTGTATAATGCAAATTTATAAAGTTGTGTGGGGGGGTTACCTGTTGCAGCTCCTTCTCCAGCTCCACGGCTCGGGTGACGATGGGGCCCCGGACGGCCTATTCCACCTTCTTAATGTAGGGGTTCATGGACTCCAAAGTCAGGATGGGGCTGTGCACGCCGTTCTCGCTCATCTTGCCTGCGACCCTCCTTTCCTTTTCTGCCAGCTGCGTTCCCGAGGCGGACCTGGAAGAAGAAAAAAGAGGGGTGCTCAGAGGTGTGACCTGGGGGCGAAGGGCCCGGACCCCCCGGGGCACCCCAATTCTCAGAGCGCTCATGGCTAAGGGATTCCAGCTGTTGTAGGGAAAGTTTAACAACGACTAAAAGTTTCCGCCAAGAGAAAATTCCATCAAAGAGAATCGGCAATTGTCTGTAAATGGAGGACTTTGTGCCGGACGGACGGATGACACGATGGCAATATAGAGGGAAAAAAAAAAAAAGGAGGAAACGAAGAAAGAGATGGGGGGGGGGCGGGGGACGGAGGGGAGATCAGCGTGCACAGACAGCTCATAGCATGCAGAAGATGGTTTAATAGAAAACTTCTGCATTCTACAAACTCCGGATAAACCAGTCCAGGAACCTGCCGGAGGGACTCCACTGTGACAACAAAATCAAGAGATCCTCACCCTGCCGGTGACAACCTGACAATGAGCGCCCCCAGCAGCTGCCTGCAGGGATATAGATAAAAGGGAGGGAGGGGACAGCCACATCCCACATTCCACCCACAATGGGGCAAAATTGGAATGGGAGGAGACCTTTGCACTTTCCATGAGAATATTGGGAGATGGAATAAGCAGCAGTGCAATCTGTGGTTTTGGTCGCGGCACCCCTGCCAGGCAGTGCAGGCAGATCCTGGACTTACCTGTGGTCAGAGTGCTGTGAGGGGATACAGCCTGGTCCAGGATCCGCCCCCGGCCTGTGATTGGATCATTAAGGGGCAGCAGGCAAATAATGCCATTATTCACTGATATTTTCAGATTTTTTATTCTTCAGTGCTGCTGATCTCCTGCAGCTTCTTGCTGCCTGCATGCACTACAGCAATGGCTGCATGCACTACAGCAATGGCTGCATGACATTTCGCGAGTTTGCTGAGGGTGACTACAGGTTACTGTGCCAGAATAATGTGTTGTTGTGTTGTCACCCTTTACAGGAAGTGCCTGAACATGGGAGGATCATGGGAAATTTTAATAAAAGGGAAGGCAGAAGGGCAGATTTGACAAAGATGAAGGCAGAGGGGCAGATTTGACAAAGATGAAGGCAGAGGGGCAGATTATACGAAGAGGGAGTCAGAGGGGCAGATGATGATGAAGGGGGAGGCAGAGGAGCAGATCATGATGAAGGGGAGGCAGATTTGATGAAGGGGGGCAGAGGGGCAGATGTGATAAAGGTGAGGCAGAGGGGCAGATTATAATGAAGGGAAAGGCAGAGGGGCAGATTTGATGAAGGGGAGTGCCTGGAGGGCAGATTCACTCTTCTTACACTATGATGTGGCATCTTTTTATAGTAACAGTAAACTGATGTTGTGAATAAGGAGACTTCCCATTTCTGGGGAAGGAAACAATTATCGCAGCCCCAGCTTGAATTGGGAATTCTGCTGGCCGCCCCCCTGCAAGATACAGAAACATTTTATTGTATGTGAAGAATTCAGTGTTTGCAGCGCTCGGTGACTTTACAAACCCAATGTCACCGTCATTGCTGGAAGATTTTCTTAATATTATTGTTGTGCCAATGTCCAGATGTAAACATGGATGACGTTAGAAGATAAATAGAAAATGTAAACATGCTTGGTAAAGAGATCATCATTTCTGAAGGAGAAATGGAGAGGATTGGGCATTAAGAAAGATTGGAGCTATGCAATGCTGGGGGATTCAATCAGACAAAGCCAGCCTTAAAGTGTACCCCTGGACCAGGTGTAGCTTCAGACCAAACGTATTTTGTTTTAGCTTTGAATGGGGTAGGAAATATAATTGTTATTATTGTATTTATATAGCGCCAACATATTACACAGCGCCGTTCAATAAATAGGGTCTCCAATGGTCAGTGTCCTGGGAGGACTTCATACACTGCAATGATATAATTAGGACAAATAAAGGAAATGTTGTGTTAGCTTGTTGTGTAAATGGGATGATGACATGGAGGGAGATTATGTAACCACATTGCTTCCCTGGGAATGAAAAGAGAAGGGGGGGGGGGGAGAAAGAAAGGTAAGGAGAAGAGGAGAAGAGAGACGAGAGGAGAGAGAAGAAGAGAGACAAGAGGAGAGAGGAGAGAAGAGAGGAGAGAGAAGAAGAAGAGAAGAAGAAGAGAAGAAGAAGAGAGGAGAAGGAGAAGAGATGATGACATGGAGTGAGATTATGTAACCAGGTAAAGAGAGGAGAAAATAGAAGAGAAGAAGAGAGGAGTAGAGGAGAGAGGAGTAGAGGAGAGAGGAGAAGTGGAGAAGAGAGACAAGAGGAGAAGAGAGACAAGAAGAGGAGGGAAGAGAGGAGAGAGGAGAAGAGATGATGACATGGAGGGAGATTATGTAACCACATTGTTTCCCTGGGAAGGAAGAGGAAAAGAGAAGGGGGGGGGGGGAAGAAAAAGGTAAAGAGAGGAAAAAAAAGAGAGGAGAGAAGAAGAGAGGAGACGACAGAAAGCACAATGTGAGGTACAATAGGAGAAATAGGGAGAAGAGAGGAGAGGAGAGTTGGTGTCCTGAGAGGACTCTATACACTGCAATGATATAATTGGCACAAACACAGGAACTCCTTTATTTGGCTGTTGGGTAAATGATGACATGGAGTAAATGTAATTATTATGTAAGCACATTGCTTCCCTGAGAAGGAAGAGGAAAGAAATGGGGGGAGGAGAAGATGAAAGAAGAAAAGAAGAGAGCAGACAATGGGGAGAGGAAAAAGAGAAGAAACAAAGTGTGGGGGTAGAACAGGAGAGAAGAAAGAAGAGATGAAGGGAGAGAGACCACTGGGGGGGGGGAGAGAAGAAAGACTTGGAGAGTGATGGGGTGCAGATGGAGAAGAAGAGGAGAGGAAATAGAGAAAAAAGCGAGTACATGGGAAGGGGAGAAGAGAAATAAGAAGCAAAAGGCAGCGAGTGATTGGACAGCGGAGGGAGAGGAGAGGGGGAGCATTCACCTGGACCCCATTGCATGATGATTTAGTTTCCGGCAGACTCAGCAATCCCAATTAATAAATTCTAATAATATTATTAATAATAATTTTCATTCCTTTCCCTCTGGCAAATGTTTAAATTGGCTTCTGAATCTGGATTGTCTCCTCGGTTATGTGTATGATGTGATTGGTTCCCACGCACAATATTATCCCTGGAAATGATCTTTGGTTTTAGAAACAGGAGGAGGAATGAGCGCTACACACACTACTGTTCTGTTCAATGAAGGGTGGGGAAGAGGCAGCAGAAGGCTCCATGCTGCGTCTTCCCCATTAGGAATGAACAGCAATGCCTCCTGTTGAATTGTCCCAGACAAATTAGTGCCAGCAATTACCGGTATTTACCCCCCCCCAATCTCACCAATAAATGCAACAAAGAAGAGGGCACACTCCGGTATCAGTAAATATTTGGATGATGATGAATTAATAAATGGGGGATAAACCCCCTCATTGCTCCCCATCTTCATTTGGATGATTTGTCCTCTCATTATCACCCCGGAAGATGCAGCAGACATCTGCGGTGACACAATCCCATCTGTACAATGTCCCATTGTATCCATAGAGCCCAGACTGGCCACCGCTTGGACAAAATGTTCCCGTGTGAGTCACTTCCAGGAACCCGGCAGAAGCATCACACGGATCACACGGATCACACGGATCATATGGCACATGTATGATCGCCCACCAACAATTTCACAGATCTGTAATAGACATTCACACAGAACAAACCCTTCATAGATGCTCATTCATCCAACCAATTTCTGAATTTTTCCAGGACCCCAAACCCCCACCACTGCCCCTCCCTTAATGCCTCCATTCCAGGACACCCCATAACTGTCTCTTTATGCCCCCATCTCCGGGGACCCAGATACCCCACCACTGCCCCTTTCATGACCCCCTCCCCAATTGACCCCCATCTCAGAGAACCCCATTACCCTACCACTGCCCCTCCATTGCCCCCTTTATTCTAAGACACCCAGACACCCCATGACTGTCTTTTTATGCCCCCCCCTCATCTCTGATGAGCCAGACACCCCACCACTGACCCCTTTCATGACCCCTTCATTGACCCCTATTACCCCACCACTGCACCTCGATTGACCCTTCAAGGACACCCAGACACCCCAAAACTGTCTCTTTATGCTGCCCCAGTCTCATTATAACCCCCCCATTCCAGAGACCTCAGACACCTCACCAATGTCGCTCCCATTACTCCTTCATCTCAAGGCAACCAGAGACCCCACCGCTGCCCCTCCATGGCCCCCCCTCTTCCCAGAGCACCCAGATACCCCGCCACTGCCCTTCCTATGACCCCTATTCTAGAACCCTCAGACTTCCTGCCCTAATATCCCCCACAGGCCAGGCTTACCCCCCCCCCCCCCATTACCCCTCCATCCCAAAACCACGGACTCAATCTCCTTCCCATCCTCCGCCCCAGGACCCCCAAACTACTTGTTACCCCACCCCAAAGCCCTCATACCCCACCTTAGAAGCCCCCTGACTCTCCCAATATTCCCTCTTGCTGTAATGGCCCCGGTTGGGGCTTACACCCGTATGACCCTGAACGTGTCCTGTACATAGAACAATCTGCCATTGTATCAGACGCCTTGACGTGATTTGTATGTACACGTGTCGGAATATTTACATATCACACGGAGGTCATGTGACCTGCATGTCATAGAATACAGCAATCGTGGAGGAACTCCGATCACATTCTATGATTCTCTACAGTACGTGCAGAAAATGATGAAAAGGTAAGACAGGGGGGAGGGGTCGGGGTTAGAGATTAGATGAACATAGACAGCAATCCGACCTCACTACCACTCAAAAATGTTTGGCTGCAGGTAAATGTACGTGGTCCTGTGCACAACTGTGGATTCTCTACTGTAAGAGGAGTATTCCTACAGATTCATTATTTTTTGTGCTCTTACATGGCTACACAACAGAGGATTCTCTACAGTAACAGCAATAGATAATTGCTTGGCTATTGGATGATATTGGCATAGACAATCATACAAAAGGTTACAAAACCATCAGGTGGATCATCTTATGTTTGGCTACATATACAATAGAAGGGGGAATACTTAGCTAGGGTAGGTTATCTTGACATGAAAGGTATACAACCTATAGGTAGGGAACACTGCGGAGTAAGGGGGGAGGGGTGGTTACAGCCAGGGTTCCCCCCTGTAACAGCTGAACACCTCAGCTGAAGAATTCTCTACAGTAACAGCAGTAAAATTGCATCACACACCTTCCTCTAGGGGCACATTGCTGCACATGTGTACCTGCGTGCCTCCGCTTCCTTCTAGCAGCCATTTGGAGAACATTACAAGGCGAAAACAGTCTTTCACTTCTGGGAACGGAAGCAGAAATTTAACGGTTTTCCCCAGAAGCCACGCCCAGCATTTAAAGCGTCAGGACCCCGGCGGTGGTGACAACAATCACAAATAAATGCAGTCTGGCCTCATTGTGTGGCAATGACAGGTGGGGAGGATTGGGGACTTTTCACTTCCTGTGAATGGTATCACCCTACAAAGAAAGGAGGCGAGGGCAGCGATTGGCTGTTGGGCGATTTAGGTGTCACATGATTGCACAACCACATCCTGCTCCGTGTCTGTGTGAAATTATTCTCTTCCTTATGGAGAGATGACAACAGAGGAGGCCAGAGGTGTAATTATGTTCTGCAAAATTCCCAGGGTGTCACCCTCACCTTCCCTGCATGAATCATGGTGGCTGCTGATTGGTCGATGCAATAAAAACTGAACCCAAACCTTCTGGTCTGGGGAACTCCCAACCAATGTGAGATCAATATATCGATTATTGATTGGGGTGCCGGCTATTTAACCAATTGCAAATCACTTAACTCCGCCCCCTGCTCTAACAGGCCAATGTAAATCAGCAGGCACCGCCTCCTAACAACAGCCAATGACAGCTCTCCGCGTTGTTTACAATACCACAGCTCCACCCCCTCTGCTTGACATTATTGTAAACACCAGGGAGGGCTCCCATTGGCTGACTCTTTCTTACTGATTTACGTTAACTTGTAAAGTGGAGCAGAGCTTGATCGGATTGGTCAATATCTGCACCCAATCAGTATTAGGGAGATATTTAGGATTTACTTGGCTGTGCACTGAATGATCAGCATATTATTATTATTATTATTATTA
>NC_092862.1:4654886-4659643 GCF_032062135.1 Pyxicephalus adspersus | reverse complement strand
GGTAGTTGGAGGGTAGGGAGGGGTCCAGTGAGGGTTTCTTTAGGATAGGGAGAATTATGGCATATGGCCCAGAAATATGCAGTGCAGGAGATCTGACTTCACTGGCTGCATACTGATTCCAAGACAGCAACACTATAGCCATGATTTTTATTTTTGTCCATCCAGTCCTGAGATTTACACCCCTCTGCCATGCAGCACAGCCAGACTTCTTATCATGTCCCTATACTCCAGTTATAGTTCAGCCCCCCCTCCCCAACTTGTGACTGGACAGTAAAAGGAGAAGCAGCACCCTGATTAGCTCCTCTCTCCGCCCATCTCCACAGCTGATTGGCTCCTTTTCCTGCTGTACACGGAATCATTTTAATAAATATATTTCCGCCTTATAGTAAATGTAACCTCTCCATACAAAGGTAAATGTTAACAAAACATTCACTAGTGGTGAATCAATCACTGACATTTGAAACACATGAACCTGGAAGATTCACCTGTTGTGAATGTATGGTGAATATCTTCAATTCAGATGTAGGCTGTGAATTGGCTGACATTAGGTTTGCTCTGTAACATTTCACTTTCATTTCAGATCCCCCTTCCTGTGCACACCGGTGACCGCTGCACCACATTCCTCAAACTGGGATTCCTATAACAGGAAGTGCCTGAACATACCCTATATGGCAGGATCACCATGTGATAATTTATTAAAACCTTCGCTCATCTGAGATTTATATTTATATTCATTTCTCATGATAAGTGATCACTATAGCATGCCGTGTGTGCGACCCCTCCAGCCATCGGAGAAGGGCCCCAGGCAATGTGGATGAATACAATATATGAAATGTCTGGAAATTGGTGAATCTATAAAATCATTTTTCCCATGTCAGTGAATCCCCCAAAACAATATTGCTCACCTACCCCCTCCACTAACCTGTGGCCCCCACGTTGGGTTTTGTGGCCTCCTGTTTGCTCCCCTGATCTGGGGAGGAATTAGCAACTGGAATAAACAGTTCCTGACGAGTTCAGCTGCAGCCAATCAGCGCAGGTTTTATAAATGGCTGCCGATTGGTGAATATATTCCCACCAGCTATGGACAGCCTGATATCTGATTTCAGAGGGGTTTCAGTGCTCATGCAATTTCTGATGTCATTCAGGGCCCTACAGTAAGTGGGGCCACGGCAATAGCCCAGCTTGCTCCACTCTTACAGCAGGCTTGGTCCCAAGTTGTAACAGCGCCTCCATTAAGCAA
Source organism: Pyxicephalus adspersus (assembly GCF_032062135.1). Classification (NCBI taxonomy): domain Eukaryota; kingdom Metazoa; phylum Chordata; class Amphibia; order Anura; family Pyxicephalidae; genus Pyxicephalus; species Pyxicephalus adspersus. The sequence goes on along the minus strand of NC_092862.1, from coordinate 4,658,403 downwards.
GGTGAGCGCTAGAGGCAAATGGGGTAACTTTAAATAAATGGGGTAACTGCTCTGTAAATAATAAAAACCCCAGACCAAAGTAAGCTCCCAATATGATATATCAGCATTTACAGCAGGGCTGGAGTGTTAGAGGAAGATACAGGACAGGGAGCCAATCAGAAGCATGCTTGTCCAATCCAAGCTGATCCCAGCTCAATAGAAATGGGTTGAATGGGGACATCTGGTGGTAGAAAAAGGTACTGCAGGTAAATCTTTTTAATTAAAGTATTTTTTTTGGTTTTTATTATTTAATCTTTTGATTTTTAGTTGTTGGTTTTGGGTGGTGTTCTACTTTAGTTGCTCAACTCTCAGTGCTATAAATAACATTTTCCCTGCATACAGAATATCTGGAGTTTAATTTTAGTAAATGGCTCTTTCAAATTACTTGGACCAGAGGGTCCAACCCCTCCACACACATACCTCCCAATGATGATTGGTCAATATAGAGGCTCTGCCCTTCTCTAAACCTCCCAGCTGTCCCTGATTTGGGGGGAGATCTTCCAGATCCAAGTCTCTGCCCCACTTTCCACCTAAATTGCCCCTCTTAGGTGAATCTAATCAGCCCCATGCAGTAATATACTATCGCTAAATATAATTTTTGTTTTAAACCTTCATCCAAAAAATTCCATTTGTTATTTTGAGAAGTAAATTTAAGGAATCCATGATCTCCATAGCTGAGGTTTGTCATTTGCCTAAATACCCCCAGCTGTAATGTGCCCTCCTCATTACCTCCAGAAGGGGGCAGTGTTGGCACTCTGGTTAGTTCCAGTACAGATTAATAATATTATTTATATAGCGCCACCATATTATGCAGTGCGTAAATGAGACAGATACAGACAGTGAAGACAGGGGTTGCAAATGAGACAGATACAGACAGTGAACCTGGAGGAGGAGAGGACCCTGCCCCGAAGAGCTTACAATCTAGGAATACAGATTTACCCAGCAATCATAGCACCCATTACAGGTTCCAGGTTTGGATGAATTTGCATTGAAATTGTCTATTTTTGATTAACTCAAATTCAATTTAATTTTCCAATAAAATTTAGAAAAAAGATCAGCAGATCAATACCAGATCAATACCACCCCGAGGTAAACCACCCTGAGAGTTTATTGGGGGAGTTTCTAGGTGGTATAAATGGCAGGAACAATGCATTATGGGGCAGTGTCAGAAAGGTAGCTGTGTGGTGCCCTCTAGAGGCAGAGTATTTCTGGTTGTACAAACAAAGTCTGAAATACAATTGAAGAGATTCAGTTGCTGCAATGATCAGCACCATGGGGCCCCAATTGTATCCACTTGGAGCAAAGATTCCACTTTACACTTTATCAGCTGATAATGATAATCTATTGGATTTAAGCCCCAGGATAAAAATGGGGGGTTTCCAATTCATCTTTTGCCTAAAGAAGATACAACAAAATATTTGTTACATTGTTATCAGAATACTCCGATTTGATTGGATCTGTGCAATGTAAATGTATCAGATTGGATGCAGATTGTTTGGTGATCGCTGGTCCACTATGGACGGGGCCGAGGGGTTTGCAGGGAAGGGGCTGGCCTTAGGGAAATCATTGGTAGAGGAACACATTAATGGAAATACCTGCACTGTGTATGAAGTAGGGGGGGCACCTTGGCAGCTAAAGAACCTGGCACTGCCCGGCCAGAGAATGATTTCCCTTTGTGCATGCCGTGCAGTGTAGTACCCCATATTATGTATAAAATGTTCATTTCAGATTTTGGGGGTTCTAATAATTCTGCAGCCCATTCATAATTAAACAGGCTCTTAGATTGTAAGCTCTTCGGGGCAGGGTCCTCTCCTCCTCCTGTGTCTGTAGTTGTCTTTCATTTGCATCCCCTATTTATTGTACAGAGCTACGTAATATGTTGGCGCTATGTAAGTCCTGTTTAATAATGGTAATAGGCTGCCATTACACAATGCATGTTACATAATGACACAATGCACAATAATGCAACACAGCAGCAGCATAGAAATGTGAATGGGCCCTTAATATTATTGTGGGCTCTTTTTTTCCTGTTTTTGGATTGGAATATTTCTACAGAAGATTGTGAAGAAATCTGAAGCTGGCCACACACATAACAATCTGATTGTACAGATTTGGATTTCAACAAACATCCACTGGTGGAGAAACTTCCAGGTCCATTCAATGGCAGTGATTTATTTCCACCAGGGAATGTTTCCATGAATGTCAGATTCACTGCTTTATAAATGGATTGCCATACTTAATAAAGAGCATCCGTAAGATTTTAAATTCCTTAACCCCGTACAATATTCCGCTATGATACGAAAGCTTGCATAGAATCTCTGCACACCTGGGAACAGCGCCGCCCCTCACCTGGTCATACATTCTGGGATCTCAGGTGTGATTTTAGGATCTCGGAGACCCCGGATTGGCATTGTGCTGACTGATTGACGTCCACAGCTGTCTGATGGCCCCATGTTGTTATCTCATGAGTGACACAAGGGGGCAGAGCGGGGGAGTGCGCAGGATGGAGGCTTCTGATTGGACCAAATGTGACACAACCCTCCAATCACACTTATTGTGTCCCCGTAACACAACAAGTGACATGAACAAATCCCAACACAAACACCGCACAATGCGCACTCTGTGTACAGAAACAACGCAAACCGAGCACCGCCGGCCTCATAAAGATAAGAATGACTCAATAAATGTAAATAATAATACAAGGATCATCCAACACCCCTCACAATGCACCCGAAATAATAAGCCGGGGGAGGGACAAAAATGTGAATATTATCAACTGATCACATACTGCTTATAAATGATCATAAAACATTCACCGCAACATTCACTAAAGTGTATTTACTACAAAAATAAAATAACGACAGAAAATAAACTTTGCAACCACAGTGATCAACCAGAAGGTGAAATCTCGGAAGATCAGAATGAAATGATAAATTATTAAACATAATTAATGTGAATTTGCCCCATTATAAAGCATGGGTGTCAGACGCTAAAACAAACTTTATTAAACATCAAATATCAAAAAAAGTTCATTCTTCTAAAATAAGTTATTGATACAAAATTGGATACATGATAACACCCTACACCCGGGGGAGGGGGGGGGGCAAAAAATGTCTTTGGGTCTGGGGAGGTATTATATAATTATTCTGTATTTATTCTTTTTGGTATGTTATTGCTGTTTTATTGCTTTAGTTTTTTTTTTCTTCATGTTTGTTACGGATTTGAGAAAATATATATAAACCTATAAAAGGGGTGAGACCACATAAACCACTAACACCTTACCCCGCACCTCTCCTTAATTAACACCCTACCCCGCACCCCTCCTTGATTAACACCCTAACCCGCACCCCTCCTGGACTAACACCTTACCCTGCACCTTTCCTTAATTAACACCCTACCCTGCACCCCTCTTGGACTAACTCCCTACCCCGCACCTCTCATTGATTAACACCTTACCCCGCACCCCTCCTGGACTAAC
>NC_092862.1:4653381-4653946 GCF_032062135.1 Pyxicephalus adspersus | reverse complement strand
AGCTTGGTTTTGGAGGAGACGCTGCGAGGAGTGAATCTCTAGCTTACAGAGACCCCCTGACTGCATGGACGGCCACCATTGGGTGGTCACCTACAGACACTTACCTCTTCATACGCCGGTCTGTCTGTTTACTTCTTCTTCTGCCTCTTTGTTTTTCTGGCTTCTGCGCTGCTGTTGTCACCTTCCAGCTTCTCGTGTGCTGAGTATTAATATCCTGCAGGGAAGACACAGCGTCACTTAGCATGACTCTAGGAAGGGACACAAGGAGCACAGATGACCTTTAATGATGGAACAGATAATCATATGACCCTCTTCATCTCATCTGCCAAAATATTTAGGATAAGGACACATACCAATCACTGATGTCCTGCCCTGTGACTCCATGCCTGTGCCACCAGAGACTGGGGCAATTCCCTGGGGGTCACTGCTATTACTATAACCATTCACCATGATGGACGCCAATATGTCACCACCGAGCCTCCGACATAGAGAACACAGAGACGACACATTGGCATGGCCAGTTCTGGAAATGAGCCAGAGAAGCTTACACTCTTATCCCCCCCCC
>NC_092862.1:4649740-4651538 GCF_032062135.1 Pyxicephalus adspersus | reverse complement strand
GGTGGCCCTATAGGTGACTGTGGTGATCAGCCCAAAATATGGCCAGAGGAGGAGAGACGCCATGGCCTGCACCTCTCACTGTTGCCCAGATGAAAAAAAAAAGTTGAAAAAGTTTAATTGTGGTCACTGAGCTTTTCTTGAAATGGTTCATAGATCATTAAATGGTCCATCACAGAGACTTATTGGGTATCACTTTGACCTTGCAGCATGGGGGTCCCAAATCTCAGCTAGGACTCTATCCACATGTAGTTTATATGTTCTCAATGTGATAGATAGGTTTACTACCTCCTACCAAAAACATACTAGTGCGTTATGTGTCTTTCCCCAAGCCCAAGACTATGGCGGGGCCATTAGATTGTAAGCTCCTTTGAATAACATGAAGACACTGGTGCCGTATAGGCGAATCATCAAAATCTCCAGGTTGTTCCTTGGAGAGCGGACACCTGTTCCCAAAATGTTGGGGTTATTTATGTGTCTGATGTCTCCATTGGTGCAGAAGATGATGAAAAGGTTTGAGGCTCAATCTCATCACCTGGAAAAGCAAAAACCCCAATAATGTGATGGAAAATTGGGGTAAAGTTGACCCCACACTGAACCCGTCATCTCTTCCCTAGCAGACCCCTGAGCCCGGGACCACTTCTGAGCATTGAGCCCAGAGTTCCCTACCTCTGTGTGCCCGCTCCGTCCTGCCCCAGGGTGGGCTCCCGCTGCTCCTGGATGGGGTCTGAGCTTCACTTCCCACCAGCGTTGGAGATTAGTCGAGGTCACACCTTTGATATCTGTAGAACGAGAGAAGGGAGAGCGGGGGTCAGTCACAGCGATCCCCCTTCCCCAAATATTTCCCACCAGTTTGGTCCGGAGATTTGGGCACACGCGTGTTGTCAGAGTCAGGTTACACGTGGTGTGTAAGTCAAGCTGGGACCCCCTCCCCCTCTCCCAGCGTGCAGCTGCTGCGTCGATGGGCTGTATGCCTATATATATATTTATGAACATATATAACATGCGATGTGTGCAGGCTGGGCACGGGGTGCAGGAATGGTCGTCTGACCAGGGCGATGATCCGCAGGTGGCACATTTATGGAACTATATGATGATCACATGATGGTGCCGGATGGAAAGGCAATCAGGTCTATGTATGTCACCGGTGATGGATTGGCTTTACAATGGTGAATTATCCGCTGATTGAGCACAGAATGGCTTCAATTACCAGCATAACTACAGGGTCAAGGGCTTGCCCAAGGAGCTGACAGTCACATCTGTGCAAATATCTTTTGATAATAGATAATAGTCACGTGTGTAGGGGATACCCAAACCATGGAACATACGGCACTCTGCTATGACAGCTCCATCCCAAAGAGACAGACGGGGATGGAGGCAGAGGTGAGACAGGCAGGGGTGAAGAGACAGACGGGCCCTATAGAATCAGACTCACCTGCACTCCTTCTTCTTTATATTGAGGATGAGGATGGAGAAGGCGCCAGCTTTGTTTTGTAGTCTCAGAGCCCCCCGAGGAGATGGCAGATGGGTGAGAGGCCCCCATTCCCAGCCTCCATCCCCAGCCCCCCATCCTCAGCTCTCATCCTCTCCTCCCTCCATCACAGACTGCTCTGAGTTCTACCAGCTCAGCATCCGCCCAAACTGCAGTGCAGAGACTGCGCCCTGCCAGGGGGAGACATGCAGCCTTACCGGAGAGCTGGCCCACCCCACTGATATCACATGTGCATGACCATAATACATGGAGGATAATCCCCATCATCTCTGATATCACATGTGTATTACCATAATACATGGAGGATAA
>NC_092862.1:4633507-4647481 GCF_032062135.1 Pyxicephalus adspersus | reverse complement strand
AAAAAGCAGGATCCCCCAAGGCACAAGGAGTTTAAGTAACACCCGATCTTAACCCAAATACCCCACTGGGAACTCCACTAACTTCAAGGAAGTACTAAACCTAAGTGTCTGATTTGTAAAACAGTAAAGTGAATAAAATAGCTAATAAAACAATAAATTTAATTTATTATTATTATATAATAATATATATATATAAGAATATATAAATATATATATATATATATATATATATATATATATAAGAATTCCCGAGACTCATTCTAATAGGATTGTGAAAGATCCAGGTTACCCATTGATGTGGATTTTTTTATATAAAAGAAGGAATCATAAAGTATACTACATAGAAGGCTTTTGCCTTATACCAACAAGGGACTCTTATCTTTTGCTTTTGTTCACCTTTTGTTTTCCTGGGCCAAGGCTTCTGACCAGCTGACCATTGTTCACCATTTTTGAATTATCTGGAAAGCAGTGAAGAGTGATTGTCCTGTAAATATCATTAAGATTCTTGTGTGTAACAATAACCAAAGTATAAATAGGAAACAATAACAACAATGACAATGTCCAAGATATAAATTGGAAACAATGGCTAATAAATTGGGGCATGAGAGGAGATAGCCGGGATATCAGGGCCATGCATTGTTCAGGGCCATCAATGACTCTGGATTCCTGAAAGATCACTGTTTACTTTTAATTACCTTTCTGTAATTCTTCACCTTGTATAAATACCATCACCTTTACTGAATACATCAGAACAATAACCACCTTGATTGTTCTCACACATGTGTCTGTAAAAACTACATCTATAGCAAGAAGTCTCTGTTCCTTCAAGAGGGAAATAAGTTCATCCTCAACAACATGGGCTCCTGAAAGGGAACAATGATATCATGGCAAACATTAGGTGGGGTGGTTAGTAAAGGGGAACACTCAGTGCAGACAATAGGAAGAGGGATGAGTAGAATCAGAAACACTTAATGAAGAATTTAAAAACAGATCAGAGTACAATAGGAAACACTTTTGAGGAATACAGAAAGATAGCTGAGTACAGTGGGGACAGAGTACAGGAAGAGAGCAGAGAGGAATCAGAATCACTCAGAGAAGTATAGGAAACACTCCGTGCAGAGTAGAAGAAAAGGACACAATACAATGCGGATGATTTGGTGCAGATTTAGAAGAGTGCAGAGTACAATAGGGAACATTTGGTGCAGAGATTTGGAAGAAGGCAGAGTAGAATAGGGAACATTTGGTGAAGAGAATTACAAGAAGCAGATTAGAATACGGAACATTTGGTGCAGAGTTTTAGAAGAGGGCAGAGTAGAATAAGTAGCACTTGGTGCAGAGAATTGGAAGAGGTCAGAGTAGAATAGGGAACACTTGGTGCGAAGAGGGCAGAGTAGAATAGGGAACACTTGGTGCAGAGAACTGGAAGAGAGCAGAGAAGAATAGGCATACAGTGCAGGAAATGAGCACAGAAGAATCAGAAACACCCAGCTTTCCCACTGAAGTGTTTAAAAAGACAGCAGACTACAATAGAAACTCTCCTGTAGAATACAAGAAGAGAGCAAGCACAGAGGAATCAGGAACACTCAATGAAGTGTTTGAAAAAGAGATCAGAGTACAATAGGGAACATTCCTGTACAATACAGGAAGAGAGCAGAGTAGAGTAGAGTACAGCCAGATAGTAGGGATGAATCAGGAACTCTCAGTGCAGAATTTAAGAAGAGGGCAGAGGAGAACAGAGAATACTCAGTGCCAAATACAGGCAAAGAGCAGAGTAGTGATAGAGAACTAGAAGAGGGAAGAGATTTAGAAGCACTCAATGCAGATAAGTATATGAGTAGATTGGGATAAGGAACAAGCAGCTCAGAATACAGAAAGAGGTGGTAAACAAGAGGAAAAGCAGTGGTGAGGAATAGGGATGTACAGCCCTGTAGAGGAGCTCACAATCTAATGTCCCTTCAAAAGAGAGTGGGCAGATCTTTTTCCTAGTTTGGGTTGTGATCCATAGTATAAGAAATATTGTGCTGGGGGTAAACATGGCATGAAGAGTAATGGAGATGTTGCAATATAATTTTAGCCACTAGATGGCGGTGATGTACAGAGTAAAATGTTCTTCCCATTCTCAGTGATCCCAGGCATTGTCACAGTGCTAAGCATTCTTTGGGTGATGTCATTATGGGGGCAATGATAACATTTGGGGTCGATTTACTAATATTTGCTGTGGTGTTCCTCATCATTATTGTTAAAGAGCTCTTCTCATGCCATTGTTATACAACTAGCAGAACAATTACTAAAGAGGACCTGTCGAGACTTATACCTCTATTCCTCACCAGTCACAAAAAACAGCAACATGATCATTATCATAAAAAGCTCCACCTTGTAGTATTATACAGCCATCACCGAGCGCCAAGCAATGACTTTGTCTAGGCTGAGATGATGTCATCAGTCTGCTGCAGGCAAAAGGAAGCATTTCCTTAGTCCCTCCTCCTCCAACGATCAGACTGCAACATTGTAACTTTGTAACAAGTCAGAGAACTCACCCTGTGATCCCTTCCTAATACAATAGATCTCTCCCGTGTAACATGGTAACAGTCTCTAGAGGTCCCGTGTAACATGGTAACAGTCTCTAGAGGTCCCGTGTAACATGGTAACAGTCTCTAGAGGTCTCGTGTAACATGGTAACAGTCTCTAGAGGTCCCGTGTAACATGGTAACAGTCTCTAGAGGTCACATGTAACATGGTAACAGTCTCTAGAGGTCACATATAACATGGTAACAGTCTTTAGAGGTCCTATGTAACATGGTAATGGTCTCTAGCGGTCTCTAGTATTGCAGCTCTTTAACAGTCTCTTCAGTCGCATTCTTTAATAACATATTAGCAGTCTGCAATAACTTGCATGTAGTTTCTAGTGGTCACATGGGAACAGCCCTATCATGCTAGCAGTCTCAAGCAGTGAGTACTAGTAATGTCTCTAGCAGTCTCCAGTGATATGATCCCAGTCCTATTTGCTCCCTTCATTTGGACACCCAGAAGAGATGCTCCACAGGGAATCTGTCATTTTGTGGGTTGGTTCCTTTGTTCTATTTTCGGTAATATTCCTGGGATTTCGGCACACAGGGCACAGTCCAGCGATATAAAATATCCAGGTTGCATATTTTACAACATTCTGTCTCCTCTGGAAATACGTCAGCCTTCAGATCTTTGTGATTGTTGTTTGAACAAATTCCGGTGTTCTGTTCCCCCTGATGAAGCAGCTCTGACTGCGAAACGTGTCAGGTATAGAATTACTAGTAATGAATAAGGAAATGATTGGAATTTCTGCTCTATAAAGATATTTTTGGATAACCCTAAAGGACAAATTAGGGGGGATGCAGCCTTCAATCAGGAAATGATCAGTACATCTGTCACCTGTGCAATAAAACTTACCTGCTTGATCACTTTTTGCTTTTCAAAAATGTGGGGTGCCACAGCATCCCCTGGGGATGCCAGGACAGAATAAACCCCACAAGCATGCATGGGATATTTGTCATCCGGTCAATCAAAATGGCCAAATATAACAACACACAAGGAGAGGAGAATAATATGGCAGGACCTGCGACAGATCCAGGACAGGTGAGTGCAAATAAAAAATTGAGATCAGGCAGGTAAGATTATTTTATTACAGGAGGGACGATGCCTGTCTGAAATTTAGGATCTGCATGGTCGCAATTTTTTTTAAAGGTTTAGTTCCTCTATAATACTCCAGGTGAGGCTGAGGATCCACAGGTGAGATTTATTCCCTGTTAGGTAATCCTTTTTCTTGCCAGGTTTGGGCGCAGTAGCAGGACTTGGGCACTGCTGTGAGGACAATAGAAATAGGAATTCTTGCAGCATTAGTCAGCCGCACCTGACACCATCGGTGGCAGCCTTACCTGGCGCACTGCAAACACCTGTGTGTGGCGATGGTTTGACTGGGCTCTGAGGGATTTATGGTGAGGGTAAACCTTCCTGAGTGCATTGCGTACAATAGACAGCGGGCATTGTATTCAATATAACACACGTCGTCATGCCTTTATTTTTTGTGGCATTTCAGGGATCAGATCCGCAGCCTCTTTGCAGCCGCTTCCTGTCCACAGGCACACATAAAGGGTTTCCTGATGGTGACAACACTAGACTGTGCCAGTGTGATGTGTGTACAACCATTCTCCACTGGAAGCTAATGTAACAAGGTGACAACGCACAGGTACGCAAGCGGAGTATAGTGGGGTATACAGTGTACTGTTTAGTATATAGTGAGAGTATGGTTTGGTGTACAGGGGATGCCAGGTTGAGTATACAGTGGGCATATGGTTGGGTATACAGGAGCTGTATAGTCCAGTGTACAGGGGGTGTATGGTTAGGTATACAGGAGGTGTATAGTTGGGTATACAGGGGGTGTATTGTTTGGTATACAGGGGGTAAATGGTTGGGTATACAATGGGAGTATGTTTTTTATACAGGGGATGAATGGTTGAGTATATAGTGGGAGTATGGTTGGGTATACAGAAGGTGTTTTGTTGGGTATACAGGGAGAGTATGGTTGGGTACAAAGGGGGTGTAAAATTGGATTTACAAGGGGATTATGGTGGGGTATACAGTGAGTGTATGGTTGGGTATACAGGGGGTGTATTTTTGGGTATACAGGAGGTGTATAGTTAGGTGTACAGGGGGGTGTATTATTGGGTAAACAGGGGGTATATAGTTTGGTATACAGGGGGTGTATGGTTGGGTATACAGTGGGTGTATAGTTGGGTATACAGGGGGATGTATTGTTGGGTATACAGGGGGGTGTATTGTTGGGTATACAGGCGGTGTATGGTTGGGTATACAGGGGGTGTATAGTTGAGTATACTGGGGGTGTATGGTTGGGTATATGGGGGTTTATAGTTGAGTATACAGGGGATGTATTGTTGGGTATTCAGGGGGTTGTATAGTTGGGTATACAGGGGGTGTATGGTTGGGTATACAGGGGTGTATGGTTGGGTATATGGAGGTGTACTGTTGGGTATTCAGGGGGTGTATTGTTGGGTAAACAGGATGTGTATAGTGTGGTATACAGGGGGTGTATAGTTGGGTATACAGGGGGTGTATTGTTGGGTTACAGGGGTGTATGGTTTGGTATACAGGGGGTTTATAGTTGGGTATATGGGGGTGTATGGTGTGGTATGCAGGGGGTGTATAGTTGGGTATTCAGGGGGTGTATAGTTGGGTATATGGGGGTGTATTGTTTGGTATACAGGACGTGTATGGTGTGGTATACAGGGGGTGTATTGTTGGGTATACAGAGGGTGTATTGTTGGGTATACAATGGGAGCTATGATCGAAGTCCAACCTGATTGACAACCATGGTCTAATCAAAGTGTATGTAAACAATGACAAGCACCTTCTCTTATTTACCTATATTTGTCAGTTGATCCTGCCCTAAATCTTGTGGGTGTATTCTTTCCTGTGCTGTCTGCCTGTGCTGACTCTTATCCGTTACATTGTTCTGTGTTATCTCCAAAAATTAGAGAACCTCAGCTCTCTCTTTTATAAAAATAGAGGGCGTGCTGTCTGTAGTCCTGCCCTATTGTTATTACATTGAGTGAATGTTCTCACCCTAAGACAGGAAGTGTGTCACTCCCATGATCTGCAGATAAATATAAAAGAAAAAGAAAATGAATGCACCCACATCATCTATGGACTGCTAAGCTGCAATATATTACATTTTTGTCCTTGGGATTAGATACGCTTTAATAATCATCGTACAGCTCCATCGCTAACCTTCGCCAGGTACTGCACGGCGTATTTGCACCCTGAGGTCTGGCTTGCAGCGACAGGTAGAGACAAGGAGATCTGTGATATGTGTGTGCTGGGATCTGTGTATGGAGGGAAGGTGTTTGCTGGGAGTTACAGGGGGCGGCACGAGGTGGAGCTGCAATATACAGAGCCTGTTGTTAAATAGAAGCTGTGATAAGTCAGCACTGAGGCTTTAACCCACTGCTGAGCCAGTGCTTGCTGACAGCTGCTGCTCTCTGTATACAGGACGCTGTGCCATATACGGATCCTTCACCGTACACAGGGCGCTGTGCCAGATACAGATCCTTCACCGTACACAGGACGCTGTGCCATATACGGATCCTTCACCAGATACAGGACGCTGTGCCATACACGGATCCTTCACCGTACACAGGGCGCTGTGCCAGATACATCCTTCACCAGATACAGGACGCTGTGCCATACACGGATCCTTCACCGTACACAGGGCGCTGTGCCAGATACGGATCCTTCACCAGATACAGGACACTGTGCCATATACCGATCCTTCACCAGATACAGGGTGCTGTGCCATACACAGATCCTTAACCGTACACAGGACACTGTGCCATATACCGATCCTTCACCGGATACAAGACGCTGTGCCATACACAGATCCTTCACCCTGCACAGGACCCTGTGCCATACACCAATCCTTCACCAGATACAGGACCCTGTGCCATACACAGATCCTTCACAGGACGCTGTGCCATAAACGAATTCTTCACCGTACACAGGACGCTGTGCCATACACAGATCTTTCACCATACACAGGGTGCTGTGCCATTTACCAATCCTTCACCGGATACAGGAGGCTGTGCCATTAACAGATCCTTCACCAGTAACAGGGTGCTGTGCCATAAGCGGATCCTTCACCATACACAGGCTGCTGTGCCATATACAAATCATTGGACCAGAGCCTGAACACCTCTACATCCGCCACACTAGTATCCGGCTACCGGGAAATTTCTGGTTGCAGTCACCTAGTATCTGGTGGGCCTAACCCCTTGGAGTTTGTGCCGTTACACATCTCCAGATCCTGTGCACTGGGGTCTCACCAGTCCAACGCCAGCTGTGCCCAGAGATCTACTAGATCTGGTGGTTTTGTTTATGTTACTGGTGGATCTAAAGCTGCAGAGGGTTTTTTTTTGCGTGTGTATTTTTTTTTTAGGAGCAGGAATTGAAGGGATCTAGTGGATCTTAACCCCATTATTGGCACCGATCTAGCGGAGTACAATGCTCATGGCTCTGGCGCATCTTTCGCCCTCGCAGAAGAAGCCAGAGAGGGAGAAGGAGGAGGAGAGCGAGGATGAGAGCGAAGTGCTGGAGGAGAGCCCCTGTGGACGATGGCACAAGAGGAAGGAACAGGTAAGAGTTTTCTGTTTATGTACTGTGCATTTGTGCACCTCTGAGCTCAGAAATAAATTCATGTGCTTTCAGTAAAGATAATAAAATAAATTTCCCTCGCCACACACGTGGATATAAAAAGTGCACACCCCGGTAAAATGCCAGGTTTTGTGATGTCAAAAAATGAGAGCACAATAATCTTTCCAAAATTTTCCCACCTTTAATGTTACCTATAATCTGTACAATTCAATTGAAAAACAAACAAATCTGATAAGGGAAATCATTTATAAAAAACATACAATAAGCTGGTTACATAAGTATGCACACCCTGACATTATTATTTTATTCAAGCTCCATTTGATATATTTCTAGCATTCAGTCTTCTTGGGTCGGAGTATCAGCATGACACAACTTGTCCTCACAATATTTGTCCAATCTTCCCTGCAAAAGCTCCAAATCCGTCAAATAGTAGGATCATCTCTTGTGCATAATCCTTTTCAGATCACCCCACAGACTTTCTTTTAGATTTAGGTTTGAGCTCTGTCTGGGCCATTCCGAAACTTTCATTTTCTTCTGGTGAAGCCATTCTTTTGTTGATTTGGATGCCTGGGGTCATTGTCGTGTTGAAATTCCTGTTCATCTTTAGCTTTCTAGCAGATGCCTGAAGGTTAGGGCCAAAAGTGACTGATATTTGGAACTGGTCATAATCCCCTCCACCTTGACTAAAGCCCCAGTTCCAGCTGAAGATAAGTAACCCGAGACTCGGACCCCAGACAATCGGATCAGACGCAATTTTATATGTGTACATGATTCCCGACTTCTCTAAACATCATCAAGCCTCTTTTAAAGAATGGCTGATTGGTAACTCTCTTCCCACCCCCCTCTCTTTCCCATACACGTGCTGATCAGGATGAACGTTTAGATCGTGTTGCACTTTGCTGCCTGCAAGTAACCTAAAACCTATCCAAACCCAGGAACAAAAACATCATATATTCAGTGGCATAGTGGCTCAGTGGTTAGCACTCCGGCCTTTGCAGCGCTGGGTCCCACGTTTGAATCTTAGCCAGGACTCTATCTGCATGGAGTTTGGTCCGGGTACTCCGATTTCCTTCTACATTCCAAAAACATGCCGTTAGGTTAATTGGCTTCCCCCAAAACTGACCATAGCCTGTATTATTGACTATGGTAGGGACATTAGATTGTGAGCTCCTTTGAGGCAGAGCTAGTCACATGACTATGGACTTTGTACAGCGCTGCGTAATATGTCGGTGCTATATAAATACTGTGTAATAATATATGGCAGCTTCTCAATCTCTAGATGTGGTGGCTGCATTTGTTTTCTGGCTTTTCCTATTTTAGGAAAAGCCTGGTGATCCTTCCCTAAAACAAAACTATAGAGCGCCTCCCCTTCTCCATAACATAGTGGGGAAGGGGTCTAGTAGTTGGCCATATTATACAATTAAATATCGATCAACCATTGATGCAGAATACTTCTTTTTGGTACATAGAGTGCAGGTGGGAGCACTGGGGAGAGCAATGACAGCAGCCATAGAGCTTTGCTCTGCATTGATTGATACAAAGGTAGCATTGGTAATCCAGGTAAATGATTGTTATCCAGGACGTAGTATTGATTATAGGCAATCAATGGCCAGGGGAAATTCTGACCGCCATTGCAAACCGGCATAAAGATCATTTCTGGAGATTGTCAGGAATCATGGCTGCTTTATCCTTAGGGAGGGGGGATTAAAGTGATTTATTAAAGGTGCCAGAAAAATAAAACAAAGGAAGTCGCACCGCAGGGAAGATCTACTAACATTTACTTAAGACAAAAATTTATACACAGGTCACCGACAGATCAGACATTTGTGTAGATTTGTAGCAGCCGGGACAGGTCGGGGGAGGCAACAAAGTCAGATTATTCAACCAATCCAACGCCTTACTTTAAAGAGGACCTGTCAGGGTAAAAATATTGGAGCTGCCATGAGCTGTTGTTGAAGCCCAGAGCGGTCATTTCTTCACCTGGTGATTCAATGACCAGAAATAAGCATGCTGGACAGGTGCACAAACCTTCCCAGACTTCACTGGGTGCATGCCTGCTCCAGGTCATTGTCTTGCTATGTAGAGCAGCCAGGATGAAGATGAAAGCACCAGGCATCAAGTGTTGGTTTCCATCTTTCTGTCCCAGTTGGTTCCATTTATTCAGCAACTTGCAACTGATGTGCTGAGATTCCATTGGCTGTTGCCCCAACCAACATCTATATTATTGCCTAGAATGTTCAACAGGTTTAATAATAAACAATTATACCAGATTTTTAACAATTTCTTCTCATTGAATATTATATAGATGGACTGCATATATTGGTCCTGATTTATTAAAGCAGGACTGAAGAGAATAGACTATCATGGGGGGACCTGGGTGATCCAGCAAACCTGGAATGTATGGAAACCATTTGCCAGCTAATAGCAAATAATCCAGGCTTGCTGGATGACCCAGGTTCTCCCATGATTGTGTATCTTCTCCAGTCTTGGAGCGTTTTAGTAAATCAGACCCAATGTGGGAGTGCTGCACTAGTGCTATATAGCCGGTCCCTGCACAGCCCCCAGTAAATCTCCCCCATTGTGTACAGTCAGGTGATTCATACTATGTTGGTCATAGGCCCAGGCACTGGGGTCCCTATGGGTTCTCCTGGTAAACTCCCAAAATCTTGTGCCTATCGGTGCTCCACCATGTTTGTGGCACAGTGATCATGCTTATGGACAGTCCATGTGATCACACATAATTTAACATAAACCATCTGCTGACATAAAACAAGTGGCCTCCTTCTGCCTTTCTGCAGAACTTTCCGAGCATTCGGTTATTCCAAATTCAGCACGACTCTCAGTTTCTGCCATTTATATCCAATTACATAATCAGCAAAGAGAACCAAAATCACAGACGCGTTTCGCTTTATCAGTGAACCTCATCCTTGTGCAAAACGCATCAGTGCCATTGGTTGGTGATCAGCTGTCTACTTCCTATGGGATTCTGATAAATGGGCTGCCAAGAACCCGAAGTCATGTGAGAACTTTTCTGCTTTGTTTGTTATCATTTTGTTTATCCGCTTACTCAGCCTTCTCTATGTCTTCCAGAGACAGAACATTGTTGTTCTCTTCTCAGCATCATTTAAAGCCCACATTGCTATCCCTAAGAATTATTAAACCAGTACTTAAAGAGGACCTGTCATAGAAATGAGCCTTCTGCTTAGAGGCCACCTTCTTCCATGGCCCCATGGTGCGGTTCTGATGCTCTTGTGCCGATGTAGTTTGTGGTGTCACCATGGGCATTCTGAGATCTTGTTCTTTCACCATTTTACCATGGCTGCTTTGATTTTTCAGAACAGGTCTCTAATCTATAGGATTTTTATTATTATTATTATTATTATTATTATTAATAAACAGTATTATATAGCGCCAACATATTATGCAGAGCTGTACATAAGATAGGGGTAGCAAATGATAGACAGTTACAGACAATGACATAGGCATAGAAGAGGACCCTGCCCCTAAGAGCTTACAATCTAGGCAGTGGGGGAGGTCTCACACAATAGGCAGGGAGATATGGAATGATGGGTAGTGGTGAGTGTTTTAGGAGACAAAAGAACACGGGTTAGGCAAGTCTGAAAAAGTGTGTTTTGAGTGCTCTTTTAAATGATTGAAATGTAGGAGCAAGCCTACGAGCAAACTGGGGCAGCTCTGGAAAAGTCTAGGAGCCGTGCGTGTGCTGGGGTTATGAGTAAGGAAGTCATTAGTAGGTCATTGGAGGAGCAAAGAGAGCGGCTAGGGGGGAATTTTTCTATCCAGGCAGAAAGGTAAGTGGGACAATAACTGTGGAGGGATTTGAAGGCAAAGCACAGGAGCTTGATTTTGATTCCCAGGCGAAATGGAAGCCAATGGGGTAGGTAGGTGGGAAAGCTGTGTATGTTGTAGGTGGGTGGTAAGGCTGTGTATGGGGTAGGTAGGTGGTAAGGCTGTGTATGGGGTATGTAGGTGGGAAGGCTGTGTATGGGGTAGACTGGTGGGAAGGCTGTGTATGGGGTAGGTTGTTGGGTAGGATGGATGAGTCTGGCGGCATCATTCATAATAGATTGTAGAGGAGAGAGTTGGCTTAGTGGAATACCAGAGAGGAGGAGGTTACAGTAGTCCAGACGAGAGATGATAAGAGCATGTACAAGGAGTTTGGTGTGCTCAGGGGACAGGTAGGGGCAGATTTTGGGGATGTTGCGCAGGTGAAAGTGACTGTACCTGGAAATGTTCTGAATATGGGGGGTAAATGAGAGGGCAGAATGGAAGGTGATGCCAAGACAACGTACCTGAGCGGAGGGAAGAATTACAGTGTTATTAGCAGTTAGAAACTTGTCAGGAGGTGATTTGAAATTTGAGGGGGCGATTGGACCAGATGGGTTGGTCTTCTTTAATGCACACCAATGAGCCTTGGCCTCTCATGACCCTATTGATGGATCACCAGTTGTCCTATCTTGGACCACGTTTGGTAGGTACTGACCCCTGCATACCAAGAGCACCCAACAAGACCGCCATATTGGATGTTCTCCAGCCCATCATCCAGCCATCAAAATTTTGCCCTTGTCAGAGTCACTCAGATCCAAACACTTATCTCTGCTTCCTCCCATCACCTCCAAGAACTGACCTTTCCTCTTCTTATAATCACATGCTGACCAACAAGGGCCGGCTGATAATGGCCAGATACTCTGACTTTATGGCATGCCGGAGTCCAAAGTCCATTGCCGGGTGCAGTTTACAGGATGGACACTTAAGGTGCGTACACACTTCCAATTTTTATCGTTCCAATCGAACGACGAACGATCGATTGGGCAAAAAATTGTTCGTAAAAAAGTAACCAACGACGCCGACGAACGAGGAAAATTGTTGGAAACGAACGACCGGACCGGCGGATCGGATTGGGCGACGATCGTTGAACATCGTTCGTGTGTACGGTCGTTCGTTGATCGTCCATGGGCTGAGCATGCGTGATGAACGAACGTCCGTTCACTTTCCTGTCGTGCACATAGTTCCTCTATCGCTTAAACGATCGTATCTATTGTGTGTACAATATCTACGAACGATCGTGTCGTTACCTCTCTGTGCAGGATCGGTGCTATACGATCGTTCATATATATCGTGCAGGAACGTTCGTCGTTCGTTTTCCGACGATAATAATTGGAAGTGTGTACGTAGCTTTACTGAAGGCAGATCTAGAAATAGTTTGTAAGGCACCAAGAAAACAACGTTTATCATTTATCCTGAGACTGATAAGTCTGTGTGAACAGTTATCTGAGGGTGTTAATGAGAAATGAAGGAGACCCAATGCCAAATAAAGGAGGCAGAAGGACATTTCAATTTTTATTTCCATTTTGTTTTTGTTCCTTTTGTTTTTGAAGGGTTGCATTCTGTCCTTCTCTTCCATAAATCTGCCCTCCAGTCTTTATTAAACCTGCCCTCCCATTTTTGTAAGAAATACCGCAGAAAATGATGGATCCGGGGAGGGATTGCGAGACATTTTTTCCTATTGCATAAAACTGAACTCAGCTATTTTTTTGCCTTCCTCTAGATCAGCTTCATTTTTAGATCTCATATACAGGATGTAAGATCTTCATTTGTTTATTTTTGTCTCAATGGACCTCAATGGAAATGTCTTTTTTTAACCTTAGTTTTGCTTTTTATTTACTTACTTTTTGTCTTTAGCATGTATAGAAAAAAAAATCCTCTTTATTTACAAAAGCAATCCCTGTTTGTCCTGATAACACTGACATGATGTATATACATTGCTTCGGCATTGTTGTTTTGTCAGTAGGCACAAACTTAACATTGCTCTGCCCTGCAGGGGGTGTCGGAGCTGAAGGGGTTAATTTAAATTGCTGTTTTGCAGTTTATTTATCCCAAACAGCCCCAAGCTGGCTATGTCGTGTTTAAAGGCACGTAACATATATTTTTGATTTTGTTGATGATATAGAAAAGAGCTGTGCAAGAAAAGTCTGAGCCCGGCTGATATGACCCACGCAGGCCTGGACGCACCCAGAGGAGTTTATATCTCCTCCATACATACGCGCTGGGCTTATCTCCATAGACAGGCCCTCTTTACATGTCTTCATGTCATTGCCACCCCTTGTAGGAAGGCCAGGATTGTGTCCCTATTCTGTCCTCACCCAACCTGCAGCCATGACCCCAAATTGAAGAATGACCCCGGGTCAGACAGGACTGGAAACTGCTGATTGTGACAACAATGCATTGTGTGACTGTGGACAATGTGTGCCATACAATCACTATTTGTGTACATGATATCAGTCACTGGTTTGCTCTATTATCTGTGCACGGGTATTGTATTCAATATTAGTCCTGGGAATCTGTCCTGGGGTATAATGGAGATATCACAGGTACATTGCAGCATACAAAAGATTATATCACCTATATAGCCAGATACAGACACTCATTAAATGACAATCCAAACAATGATTCATTATCCTGACATGAAATGAATGGTGAACTGTAAATCCCCTTACAGACCTTGGCTGGAAATGCTCTATTCCAGTGACCGATGAAGGGACAAGTTCTGTACACAAAGCACCGATCTGTATCGGTGTGTGCTGGATTTTTCATCTGAGACAAGCACAACTGTTTGTTTTGGATGACCATTATCTGACTTGTGTGCATAGCTTTAAATTGTGTGTGACCTGTTCTGTTGGAATGGAGAATCAATGGTAGGATCAATGTAGAAGATGCAATGGGGATTATTGTAGAGGATGAAATGGGGATCATTGAAGA
>NC_092862.1:4592818-4633500 GCF_032062135.1 Pyxicephalus adspersus | reverse complement strand
AGAAGATGCAATGGGGATCAATGTAGAGAATGCAATGGGGATGTAGAGGATGCAGTGGGGATCAATGTAGAGGATGCAATGGGAATCAATGTAAAAGATGCAATAGAGACAGAGAATGCAATGGGGATGTAGAGGATGCAATGGGGAACAATGTAGAGGATGCAGTGGGGATCAATGTAGAGGATGCAATGGGGATCAATGTAGAAGATGCAATGGGGATTAATGTAGAGGATGCAATGGGGATCAATGTAGAAGATGCAATGGGGATCAATGTAGAGGATGCAATGAGGATCAATGTAGAGGATGCAGTGGGGAACAATGTAGAAGATGCAATGGGAACCAACGTAGAGGATCCAATGGGATCCAATGTAGAGGATCCAATAGGGACCAATGTAGAAGATGCAATGGGGACCAATGAAAAAATGCAATGGAGACCAATGTAGGATGCTATAGGGATCAATGTATGTATTATGGGGGGCAGAGCTGGCATCAGGGGGGACAAGGGGCATTTCTGTATTGGGCCCTGAACAGAAGAGCTTGACTGTTGCAATGCTGGAACTTTTAAACATAGAGGAGGAACACCCAAGTAGTTACCTCGTAAGGGGCCCCGAAGTTTCTAATGGTGGCCCTGGGGGCATCTAACACTGGTCACTTTGCACTCAGATTTGATATTATTATATGATCCCCAATCTGTGTCTGATATACCAGTGATATCCTCTGCATTGTACAATCATCTCTGTATTGCAGGACCGGTGATGAATGCTGTGATCTGTCCTAGGAGGACTAATAATATTTTATTACTCTGTACAGAGATATTATAAATGTAATTTTTTTTATTCCCCCTCCCCGCATGAGTTACTTCACATATTCATACTTGGGCCTGCCAGGGTTTAATGAATGCCATTTCCACACCTGGCTGGATATCCAGGAAACATGACCTGCTGCTGGTGAGGACAGTTTGGCAATCTCCACCTTGTAGTGATATAACACCATCTGGACGGAGCGTTACATTCACCTTCCTCGCACTTATAGTGCACCTGTCTGTACAAGCCTGCAGGAAGAAATGCCCTGACATGACACCGTATGCAGCAAAAGAGTTATTTCACTGAAAAGCTTCACTTTAAAGTCATCATTGATCTACAGTCAGCGACTGTGCCTAGGCTGGGATAATGTCTTCTGCAGCCAGGAGGAAGCATTTTCTCAGTTTCCTTTCTCTAAGTCAGGGGTGTCAAACTCCAGGCCCAGGGGCCAAATGTGGCTTCCAACGTCTTTTTTTTTGGCCCCCAAAGTAATCCTAAATATGAACTGCAGCTGGCCCACCGCTGCATTGAAATAGTGCCGCTACTACAATTCCCGGCATCACTCGCGTCCATAGACCAGCGGGCTCCCTGCCTATGCGTGGCCCCGCATTAGACTTTATAGACGCAAATAATGCCCGGAATTTTAGTAATGGAGCTATTGCAATGAAGAAGGAGTTCCAGCGGCGGGCCACTCATAAGATTTAGCTCCGCATTGGCCGTGTCTGGCATTTCCAGCGCTCCCCCTCAGCTTTTCCTTGCTACTCCAAGGCATGGACTTGAATGGTTGGATTTTCATAGAAGAATATTGTTATTATTATTGTTAGCCTGTGCAAAAAGGTTACCATTGAAATTTAACTCAGAAGGCTACAAATAGAGAAAGGGGCATAAGAATTTTTTCTTAAATAAAATTTAAAAAAAATTCTTATACCTTTCTCTATTAGAAGCTTGTTCCAGATTGAATGTGAAGCAAAACCTCTTTGTTTCTGTATGAAAAGGGTTTAAAGCTAATGAGAAGGAAAATTTTCCTCAATTTTTTCAATAAATTTCAAGGTTGGCCCGCGACTTTGTCTAAGTTTTTAATTTTGGCCCTCTGTGTATTTGAGTTTTACAGCCCTGGTCTAAGTGATAAGATTGCAACATTGTAGCTGAAAGGTTGCACAGACATCAGGATTTCCATTTCCATCTTTGCCCTGGAAGTAGATGGTGACCCCAGGTGATGGCTGAACATTTATAATATTCCCTGATATGCCCCCATCATACCCTAATATTTTCTTGCCTCCCCCACCACATTCAGATGTCACTGGATCAGATTTTGTCCCCTGTTCAGTTCAGCTGGTTGTGCAATCTGTGACCTGGCAGAGATTTATAATAATTTATACGGTGATGAAAGATCTCAGCGCCTCTGTGTGTACAGGAGATGTTCTGCTGCACAAAATCAATATCTACATCGCTGTCCCAACCCGCTCCACCCTGGGACGCCGGTGACTCCGCATCAATCCAGATCACAATAATGGAGTCACTGGATGAGAAATAATAGTTTCTGACACAGCAGGCTGCCAAGGTTCCCTTTGAACAGGGGTTTCAAACTCTGGCCCGCGGGCCAAATCTGGCCCTTAAGGTCCTTTTTTTTTTGCCCCCCCCTAAGAATTCCAAAAATAAACTACATCTCGCCCGCCCGCGTTTTCACCTCACATCATCATTTTCAATACATGCAATACATAGACATTATTCCTGTACACCCATCATGTGACACACAGCCTAGGCAATGATCACATGGTGCCTGACTACCAGGGGCATTGTGTTTGTTTCAATCCATTAGAGACTGCATAGTGTAATATTTAGTGTCAGACAAACTTGTGATGTGAGAAGATGAACAACACACAGCCTGCAAAGATAGATAGAAATTAGTCTTGTCAATCCTAAAGTGTGTAAAGGGATTTGTTTTTGTTAGTTATGGATGAAGTAGTAAACTTTCTTAACTTTTTCAATAAATTTCAAGTATGGATCCGACTTGGTCTAAGTTTTCCAGGTGAGCAAGAACACAGACTGGGATTTTGAAGGTGGGGGTGGGGGGGGTCACTGTTGCAAAACCCAGAATGCAAGGGACGCCTGCAGCTGATTCATCCCAGCTGGCTTCATCTGAAACCAAATATCACTGTTGGATGGGATGTCTTTCCATGTGGAACCAGACACAAGCAGTTAGGTAAACACCCACATGGTTGTATGACACCTCCGGTCGGGGGTGAAGCTGGATGTTATTTCCCTGCAGCTAAATAATGATTGCAGAGCTCTCTGGGTGTATCCAGTGCAGTCCAGGTGAAGCTGATTTTTTTCTGACTCTCACGATCTTATTTATCACATCAGCTCACATTAGCACTATTTACACTTACGGCATGCTAAAATGACAATAATATTGCCTGAGAGGCCACTTCAGCATGCCATATGAACCGCGCCTAATGCTTCCCTTATTTTGCACCTCCCTGACCAGCAATTAAAATGATATCAGGGTGAACACGCATGGCCAGGGAAGCATTTGTGTTTTGCCTGCATATTGAGGCCCTGAAAATGTATAGAACTTGTTGAGGTTTGATAAATCCTGAAATTTCAGCAATAATTGCAGGCAGGAATTTCCAGTGTCGCTGTTTGTTCTTTGCCTGGGTTTGTAAAATCGATAAATCATGACTGAGCTGAGCCTCTGAGATAATAGAAGATATACAGCGGCCAGAAATAATCACATGAATGTGTCTGAGCTGTGATTTTCCCGCTTCGTTTATTCACCTCAAGCAGAGAATAATCAGAGGTGCACTGCAGGTGAGATTCACCATCAGCTGCTACAAATATAATAATGCACCAGTGCCGGCGCGGCAACTGGAGCAGTTTCTTATCCAAGGATGGCAGATGGTTCTAAAGCAAACAAACTCCATGCAGATGGGGGTCCCTGATGGGTATTGAACCCAGAACCCCTGTGCCGCCATGCCAAGTGACCCCACCTGGCCAATAACATATGCTGCGCCAAGCAGGTGTGACACCTGTGGATGGCAGCCAGATCCTCCATGTGCCGTTATCCTCTACAAATAAAATATTAATGAAGGTTTTTTCACATTTCAAACAGATAATAAAATTCCAACACAAGGAAAGCTCAAGCTGCTCAATATAAACAGGAAATGAAAAACACTTGGATGTAAATTCTCCATTCCTAAGGGGACCTGGGCACCATTGTGCTCTTTCCTGTGAAATAACGCCAGGAACAGCATGTGCAGGGGGCAACCTATATGTGCAATATTCTGCATTTTAAAAATGCAGCTTTTCCTGCAATCACTTATATATATATTTATCGCCGTCATATACCGCTGCCCTGTACATAGTCCATAGTCGTGTCACTAACTGTCTCTCAGTGGAGCTCACAATCTAATGTCCCAATCACAGTCAGAGTCCAAAGTCCCTACCAAAGTCCTGGGGGGCAGCCAAATACCCTGCCAGCTTGTTTTTGATCTGTGGGAGGAAGCCAAAGCGCCCAGAGGAAACTTACACAAACACGGGAAGAACATTCAAACTCCATGCCCTGTCCTGGCCTCCATGTGCTGGCCTCCATGTCCTGGCTATAAATTAAATCTACAATGCCATATACTTAGCTTTTAGTTTGTTACTTCAGTTCTCTTCCATATTCGTTTGTGCTTCCAGTCTCTGGCATCAGATTTGTCCAGGTCTGACATCTCTGGGCACAATGCTTCCTGAATTCTATGAATGGTGTGGTGGTTGGGGTCTCGGGGCAGACATATACTGTGCTGACTATTCTGGGAATCTATGATATATCTACAAGCAATGTTTGCAGTCAGAAGTCCCATGTGTGTCCTCTAACTCCCCATCTCTTCCACAGGAGATTCTATAGAAAATTAAAGTAATTGGAGATTTGCACACATAAAGGTCACAGCTAGGTGTCCCTTCTAGTAAAGGGACCCATCCACAGATCCACCAGTCTTCCCGCACCCATAGTCCCACCTTCCATCTTCTCACCAACAGATCCACCAGTCTTCCGACACCTATAGTCCAACCTTCCATCTTCTCACTATTAAATCCACCAGTCTTCCCGCACCCTAGTCCCACCTTCCATCTTATCACCAACAGATCCACCAGTCTTCCGACACCTATAGTCCAACCTTCCATCTTCTCACTAATAAATCCACCAGTCTTCCCACATCCATATTCCCACCTTCCATCTTCTCACCAACAGATCCACTAATCTTCCCACACCCATAGTCCCACCTTCCATCTTATCACCAACAGATCCACCAGTCTTCCGACACCTATAGTCCAACCTTCCATCTTCTCACTAATAAATCCACCAGTCTTCCCACATCCATATTCCTACCTTCCATCTTCTCACCAACAGATCCACTAATCTTGCCACACCCATAGTCCCACCTTCCATCTTTTCATCCAGAGATCTTCTTTCTTCCCCCATATATAAACAGATCCATCTTTTCTTTACTCACCCATTGCCCCACTTTCTATCTTCTCATTCATAGCTCGACCTTCCATCTTCTCACTAACAGATCCACTTTTCTTCCCCCACATATAATCCCACCTTCCATCTTTCCAACCAACAGATCCAACCACCCCCATAGTCCCACTTTCCATCTTCTCACCAACATATCCACCTTTTTTTCCCAATCATAACCCCGCTTTTTATCTTCTCATTCATATATCCACCTTTCTTATCCTACCCATCGTCCCACCTTCCATCCTCTGGCCCATACATCCACATTTCTTCCCCTGTCCATCTTCTCACCAACGGACCTACATTTCCTACCCCACTCATAGACCCAACCCATAATGTCCATAGACTTGAATTCAACCTCCACTTGTAATCCCTTGTTTCATTTCCTGCCCCTAGACCTGACTTTATTGTTCTGACCACAGGCCCACCTTCCACCTTTAGACCCGTCTTCTTCTACAATTTGCTTAGTACTTTGTAGACTTCCACTCATACAAGAGATCGATATGTACATGTAAATTCCTTTAATGTCATGTATAAGTGGTGATACAAAGGACCCAAATACCTTACAAAAGGAAAAGCCGTTCTGTAGAGGAACAGATGATATGTCTACGGGAACTCCACCACTGTAGAAAAAAAGTTGGCGTCTACAGTTTGGGAGATACTCGGTGGGTCCTTGTGTAGAATGTAGACAAGTGGATATAAAGAGGACACTTTGAAATTCTTGCATAATATTTATACACAATGATTTCATGCAATATTGCTCACTCTATGAATACAGTCTTTGTTTATTTTTCTCTCTCTTTAGTGCTTTCTCCAGTGAGTAGCTCTCAAGGTGCTGGCAGCATTGTCTTTGCCTAGAACTAGCCCTGGTAAAGTTCTGAGAAACAGAGCCCTAGGCTATACAATTGTCCGACATTATTAATAAAGATTTCACAATGTATCACAAACAGATTTCATTCAAAGAAAATTGTCTGAAATATTTTATAGTTTCGCCCATATGCTGTCTGCTGTGTGTGAACAATATCATAAGCAGAGAAGATTTATTACAGAGACATGTCTCCTGGGGCCCCAGGTCAGGGACTTCTTAGTTAAACATTAAATTGGTTGATGTTATGATGATCCATGCAGAGATAAAGTCTTGCTCTGTAATGAGTACTCTGGATTTGGTAACTAGGTGTGAGGAATTAATTTGCCCTAACTTGGGAAATGTTGGGATACCTATTCCTGAGTGTGGCCTATTCTCGTTCAATGATGACCTAATGGAGGCTGTAAGCTGGCCATAAAAGAGGCTTCTCCATGTAGGACAGTAGGTTTCTCCGATTAGCTGGTTACACTGTAGAGCTTCCTTGAATTGATGGGATTATGTTGGGGAATTGTATTCTAGGCAATGGTACAGTAATGGGGTCTGCAGCCATGCCTGGGCCCCTGTTTGCACCCTTTACTGTCCCTTTTAGTCCAACTCCCATGAAAGCAAAATAAAATGATTATAAGGGGGGCTTTAAAATCTTTTTTTAGCAGAGCTGTTGATCACAGGTACAGTGTGCAGTGAGGGAGGAAAAGGGGGTTTTACCAGGGGCCACTGGAGTCTCCAAGAGATAAAAGAAACCAGCAGGTGACTCTTCCCACCCAACTCCACCAATCACTTAAATATCACTCATTAGAAAACTAATGACATTACTATAGGGAAGATTATATGAACAATTAAACATTTTAATACCAACTTGCTATTTCCCACACATTGCTCCATTTTTTTGCAGCATAAGAGTAATAAAGGTGCTCTTCAGTTCTACACAAGTTGAACAGTTGTTTCAGAATCCCCCTTTCTCATAAGTAGCCCTAGGCCTACAGGGTAAGCAGGGGTGAATGAGCCTTGTATTTGGCATCACCCAATTGGGCAATGTAATGGAGCCATTATCTCATTCATTGGACCACCACAAAGTCAGACAACCCCTGGAGGTGCAGAGAGGGGTCTGCAGTATTGGTGACATTATACCATGAACCCAGCCATGCAGATGTAACACAGAAATCGGCAAAGATGAATCATTGCACATAGAGTTGCAAGAGAGTTCAGGCCTGAAAAGGTCTATTGTTCTGCAGTTTACCACCTCTGTCTGAACCCCCCCCCCCCCCCTTGTCTCAAACACCACCGTGTTCTTTCCTTAGGCTCTTGAGAACACCACTATTACTGGGATAACTCGGAAAAGCCCCCCCCCCCCCACCTTGTCTCAAACACCACTCTTCCAACCCTAGTGACTTTACCTAATTTTAATCAAATAAAGCCACAGTCACGTGCCCCCTAGTCCTGTCTACATAATGGTGGTTTCTACCTAGCTTGGTGGACACGTTCTATGGACTTTCAGTAGGAAGGCCCTTATGTATCCAGACCATAAGTTGGTGAGAACAAGAGAACAGAGGAACCAGCACTGGCACCTCTGCAGCAGTGGATCAGTGGTACCCCTGGCACATCCTCAAATCACATTGTTAAAGGGCCAACTGGGAACAACCGCTGTTGTTCCACTCATCCTCCCCATAGAACAGCACTTGTTCATTCTCCCGTCACCCAAAACTATCACAAAAGATTGTTTCCAGCTACAGCTATGTCCCCCTGTTCATTACTGAGCATTGCATTTCACCCCAATGCACAGGTGTATAGCTAGCCTCAGGCTATGTACATAAACTAGATGATCGTCACCTGAGATGAACAATTGTGATAATCTCAGGTGTAATTCTAGCGTATGCACAGCTGTCCCCGACATTGTAGATCAATGAACGACCGAGCAGAGATGATCGTTGTGCTCTCTCATCCTCTCCCCTCTCATCTCTATAGAAGACAAATTGTGCTATGTGTGCAGCAGATGTTTGTTCATCTGTCATTGGAAATGATCACAAAGATTTCTAGCATTAAAAATCTGACTTCTGTAAGGACTTTAGATGAACAAACACATTCATATATATCAGTCACTGCCAAAAACTTAGAAACCCGTGCATTTATGTCAGAAAATGTACCACTTCTCGCAGAAAATTGTTGCAATTACAATTGTTTTGGTATTGTCATGTTTATTTCTTCCAAACAGTGAGTACCAAGCTGAGGGTGCCAATGTTTTTGTCCAGGCCATTTTTAACATTTTCTGTTTTTTGTGTTCTTCTGGTGCCATCAAAAGAAATAAACATAACAATACGAAAGCATTTTAATTGCAACATGGTGCATTTTCTGACATGAATGCAAGGGTGCCATTATGCTGTATGTAATCCTTCATTATTAATAGGATTTTCCATATTTTTCATCAATGTAAGAAACACAGAAATGGCTCGGATCCCAGCATGCCTCTTTCCCAATCCTCATTCCGTTATATAGGTCACACATGGACATTTCACTGACTAAGTCCCAGATACCCAGCCGTGGGCTCCAGTCCTTCCACCCCCCATCCACGGCTAGCTGTCCTGCACTGGCCACACTTTCTGCAATATGATTGTACAATCTCCTTTATATATATCAGCACCAACCAAATGCGGGTCCCCCCCATAAGTTGAATGCAGAAGGTGACACTTGGACACCTCACACAATACAGGTGAATGCAATAGAGAATACACATTCAATTTGCACATCTTGATAAATAAATTATTATATATCTATATATAAAACAATATCAAATAATATATAACATATGTATACAAAAATGCAATGGTTTACAATCTTCTGATTTCTGTGCTCTTAGTCTGGTCTGCAGGATTTTTCTGTCATTTTCACTTTTATTTATAGCATTCATGTGCTATCATACTTCAGAAATCTTTGGTTGCTATAGCAACACAGATTTTTTTTGGGTATTCCAAAATGCCAGTTTGTTGCAGTGATACAGCTTTGTATTTATGTTGGTATGATGACGGGGTGACACTGGATTGTGCTCAAAAAAGTGGCCCTGGGATAGAATTCAGTTTGAATGAGACCCTAAAATGATTTAAAGGGGTTTTAAGGCTCATTTTACCCAAAATTCATATTTTAGTGTTTGGTTGGGGTAAAATGTCCTTATAGTGTCATCAGTCTCCTGAGGGCTCTATTGGTGAGATCTCAGATTCCAGGTCTGTGTAGCTGCTGGGTCCATTATGAGGGTCTCCATCATGCCCGTGTTGAGTTCCTGTACTGTACGCCTTCTGTGCCCAATTTAAAGGATTTTACCATATTTGTGCCAAGTTCCCAGGTTGGTACACCTTCTGTTCCTACTATTTGGGCTTCCACTATCTATGCCCTGAGTTCCTGGGTCTGTACACCTGCTGTGCCCATTATGAGGGCCCCCATCATCTCTGTGCTGAGTTCCTAAATCTTTACATCTCTTGTGCCCATTATCAGGGGACGTCCACCATTCATGTGCTGAGTTCCCAGGTCAGTACATTTGCTGTGCCCATTATGAGGGCCCCCATTATCCTTGTGCTGAGTTCTTAGGTCGGTACATCTGCTGTGCCCAATATGAGGGCCCCTATTTTCCTTGTGCTGAGTTCCTAGGTCAGTACACCTGCTGTGTCCATTATGAGGGTCCCCATCATCCCTGTGTTGAGTTCCTGGGTCTGACTCAAGCTGTACCCACCATTCTCGTGCTGCATTGCCAGAGCTGTACACCTTCTATGCCCATTATGATGGGCTTCCACTATCTATGTGCTGAGTTCCCAGGTCGGTACATCCGTTGTGCCCATTATGAGAGGCCCCAATATCCCTGTGCTGGGTTTCCATGTCAGTACACCTGCTGTACCCACCATTCCTGTGCTGCATTGCCAGAGCTGTACACCTTCTGTGCCTATTACAAGGGGCTCCCACCATGCAAGTGTCCAGGTCAGTACACCTGCCATGCCCATTATGAGGATCCCCATCATCCCTGTGCCGAGTTCCCAGATGGGTACACCTGCCATGCCCATTAGTTCCTGGGTCTGTACACTTGCTGTGCCCACCATTCCTGTGCTGTGTTGCCAGAGCTGTACGCCTTCTGTGTCCATTACGAAAGGCTCCCATCTTCCCTGCTGTTTTCTTACTCCACTTTGCAGTTGATCAGTTCAGGAATATTTGCTTTTTCTGTTTGTAGAGATTAAGATTTGCAAAATGACCTACTGTAAATTTCTATATTTCATTCACCATATGTAAATGTTAATCCATAATCTCCAGCTTCTCACATTTGCTTCTGCAGCTCTTTCCTGTCCTGTAAGGTGCCATCTTTTGTCGTGTCGGGATTATTCCCATGTTATACCGCCATCTTGTTCACCATCTGATTGTATTGCACACATTTAGTTCCAGACCAATACATTCCAGGCACATTGGTTTCCTGTGCTGCTCACATCTCTTCTGCTCCAGTTGTCAGGCTCGGCGACTCCATGGCCCCAGGTCACACACACGGTTTATTTTTATCCTGTGAAGTCAGTACCTGACATGGATGTCACCGCCAGGCATTCAGGGGCAGTTCTTCTGCCTCCTGTAACCTGCTAAGGACATCACAAAAAGAACCAACGTACCCTGAGGGAGTCAAGAACTTCCGCCATGACTCCCACTGGATGAACTGAGTGAACTGTCCTTATCGGTTCCTCGTGATCCATTTCTGAGCCTTTAGGACATTCCAGCGTCATTCCCAACAAATGATTTATTGCTTTTACTCTTAGATAAAATATTGATGTGGATAAGATAAAAAAGAAAATCGCTTCATAGAACTCCTCAGCCTTGGTACCCAGGGACATTCAAATCAGGTCAATAGCAAAATGAGTGCCGTGAGTGCTAATTCTCAACGTTAACCAATGTGGCAGTAATTACCCCGGCCCAGTAGAACCCCTGGAGTGACATTGGTTGGATGCTTACAGTGGCATGGACAATGTGTCATGTATGCTAATAACATCCAGCAAGTGTCAGCATTAACTCCTTTCATCTAATACATGGTTCAGCATCTTTATGGTTATCTTTAAAGGACACTGGAATGGACTTCTGGTGTTTTGGGGACACTTTCGGCCATTTCAGACCCATGATGAGCTGCATCAATTCGCTCCCAAGCTCTCCTGTGGTCCCTTTTTGGCAAGTGTCTGCAGCATATATTCCAAAAAGTCACATGTTGCTTTTATAGTTTGGTTGTTGCTAGAAGATGTATGCAAATATATGCGCAGTTTGCCTCTCCTTGCTCCACAGCACTTTTGTGCCCCGGAGCTGTCAGACAATGTGAGTTTGAAAGGGCCCTAATGAACAAAAAATACTGCAGGTGTATGATAAGTGTATTATAATTATATTGAACTTTTAAGTAAAGACAGACCTGGGAACTCGGCTCAGGAATGGTGAAACCAATGTGTTGAGATAATAAAATAACTAATACTTAGTAAACACCCCAAAAGAGAACTTGTTTGGGTGCTTCTTGGGGACAATGCTCGATCCCTGTTCCCCAAAAATATTTCTGTGTTGTCCCTCTTATGAGCTACATGTGGTTGTGCCACCACAGACAGCACAGACATGGTCCACCATTGTCACCATTAAAAATCTGTCCAGAGAAAGTTTTTGGAGGGCTAAAGTGCATGCATACAGACAGAAAGTGACTGAAAGACGTTGGAGGTTGGTACTGCTGACACAGGGAAACTTTGGTCATTCAGTTAGGGTTTATGTTTACTTTAAGGAGCTTCAAGGGGAACTTTTATAAGGGGAAATTTTAGATTACCCCCCCCCCCCCCCATTGGAGGGTTTCTCTGTAATGTCCAAGTACAGTGTATGCCCTGCATATTTGCCCATTTTGGAAAACTGCCCTTTTCCAATGGCTCCTTCATCCCTCCATCATCAGTGTTTTTATCTTCAGGTTCAGGTTTTTAGCCGCCTTCATTATCCAGATCAGGATTTACCGCTACTTTATCCCGAAGCAAAATTGTACAAAATTAAAATGCTGAAATGCAAGGAGAGGCAATAAAGACAGAAGAGGCAGCAGAATCTCTTCTGTCCTAAAAATGCATAAAAAAACAAAAATATAAAAATTTTTTATTCCATACTGTACATCTAAGTGCAGCCCCGTACCTCTTTATTTATATGTCCTCCTCTACTTTTCTAATCATTGCTCCAGTACACTCTACGTCCAATTCTAATCAACTATTCAACTAATTCTAATTCTTCACTCTAATTCATTTTCTAATTTACAGCTGAAGAAAATGTGAATTGATCTGCATGAACTCTAACTCTTGTTGTTGTCTGCAGGTGAATCAAGGCAACATGCCG
Source organism: Pyxicephalus adspersus (assembly GCF_032062135.1). Taxonomy (NCBI): domain Eukaryota; kingdom Metazoa; phylum Chordata; class Amphibia; order Anura; family Pyxicephalidae; genus Pyxicephalus; species Pyxicephalus adspersus. Next base: position 4,620,989 of record NC_092862.1, on the reverse strand, counting down.
GGCATAGAGAGCACATTCCTGGCGATGGACACTGAGGAAGGGGTGGAAGTGGTATGGAATGAACTAAATTTCACCGATAAAAGAATCTTCAAGGCTCATGAGGTATGAAAACGGGAAAAACAGTCCAAAGCACCCCAACAACTTAAAGGATGATCTATATACTGTAATGTAAATGATCTAGAACTCTGCCTATTACAGAAGAATCCATAAACATCACCCATCTCTGAAATACAGGAGGGTCCACATCCTTGAATACAGTCTAGAATTGTGTCCTGAGTTGTAGGTGAATTCTTGCCTTCACCCCAATAGTTTAGAACTCTTTAGAACCCTAAATTATAGAGCAACCAAAGCAACCTTCTCCCAACAGCTTAAGAGTTATAAGAGGATCCAAAAATATCGCCCCATAATCAGATAGAAACTTGCCCCCAAAATTTCATACCTTTAGTACAAATCGTGTTCAAACAGGGTCCTGCACACAAATCATTTACCCCAAACAATTTATTAATTTACCCCCAAATACTTAAAAGTGTCAGCTAAAATATTTTCAAAACAGCATCTTGGTTAACTCCATGGAAAACGGTGATGGTAATAGTGAGGTCAGTCCTCTATAAGCACTGGTGATTCATGTGTCAGTGCCTTCTCTATAGACACGTGTGATTTACCCCTCAGTGCCTCCTCCATGGGAACCTGAGACCACCCTGACTCCTTCTTCATGAGCACTTGGGATCACCCCAACTCCTCCTCTGTAGGCATCTGTCCCCCAGGTGCTTCCTTATTAAATGCCACCCAAGACTGCCCCTAACATCTGCTCCAAGGGTGTTGGACCCTTTCTCAACCCGCGTGACTTTTATCTCCAACTTTAGCACCTAGGATCAGCCTTATTCCCTTCCATGAGATACAAGGTCTAGTGTACATCATTATATCTAATTCCAATGTTGTGCTAAATTAATTTTTAACAATTTTCCAACTAATTCAGTTAAAACGTTTAAACATCTGCCCCTCTGATTACTTTCTGAGATAGAAAGTGATCCAAATTCCAACTGGATCTTTTCAATCATTTGTACACACAACATATTTTTGTACTTTTATATGTTATTTTTCAATATATACAATCTATCCACACCTGATCAGTAGGATTTTGATTTTTCCTTATTGATCTGATCATCTTATCAAATTGGAACCTAGGACCTGTCCCCAATTTCTGCACATTAGCACCTGAGATGCCCCTGCTAGAATGAAGACCTAAGACCCCCACCCAAGTATTTAAGACTTGTCCTGAACTCTTTCTCCATGAGTACCTGATACCCCCCATCCCCTCTAAATATTATTTCTGATATCACATATTTTCATGAACAAACCTTCTTTTAGCTATAACATTAACAGTTCAGATTTTTGTACTTGTTTTAGACATTTGAGTGAAAATTGTACCGCTGAAATATTTTATTTGTAATACATAGAATAGATTGAGCAAGGATGGAACTAAAATTCAGAGGGCCCCAGCAAAATATGAATGGGGCCACCCAATCCCTAGGAAGAAAAAAAGCGGATGCTCACAGAGGAGTGACAATGCTGCAACCTGCAGACCCCAATGTGACCCCGCAGTGATAGTTACACCCCTGCACACACTAATACACATTCACTAAACAAACATTAACACACCTACCTGATATTTCTCTGGAAACCTCAACCCCCATCTGCTTATCTCCCATGTTTTGCTTTGTTGCCCTCTGATCCCTCTCCACCATCTAATGGGATAAAGCCTCCTCTTCCTAGACCACCAGCCGCGGCTTCCTCTGGCTCCCAACCCTGTGTTCCAGCTCCAGAGAGGTTAAATCTGATGCAGCAGGTCACAATTTTCCTCCCTCCCCTGTGCTGAGCTAACAATCAAAGCAGCAAAGGCACAGTCAGCGATAAGCCCCTAAAAAGGGGCAACAAGTGTCAGCCCCTCCCATTCTTGGGCCCCTTTAATTGCAGGGGTTATAGTTAGGCTATGTACACATGTGCAATAATTGTCGTTGGAAATGATCTTTCACAATCCTTTCCAATGACTAACGACTGCACGATGCATGAACGAGCGCTATACATACAGCACCATTCTGCACTATGGGGAGGGGAGGGGGAGAACGATGGAGCAGCACCCCACTGTGCTCTCTACCCCTCGCTTCCATTACGATTGTTCGTCATCATCCTCCATCACCTGTTTACTCCGCCAGGATGGTTGTTCGGATGATGGATGACGAGCGCTGTACTCACGCCAGATTCTCGTCAGATATCAGCCCTGAACTGATTATTGGGCGAGAACCATTGAACGTGTGTACCCAACCTTACACCCCAAAAGTTACCCATCCCATAAACCTGTTGATTCTAACACATTCACTCATTCTACATGCTTTGGTTTATTTTTCTATCTGCACTCAGTGTTCAGTATATTCTGCTTTCTTTATCCCCATACAGGACAAGATCCGCACCATGTTCCAGAATCTGATGGTCGTCGATCACCCCAATGTAGTAAAATTCCACAAATATTGGTTGGATGTAAAGGAATCCTCTGCACGGGTGAGTAGATATGACATTTGTGTCTCCCCTTTGTGACAGTGGCTCTCCATGGCTGGAGAGGATACAATTTCATCAGTGAAGCTGGGTGATCCAGCAAACCTGTAATGGATCTGGTCCAGGTTTTTAAAAATAGCAAATAGCAAACGACTTTGAAGGAATCCATTTCAGGTTTGCTGGATTACTCAGTTTCACTGATGAAAGTATATTCTCTCCAGCCTTGGAGAGCTTTAATAAATCAGGCCCAATGTGTCTGTGTGTCACATGCTAACAGCCATGTAACCCTGACATTCCCTCCTATGGTGTATTGATTTCATGCTTTCTCCCACAGATAGTGTTCATTACAGAGTACGTTTCCTCTGGGAGTCTCCGGCAATTTCTAAAGAAAACTAAAAAGAATCGTAAAACAATGAACGCAAGGGTAAGTGTCCCTCCTGTCCCAGAACTTGGAGGGTAATAGTTAGCAGGTTTCTGCCCATCTTTATTCTACTGACCCGGTCTGCATGTACTATATGTAGCCATGTGGGGTGTTCATTTGCAAAAGCAGAGAGAACTAAGAAATACCCCAAATAATGTTACCTATAGGAAGTGCACATAACGGGGCTCCCCAGCTCAGCACCAAAGAATTTCTCTCTGTTGTCTAAATTTGTACTGAGCCACATTTGGGAGCCCCTGTGGGCACAGTGGGTGCGCTATGAAAAATTCCACCCTCAGTCTGACTCTGTGATGTGTTTTCCAGGCTTGGAAAAGATGGTGCACCCAGATTCTGTCTGCGTTAAGGTAAGTCAGTGGAAGAAGATGGCGGTGAGGTTGAGTATGGTGTGATGGAAGGTGGTAGTTCTTATACAGGGGAACTTTGGATTTCGGATGGAGACTCTTATAACCAGGACGCTGGGTGGTTGGAAGTGTCCTTTCCAATTGTGCCATCACCTTCACTATGCAATGCATAAAATGATGAACTGGTGCCATAAAGAGGAGAGAGCTGGGAGAAGGTGCGGAGCGTGGATCCTTCTGATGGATGAGGAGATCTGGGCCAATAGGACCAAGAACCTGCAGTAGAGATTGCAGGGGTGGGCAGACCGGGATTCATTTTTGCCACTTACATTGTCATTGCCCATTTATTGTAACAATTGCTTATTTCTTATCTTCAAGTTGTGACAATTGTCCATTTCTTGCCATGCATTGTAGCGAATGCCCATTTGTTGCTCCATATCTTACCAATTGCCCATTTGTTGTACAGGTATTTCCATAATGCCTATGAACTGTCAAACCAGCTCTATGTGTGCTTAGAGACCTATAATACTAGAAATGAATCCCTGTAGGCCTGTCACACCCAACACCCAATAAAACTGCAACATTTTAGACCCATTCCTGATTAGAGAACCCTTATCATGCCCATGGTTCACTTCCTTCGCTTCCTATTCCATTCTTGCTAGTTCTGTCCTCTGGAGTCTGGAGCTCATGGACTTTTAGAAATCCCCAGTTAGGAATATTTGATTTCTGAATGGAAAACGTATGTTAGTTCCATCACCAGCCCCGATAATCATTAGTATTTTTTTCTTGGTAGCAATCCTAAAGGTCATAGGATTGTAAGCTCTTCGGGGCAGGGTCCCCTCCTCTGCCTGAGTCACTGTCTATATCTGTCTGTCATTTTCAACCCAAATTTAATGTACAGCGCTGTGTAATATGTTGGCACTACATAAATACTGTTTATTATCATTATAGGACAACCAGGGCATAGTTAAGCCACTTACCTGCCACCTGGGGGTACATTTTTTTTATTTCAGTTACCTGCACTCTTGTGACCCCGTCATCATACATGGCAACCTGACCAACGACACCATCTTCATCCAGCACAATGGGCTCATCAAGATTGGCTCAGGTATGAGATATCTAGGAGGGGTATATATGTACCTGGGGGAGGGGGTGATAAATCCAAGGAAGAAAGAGGATGATAGAAATCATTATTAATAATAGGCTATGCAAATCTATAAATGGATTTCCTGCAATTTGCAGAGTTTTCTTGCTGTGTTTATGCAGAGTGGGGCCAATGGGGCCCCTGGAGAAGCCGAAATACTGTTCTCATTATCAATGGCAATGATAGCTCTATGGAGACCCCTTCTTTAAAACTGAGATTTAATTATCTAAAATACTGTAAATAGTATGTATACAGCTCCAGCTGAAAAGGGTAATGAAATTCCCCAAAACTGGGACTGGTCATGTGATGATGTGTGTACTGCCAGCGGCCTCGACCAGGTCCACTTTAGGTCACACAGAACTTGGACGATCTTGGGAGTTGCAATGTAAAGGCAATGAAGTGAAATCTCAGAACGGCTTCTTAATGATAAAATGTGGAGGTCTCCTGAAAAATAAAAATGTTGCTGTATGTTATGACGTCATGACAGGTCCACTTTAAGTGACAATGTTGCTGACAACACTCCACAGAAATTCTGTATGTTGTCAGTCCAACAGAGCTTAGGAGCTGGGTACATATTTGGCAGATCTGGGTATTTTTCTGTGCTTTTGGTGTTTTAAAGGGATATTAGATAACTCTAGTATAGCATTGGCTGGTAATAGAAATACATAGATATGTCATGGCTCCATCTGAGTGAATGCGCAGAGAATATTTCAATGTGTGGGTCCTAGATTCACTGCACACCTTTACTAGCGTTTTACGATCTGTTCTCATCTATGTTTTTCTTCTTTTCTCTCCTGCTCTGGACGTCGCCTCTCCATGATGCAGTCTGGCACCGAATATTTGCAAATGGTGAGTTGTAAAGAGACCCTGTCACTATAACAGCAATAGGATTATGTGTGCATTAAATGTATTTTATGTATGTTGGTTTCCTGTAAAAGCCTCCCTTATATAGAAATCCACAGGCCCTAACAGTGCTGCCGGGTGTCACCATCCTGGATGTGATGTCAGCAGACTCACGGCCGTCAATTAAATCACAATCTATATGATCCATTTTACTACTTCTCCAGCAGTTATATAAAAGGTTATGTAAATGGGTGAAAATAGGGGTAAAGGAGCTGGACCAGCAAGAAAGTATTACAGCACAAAAGAGGAGAGGGCTGGGATGGGAAAGAAGGAAGAAGACTGTGCTAAGGGAGTTGACCCTTCCTGGGGTAGTCAGTCTTTTTAAAGTTCAGAGGCATATTGCAGGAATGTCTAAACTGCATTCTTGTTATGTGATCTTCATGCAGCTGAGCTTTCTCCCATAACTAGAGATGTGCACAGGGACAGAATCTCTGTCTCTTTATGGAGACGGTCATCTTGGTAGAGGCATGGCTTTGCTTCCAAATGCCAATGCTGCCCCCCTGATGGCTGGTGATCCAAAGACTGCTGGAGTAATGATATAGGTAGAGAAAGCACAGATCCATGGAATGTATGAAGCAGAAACGAGCGTTGTACATACAGCACCATTCTGCTCTATGAAGAGGGGAGGGGAAGAGCGACGGAGCAGCACCCTGCTGCACGTTTGTTGTCCATCGACCGTGGATCCGCCAGGGTGATTCTCGTCCGATATCGACCCTGAGCCGATTATCAGGCGAGAACCATTGGACGTTTGTACGCAGCCTAAGAGGCGGCAGTACATTGGATGCTCTCACACTGCAGATCTACAGCTATGAGCACATACCAGGAGTGCCTAGGCATAGGACAGGCATAGATAAATACATTGTTTTCAGGCAGGTGGATTTTTCAGGGTATTGTACCATTACAATATAATACTTTTGATTTCAGCTCCACTTTAATAAATGATTTCAGCTCCACTTTAATAAATGAAGTGAGTTTTTAAACAACTGGCAGTCAGAATAATTTACCATAATAAATAATAAAAAACAACTTCTTTATCTGATGGACACAATTCTGCATCAGCAGTGGAAAGTTTCAGAGAATTGGGTCAAGTGATTTTCAGAGGCTCAATAAATGCAAACAGGTCTGGCAGTAAGTGAATTATTCTCATTGTCAGCAAATCTGGGCACCTAATGAAAGAGAAAATCAAGCAAAGGCATATTAGAGAGGCGGACAAGGCTCGTTCAGCTGTTCCCTGCTGAGACAATGAGAAAGTGGTGATAGTAATGCTTCATCCTGTGTACACTTTATGGGCAAAAGCCTGTGGACTCCTGAATGTCACATCTTATGTTGGACCTTCCAATCTAAAGCTATGCCCATTAATATGGAGTTGTCTGTAACAACCCCCACTCTCTTGGAAAGGCTTTTTGCAGGATGTTGGGGGTTGTCTGTGAAAAATGTGCTGCTTTTAAAGTGCTAATGCCAATTGTCCACCAAACCTGTATTTATGTTATGCCTAAAATATACACCTGACCCTATATATGCTTGTTGGACTTTTCAATTATTATAATTTATATTTATATAGCGCCGACATATTACACAGAGCTGTACAAAGTCCACAGTTGTGTCACTAGCTGTCCCTTAAAGGGACTCACAATCTAATGTCCTTACCATAGTCATAGTCTTTTTTTTTTTCGTTCCTTGGGGGAACCAAGTGACCTAACTGCATGTTTTTGGGATGTGAGAGGAAACCGGAATACCTGGAGAAAATCCACGCAAACAGAGGGGGAACCTGCAGATAATGTCCTGGCTGAGATTCGAACCTGGGACCTAATGCTGCAAAGCCCAAGGTGCTAGTCTCTGTGCCACCATGCTGCATCTAGTCTAAAGCCTTGGATATTTATGGATTTGGTTATGCCAGCCTCCCCTCCTCTTGAATTGCTCTCTACAAGAAGTTGGGGTGTTTCTTTGGAACCGTTGAACTGTTGAAATTGTTGGTTTCCCAATCAAAAGCAATGGCCATGAATATGGAGTTGGCTGTAACAGCCCCATTCCTCTCGGAAAGGCTTTCTACATGGTGTTGGGGTATGACTGTGAAGCTATGCCCAATTCAAGTTGATAATGCCAAGTGTTTCCTGTATACGCTGTATACACTATGGTAAAAACCTGGGAACACCTGACCTATACACCTGTATGGGCTTGTTGGCTTCCCATTCAAAAGCCACAATGACTATTTTTTAAGTTGACTATAACATCCTCCAATCTTCTGGGAAAGGCCTTCTACAAGATATTGGGGTGCGTCTGTAGAAAGATTGACCATTTCATAGCAATGACACAAAATGATGTCCTTTACCTTGTATACACTATAACCAAAGCCTGTGGACACCTGGACAGCTATATGGACCTGTTGGCATTCTATTTTTAAACTATGATCATGAATATGGAGTTGGATAACAGCCTCCACTCTTGGAAAAGGCCTTCTACAAGATGTTGGGGTGTTACTGAAAATTGTGCTAAAAGAACATTAGCTAAGATGAGAACAAAGCTCTGACCCGTCTGAGAAAGTTCAGGGGAGCCAGGGATCCATCTGGTTAAGCAAACAGATTGGGGAAATAATGTTGTCTATTAGGACAAATGTTATGATTGGCATTGGCTTTATCTGTGTATTCAACTAAATGGGGACTGAAATCAAAAATTTACATACAGACCAGAAAGAGGAAAATATATATATATAGAGAGAGATATGTAAAGGATACAAAAGGAGTAAACCTAAAATACAGAAAATGAGCATTGACTTCTCGATATTCCTAAATCTGTCCGTAAATATTTGGATATTTGTCTCTGCATCATGGCTTGCAGTTTGCTTTCATCTGGCCAGGTTTTATCAGAGACAATTATGGGATTACTGTTCAGGACTGTGAAGAATAATGCATGTGTTGGGTCAGGATGGCAACCTTGGCCTTCTCCTAACCCTGCCTGTCCCACTTAGAAAAATCTAAACGCCATCCTTCAGACGTCAATCGAGCAGTACAGTCACATTTCCGTCTACCTACCGACTATTATAGTTTTAGTACTACTCATGGTAAAACCTTTAGAATAAATATGAATTTGCCTCCTAAACACCCCCTATCCCTCTTTCAAATTTGCAGCTACAACAACCTCCAGTCTTGGTATTTAGCAGTGTCTCTGTAGAAATGTATACCCTTCGATCAGTGGCATGGGGCCACCAAAGTAACCATAACAGTGACCCCATAGAGATATCTAGATCCAAAGTGCCCACCCAGCACACTGTTGCAGAGAAGTCTTTAGTTTCTTGGTTATAGAGAATGCCGTATGTGAAGCCTGGAATGGAAGACTTCCCTGTAATACTGCAGTCTGGCCTTTGGACAGACATAAATGGGGCTCAGGTGAACATGTGTGTTTGGTAGGAAGGGTTGCTAAAGAGATGGATATTTTCACTAGGGGTGGCTATGGAGGAGGATATGTGTGTTAGGTGGTTGTAAAGAAGAACTTGTGTGCTGTGGGGTTACTATGGCGAAAGACGTTTCCCCAGGGCTTATTATAGAGGAGGACATGGTTGGTAAGGAGAATGAGAATGTTTGGGGAATTTGCTCAGGAGGAGGATATGTTTCTTTTAAGGTATCTAGGTACCTAAGGGTTTTATTATTTTTTTTGCTTTGAGGGCCCAGTGATTTCTAGCATTCAGCAAAAAAGCGCATTTGTGAAGTCAGGTAGTGATGACTTGGCTCACTAAAGGTGTTCATCAGGGTTGAGGTCAGGGCTTTGTGCAGAACCTTCAAGTTCTTCCACACAAATCATGTTTATCGTGTTTATGGATCTGGCTTTGTACACAGGAGCAATTGTATGCTGGAACAGACCTTTCCCACAATGTTAAACAAGCAAAATATTCTATAATGGCTTTGTACATTGTAGCATTACCAGCACCTTTCACTGGAAACACCTGAATTCTTGTTATGTAGAAGAGTGTCCACATCTACATCATGCTTATAGCTTCAGAAGAACAGTGCACAATGATAAGAGTACCCAGAGTAAGATCGCAATATTTAAAAATATCTGGCACAGGGTTACAAGATGGAAAGGGGCAGTCAAGAAGGTGATAGAGATTCAGCTGGAAAGCCATCAGTTATATAGACAGGACATTTATGAAAACTAAAACCGTAATACAAATATAAAAGCAGCCATGGCCTACTTGTTGGGAAATCTGCATTGCACAGCTCTGTGCATGTTATCCTTCCTTCCAGATTTTGTAAACTTGTTATCTGAAACAAGTGCGCAGATTAGGAACACTGCCTTCAGTGGCTTTACACTTCCTCTGGATCTTCGGATAGTGAATCATGGAAGAAGATAACAACCCAAAGTTTTATACTTGGAGCCCTCTGCTCCTATATTGGGGAAACCCCATTCTTGAAAAGCCACTCAGTGCTTAAGGAAAAGCATTTAGCTCCAGAGGAAGAGAGCCACACCAGTGAAACCCTGGAATTGATAGGCAAAAAAAAAGCCCAGTTATGTTAAACTATTCAACTGTCCTGTACTTATTTATATAAATCTCTGAAAACCTTGTTATGTAAGTGCTGTGTATGTTTACTGGCCTCCTAAGAAGCATAGCACAGCTAAGCATGTAAATGAGACAGAGGCACTGAGATGATGCTGGCCGGGATCCTGACACAATGCCTGCCATTGTCCTGATCACCGATATTATATAAAGGAGGAAATTCATGAAAGCTGAAGCCGATCTGCAGCCCCACACAGCTCAGAACAATGACGTACTGTGCGCCTTTCACTCGCCAAGTATTTCGGGTAACCTTCCAACGTCCTACACAGAGTCTGACAGAATTTAATAATCAAATCTTTGGTGTATCTGACCATTTCCTACCCCTACGCCTGGGAATGGCTTGCAATTTTCAATATTTATTCAAAACCAAATATGCTATTTTCATTCCTTAGCTGGATGTTTGTGAACAATATGGAATTTATGTCTATTTTAGTCTAATTATTTATCTTCCCAGAGCTTCCTATGCCGGACGATCTCCGGACTCCGCTAAAGTGCCAGAGAGAGGAACATCGAACTCTTCATTTCTTCCCTCCAGAGTACGGCTGTAAGGGAAAAGAACAACCACTGCTAAAAATACCATGCATACTGCCGCCTTCTCTATATCCATCCCTCTAAATACCATGCATACTGCCACTTCTCCATATAGATCCCTGTTTATACCATGCATACCGCCGCTTTCTTCATATAGATCCCTATATATACCATGCATACTGCCACTTCTCCATATAGATCCTTGTAAATACCATGCATACTGCCACTTTTGCATACTGCGGCTTCTCCATATAGATCCCTGTATATACCATGCATACTGCCACTTCTCCATATAGATCCCTGTATATACCATGCATACTGCCACTTCTCCATATAGTATAGATCCCTGTATATACCATGCATACTGCCACTTCTCCATATAGATCCCTGTATATACCATGCATACTGCCACTTCTCCATATAGATCCTTGTATATACCATGCATGCTGCCGCTTTCCTCGTATAGATCCTCGTATATACCATGCATATTGCCACTTCTCCATAAAGATCCCCTTATCCCCTTTCCCTGTATAGATCCCTGTATTTACCATGCATACTGCGGCTTTTCCCATATAGATCCCTGTATATGCCATGCATACTGCCGCTTCTCTATATACATCCCTGTATATACCATGCATACTGCCACTTTCTTCATAAAGATCCCTGTATATACCATGCATACTGCCACTTTCTCCATATAGATCCCTGTATATACTATGCATACTGCCACTTCTCCATATAGATCCTCGTACCGGTATATACCATGCATACCGCCGCTTTCCCCATATAGATCCTCGTATATACTATGCATACCATCACTTTCCCCATATAGATCCCTGTATATACCATGCATACCACCACTTTCTCCATATAGGTCCTCGTATATACCATGCATACTGACGCATTTTCTATAGTGATCCCCTGTATATGCCATGCATACTGCCGCTTCTCTATATACATCCCTGTATATACCATGCATACCGACACTTTCTCCATATGGATCCCCTGTATATACGATGCATACCGCCGCTTTCTCCATATAGATCCCTGTATTTACCATGCATACTGCCACTTTTCTATATTGATCCCTGTATATACCATGCATACTGACGCTTTCACCATAGAGATCTCTGTAAATACCATGCATACCGCCACTTATCCATATAGATCTCTGTATATACCATGCATACCACCACTTTCTCCATATAGATCCTCCTATATACCATGCATGCAGACGCCTTTTCTATAGTGATCCCCTGTATATGCCATGCATACTGCCGCTTCTCTATATACATCCCTCTATATACCATGCATACCTACACTTTCTCCATAGGATCCCTGTATATACGATGCATACTGCCACTTCTTCATATAGATCCCTGTATATACCATGCATACTGCCACTTTCTCTATATAGATCCATGCATATACCATGCATACCGCTGTTTTCCCCATATAGATCCCTGTATATACCATGCATACCGCCGCTTTCTCCATATAGATCCCTGTATATACTATGCATACTGCCACTTTCTCCATATAGATCCCTGTATATACCATGCATACCGCCGCTTTCTCCATATAGATCCCTGTATATACCATGCATACTGCCACTTCTCCATATAGATCCTTCTCCATATAGATCCCTGTATATACCATGCATACTGCCACTTCTCCATATAGATCCTTGTTTATACCATGCATACTGCCACTTTCTCTATATAGATCCATGCATATACCATGCATACCGCTGTTTTCCCCATATAGATCCCTGTATATACCATGCGTACCGCCACTTTCTCCATATAGATCCCTGTATATACTATGCATACTGCCACTTTCCCTTTATAGATCTCTTTATATACCATGCATACCACCACTTTCTCCATATAGATCCTCGTATTTACCATGCATACTGCCGCTTTTTCTATATAGATCCCTGTATATACCATGCATACTGCCACTTTCTCTATATAGATCCCTGCATATACCATGCATACTGCTGCTTTCCCCCATATGGATCCTCGTACATACCATGCATACCGACGCTTTCTCTATATAGATCCCTATATATACCATTCATACCGCCGCTTTCTCCAAATAGATCCCTGTATATACCATGCATACTGCCGCTTCTCTGTATAGATCCCTGTATATACCATGCATACCGCTGCTTTCCCCATAAAGATCCTCGTATATACCATGCATACTACTACTTTCTCCAAATAGATCCCTGTATATGCCATGCATACTGCCGCTTCTCTATATACATCCCTGTATATACCATGCATACTGCTGTTCTTTCCATATTGATCCGTGTAAATACTATGCATTTTGCCATTCTCTCCATATAGACCCCTGGATATATCATGCACTCTGCTGTTCTCAACTATCTAGTAACCATGAACCTAACCCTTACAGTGACCCTATCACACTTAAGGGTTGCTACACACAGCTATGTACATTACATACCCTACTTACACAGCTACACAACTCTGTACAAAACATGTATACTGCTACAAACTACAACAACAAATATTACATCTCTCTAAACAGCTCTGCAGATAGCATGTATACAAATACCTGCTGCTACCCTCCTCCATACACAGCCCTGTACGTAACCTGCATACATACGTACCTAATACCTGCTCCTAACCCCCTATATATGCATCACAGTACATGATACTGGCTGCTTCTACTACTTTCTATACATAGCTTGTATACTGCTGTTTCTGCTACCAGCCTACATACACAGTCCTGTACATAACCTGCATACATACATACTTTCTAATATATGCATCACAACATACACCCAACATACACAGTCCTGTACACACTATGTATACTGCTGCCTGCTTGCAACTCTTTCGATAATGTATACTGCTGCCTCTCCAATGCCCCCACATACACTGCCCTGTACACATACCATATAAATTACTTCCTGCCCCTACCACCCTACACACAAAACTCTGTACATAACATGTATACTGCAACCTGCCCCTACCACCCTCCATATACAATCATGTATACTGTTTCCTGCTGCTGCTACCACCATCCATACCCAGCACCCAACTTGCAGCCAGTAAATTATATCAAGATTTGGAAAAATATTTTTTTTCTCTGTCTCTGTTTATATACTGCTTCTTTCTGACAATTCCCTTCTCTTCCCCAGCTGTAGAAGATGGCACCACCGTGGATATCTTCTCGTTCGGGATGTGCGCTCTTGAGGTAAGTCACGTCTTTGTTTAGTCTGCACATCTCCCTGAAAGCTGAAAATGTCAACAGGATCTCATAAACTCTAAATGCCAGATATACAATTGTGCTTTATTCATTTCATCAGATATAAACAAATGTCTTTATACTTCTTACAAATACCAGGGATCAGGCTGGGCTCAGCTGATACCCGGAGCGCTGTAGTGGGAACACAAATCTCCTGTATGGCGGAAATGCAGAATCATGTCCTCTTCTTGTAATGTGGCTCTGCACCCCTCCAGTACCCATTCATTCAATTGGACAGAGCTGAGATTTGTGGGGTCCAATGTTTGAGTCACTGAGCTCTATATAAAAAAGCAGTGAATTCGACATTTCCTGGTGGAGAATCAAATACTGCCAATAAAACACATGGACCCAGAAGACCCCTATGAAGGAATGTTTAAGGAAATGTCGAATTCCTTAATTTGTAAATATAGCCCACTGACTGTCCCCAAAAAAACTCAGACGGAGACCATGTGACCAATGCCTAGGCGCTGAGTATGTGAACAGGCATTGGCAGGATCTGGAGTAGCCATTACAATACATTTTTATGCTTTGTGTTTGATATGTTTTTTCACTTACACATATAATTACAAATATTTGTCCACCAAAGTGCATCAAAAAACTAAATGTAACCCCCTACATAAAATGTCTGGATACAAAAATCTGCTCACTGAGGCCTAGCACCTCTCTAATCCACTCTAGTAGTTGTAAACAATGGTGATGTCACTTCCTGTCTATAAGTGTTAGATAGTATACAGGAAGAGGGGCTGCTGATGGCAGTGGCCAACCCCTACTTGACTAGCACTATCCCCACCCCTTGCTGTTAGATGCCCCACCTCCTGTTTGCCTCCTTTGTGTAAACAGGAAATTACATCACTATTGTTTACAAATCCCAGCCTGGATTAGAGGGCGCTAGGCCGCAGTGGGCAGATTTCCTTATCTAGATGTTTGATGTAGGGGGTTAAATTTCGATTTTTGCACTCTGGGGGGGGGGGCAAAATAATAAGTGAACTTTTAGCGTAAATTCAGCTAAGGACAAGGGCATTATTAGTGCAGCCTTTCTAGTAAAATACGTCCTCCCTGCTTCTATCAATCCTCACTTTGAAATAAATATGTCCCCGCCAGGTCAACTTTGTATTGCACATGAGCTTAATGGCTCCCTACATTCCTATGGGATTGCAGTACTCTGCCAGGTGGGGCCAAAGCCATAGGACTGAATGGGGCTTTGGAATGCATGCACAATAAAAAGAGGACCTGTCAGGACATTTTATTGGTTGGAAGGTGCTTGGGGTGGGTAGGTAAAAATGAAAGTACAGTTACCCCATTTCCTAGGTAAATATTAGAGCAATGGTGTTGGGCAAGGTTGGTGCACATAAAGGTTGGTCACATAATTATATGTGATGGCGTCGCCATCTTTGCCCCTTTTCTGGGTTCTTCTTCCTACGTCACTCGACTCAGGCGCGAGATTGGGTGATGTGGGTTGGAAAAAAACTTGCAGATCTCACTGCGCATGTGTGGGATCGGCAAGTTTTTTTCCCTTTTCACTAAATAGGCTCTTGCCTATTGCGCAGAAGGAGCAACCAAGAGACTCCCAGGATGCGTGACGTAGGTATCCTGGGAGGCTTTGCGCTCCCATTCATTCTCAACCACCTAGGCGATTAAAAAAGGGTGTTGCACATAATTTTTACCTTACATAAAAGGGTTCGCTTTTAAGTGGCAGCTGTATCTGGACATTGTGGATGCGTGTTGCTATGGCAACCCCTTAATTAGCCCACTCATTATAATTGCTATGGCATTTCCAGATGGCTCAACTACATGCAACCTCACTAGCCCCACATAGAAAATAAATTACTGCTAATGATTGTAAGCTCTTCTGGGCAGGGTCCTCTCCTCCTTCTTCTGTTTTTTAAAACCCTCACTGATTCCCACCAATCCATATCCCCCTCCTATTGTGTGATACTTCCCCCACCTTCTAGATAGTAAGCTCTGCGGGTCCTCTCCTCCTCATGTGTCACTGTCTGTATCTGTCTGTCATAGGCAACCCATATTATATGTACAGCGCTGCGTAATATGTTGGCGCTATATATATACAGTTTAATATTAACAAAATATAAGCAGGACGGTGGGTGGATGCGTGATCTGTCTACCAGCCTCATATTGCACCACTTATGGTTGAGAATGATCTCTATTGCACCATACAAATGAATAGGCCACATAGTATAGAGATTTCCTAATTACATTTTCTAGAATTAGAATTATCTACTTTGAATAGGCTGATTGAATCATAGGGGTCTATTGTAGTGAATCTGACATTCCCTGGTGAAGCTTCTTTCATGTCGACCTGTTTCAATGGCAGTAACTGATTCTCCATCAGAGAATGTTTCAGTGGATATCAGATTCACTGCTTTATAAATAGTTGCCATAGACATGTATTGCCTTTTCTAGCACTGCATAGTAGGAAGCAGAATGTGTGTATGTAATGAGTGAATATACCTGTGTAGAACAGACTTTCTAAATATTTTCAACATGAGGGAACCTAACTTTCAGGTCTCAGGGAACCCTGGCTATAATTATTATATCCACAGCTCACAGTACATTAGTGTGGTGGTCAGTAGGAAGAATTCCTCTTACATTGCTGGTCAGTGGGAAGAATGTCACCCTTACAGCTAAAAAGATCATTGGGGTCACTTAAACTGACCTGAGAGGAACAAATTGCTCATTGCTCATGGAACCCCCAGCAACCTCTGGAGCAGGGGTGTCAAACTCAAATACACAGTGGGCTAAAATTAAAAACTTAGACAAAGTCGCGGGTTGAAACTGAAATAGCACTGCTACTAAAATTCCCTACGTCAAGAAAACAGTCTAATGTTCGAGTGGCTGGAACTCCCTTTTCAGTGAAATAGCACCGCTACTACAATTCCCTGCTTCTATAATACAATCCGATGTGGGGCTATGGATAGGCAGAGAGGCCACTGGTCTATAGACGTGAGTGATGCCGGGAATTGTAGTAGCAGCGCTATTTTATGGCAGCGGTGGGCCAGCTGCAATTCATATTTAGGATTCCTTTGGGGGCCAAAAAAAGTTTGACACCCCTGCTCTGGAAGAACCCTGGGTGAGAAACCCTGCTGTATACTATAGAAAAGTAAAGTATATAGGATATGAATACACTATGATCACATCTGCGGCACATCTGGAAAAGCAATGACAATGAAGTGAATAAAAAGCGTTGCTTTGTGCTCTGTCTGGGCTCACGGGAAGCATTCCAGTTGTTTGTTTGGGAATGAACTCGATATCCTCTGTTGTGGCTGCTCATTTTGGCACGTGGTACCTCCTCCACTCCTCTAGCTGAGTATGGAAGGAGCCCACATATCATCTCTTCTGATTTTCAGCCCAGAACTTTTTTTGGCATCAACAAAATCTTCCAAATTAGGCCAACACATTCGGTTCTTTTCCTGGATGTAACATCATCCTTTGTTTACTGGGATATAAGGACTCGCATTCTGTTCAGTAATCTCACATTTTATACAGATCTCCAATTCAGAAATGGTCCTTTTCTATCAAAGCTTAATGGCAGCTCATTTAAGGAAATGGACTGCCTTGATGTAACCGGTGTCAGTATGTGGCAAAACATCCCTGGGTTAAGGTAACACACCCATTCATGGAGGTGTGCATGAGCCCTCAAAGTGATAAGGTGTGCATGGGCCCTCAGAGTGATTCTCTGCAAGGTATATTTCTAGGAATATGGTAAGAGAAAGGTAGGTCCAGGGTGATGCTCTGGAAGGTATATTACTAGGGTATTGGTAAAAGAGAGGTGGGCACAGGGTGATGCTCTGCAGGGTATATTACTGGGTTTATGGTAAGAGTGATAGGTACTCAGTGCTGTTCTAAAGGGTATTTAACTAAATTCATGGTGAAAGGTAGATGGGCAAAGGACAATGCTCCACAGGGTATATCACAGGGTTATAGTAAAAGGGAACAGGTTGAGTTGGGAACAGGGCATTGTTCTTCTTGCTAAATTATAGGTTTATAATAAAAGGGAGGTAGGCACAGGGCAATGCTCTGCAGGGTATATTATAGGTTTATAATAAAAGGGAGGTAGGCACAGGGCAATGCTCTGCAGGGTTAATATAGGTTTATAATAAAAGGGAGGTATGCACAGGGCAATGCTCTGCAGGGTATATTATAGGTTTATAGTATAAGAGATGTGAGCATAAGATGCTCTGCAGGGTATATTACTTGGTTCATAATAAAAGGAAAGGAGGAAGCTGGAACTGGGTGATGTTCTGTACATTTCATCCTATTGAGAGTTTATCATAACACTGTATACACCACCCATCCCTAACACACCCTGATCCAATGGGCATGGAATCAAGAGGTCGTGTAATAATATAGATAAGGTCTGATGCACTGGGTCACTCCTTGACCTAATTCAGCTGTTGTATCTTTCTTAAATTTTGATTTACCTCTACATAGTAAAATGAGACATATACTTGCTAATAGGCTATTCTAAGGATGATTTGCTGTTTGTGTTAGAAAAAGCAGATTTGCCTAAATTATTTTTTTAAATAAAATATACAGCCACTGACACGGGATATTCTTTTCTGCAGCTTTTGATAAGATAGCAGCTACTTTCTACAGTCCAACGTGCCCCACGTTACCTTTTGTCTCAAATTATGTAAAGCTTTAAAAATTGCCCTTCCAAAAAATGAACTGCAACTTTTATCTTTTACCTAAAAGCCATAAAGTTATTAGATACATGTATAAGCTGGATATCCCTGAATATATAAATGTGTACGGGTTAAGGTGACCTGTCATTATGAGTAACACTATCATTACCTTGCAGATGGCCGTGCTGGAGATTCAGTCCAATGGGGACAAAGTGTTGGATGAGAATATAAAACTAGCCATAAACTCCTTGGAGGACCCCAATATGAAGGTGAGGGATGGCAGCTTCTGTTCTAAATTAATGATAATTATGTTAAGATGGGGTTTATTTTGGTATGTGAAAAGATTGACACTTTGTAACATTATTTTCTAGGAATTTATTCTGCAGTGTCTCTCTGTCTCCCCGAATAAACGGCCATCTGCACACGACCTTCTCTTTCATCGAGTGTTA
This sequence comes from Pyxicephalus adspersus, assembly GCF_032062135.1. Lineage (NCBI taxonomy): Eukaryota > Metazoa > Chordata > Amphibia > Anura > Pyxicephalidae > Pyxicephalus > Pyxicephalus adspersus. Next base: position 4,602,164 of record NC_092862.1, on the reverse strand, counting down.
TTTGAGGTTCATTCGCTGAAACTCCTAGCAGCACACTGCTTCCTCAATATTCCCTGTAAGTATTATTGTGTATATTGTCCTATATAAACTCCATGTTATAGGGAAGGCAGCATAGGAGCTACCTTAGGCGATTTGTTCTTGTCCTAGCACTGTATACACCACCCACCCCTAACACACCCTGTATCTAATGGGTATGCCATCCAGAAGTTTTGAACAAATTTTAGCTGGAGTCTGGTGCACTGGGTCACCCACTGACCTAAATCTCTTGGGGATTTCAGCTGGTTCCCTTGCATTCTTTATTACATCATTGCCAAAATCCTATCTTTAGAATAGTCTCTCTAGTCCCTAAGAGATATAAGATTACCTTAGATGGCTTGAGGGAATCTTGTGTTACATATTAGTAATGATCCCCAGCATGAGCTTGGCGAGGATATTGCTGTGTTGTCTGTGTTCATAACATACCATAAGGCTGGTGCTGAGCCAACTAGATCACAGCTTCTGTTCCAGGAAAAACAGACCATTTACATAAGCAGCCTATTAGAGGGATGAAATCGGAGTGCTAATGTCAATTAAATGCATTTTCACAACCACTAATGTTGTAATCCGGAACAAAACAAACAGCTCAGTCAATGTTGGTGGAAAGAATCTTAATTTACAGCTTAATGCTTCTGTAGTGAAGGGGGGGGGGGTTAGACTTTGGAGATGGGATCTTAGTACATTAGGAAGGGAACTCTGGAATATAAAGATATACGTCTCCATATATAAGTGCAGAAATTCAGACCATTAGGGTGGACCATATTCCAGGAAGGTTGGGTCCTATGAAATAGGGTAATCTTTACACAAGAGAAGGGCCTCAGGGAATGCAGATAGAGAATCAGATCTTAAAAGTGGACCTTCATAAGGGTGGTGTTCCAGTACATGAAGGCTAAGTACATTGGGATAGGGTCTAATTATGTGAGGACAAAGATTAAAACAAGTCTTTCCTTATACTCCATGAAATAAATGTTGTGTCACAGGGAATTCCTGATAAAATGGATAAATTGAGGGTTGGTGTGAAGAATGCCCTCATTACAGTGATAACCAATAAAGAATGCCATTTACAGTGTTAAATACCACCCCTCTAGTCTGCCAAATGGTGTTCAACCTAAAACTATGCAGGTATTATCAAATGGGAGGTTAATCAACCAAAACCAAAGGAACCATAACAACCATTAAAGGAAGCCTGGCATTCCATGGAACCCTGGTTGAGAATGACTGGGTTAGACCATAAGGGTAAAACTCATTCCATGAAGGTCATTTAGTCCATGGGAAAAGAGTATCTGTAGATAAAGCAAGTCCAGCAAGTCCAAAAGGAGGGGACTCGGCCCTTGGGAAAAGAACTTAGTACATACAGAAGGGCTTAGTTCATAAGAAAGAAAGAAATTACATTTATGAATAAAGGCCTACAGTCCATTTAGTAATAGAACCAGTAAAGAACAGGAGGGACCCAGACCATGAGGGTGTAGAATTAATCTACCATGTAGGACAATCAGACCATTACGGTGTAGGCTGAATCCTTCAAGAGGGCAGTCGTTGTAGGATGGGATTAGGTTCGTACAGAAGGGCATTCAGTCAACTCGGCAGAACATACTCTGTTGAGGATAAGATAGGGATAGGGATACTACAGGTTTATGATTTGTGAAACATTAAAAAAACAAGAATTTGTGAAAACAGTTTGCAGTTTGGTATTATATGGTATCATATTCCATATAGGTTTGGGCCTGTAAAAGGAAATGACTCAATGCAGTCTGAGTCTACCAAACCCTATCTTCTATCACATTACCTACCAAGATGTAAAATTTCTCCAGCTTTTTTTGTTTTGAAACTTTTAATTATCATCTGTCACTCATGATCAATCACATTACTACTGAAAACTGTGTTTCCAGTATTAGACCAGCGTATGGTGTCTGCTCCCAGTCCTTACATGTCTGTGATTGAGGTGGGATCTCAGAACATTAAGAAAGGAACTCTGGATTTTAGGGATACACGTCTCCATGTATGAGGGCAGAAATTCAGACCATTGGAGTGGACCTCCATAAGGGTGCTGTCCAACTATATGAATCTCATAGACCAATGTGATTATCCATCCGTCATATTGTCCCCATTCCTTTACAGACATCACACAGGATAGTCTATTGGAAGAGAAGACCAAGATAATTGACCCTCAGGGTATTATGGCTCATGTGCCGCGGAGAGGTCAGTCTGCTGTGCTGTGGAGGTAAGTGACACCTGTAGTTTAAAGAAAAGAAAAGCCAAGGGCAATTTATGGCAGTGAAAGGGTCAGCTAAAGCTTGGGATGGGGATATAGAGCATTTTTATGGAGCATACATTGGGGTGCAGCTAGTCGTATGCTTTCAGTGTGGGTCCTGGGCATATGAGGAACAGGGCCATACAAGATGTTTAGGGACTACATGAAGTTTCTGGCTGTATAAAGGTTCTCACTTTTTCTCCCAACTTTATCAGATATTCCCAGGTGTCCTCTATGGAGCTGGATAAGTTTCTGGAAGATGTCAGGTGAGGGGACGCTGAGGTTAGCTGGTGATTGCTTTGACTTTTTAGTCTCCTATTCTATCTGTCTTTTCTCCTTTCTTGGGATGTGACATTATTAATTATTCATATTCTTTACTTCACTCTCACATACTGTCTCTGCCATGGTTTCATTGCCTATTGCCTGTCATAGTCTAACCACACAAATACTGTCTTTTTCCCTAAAAACATGACTGCTGTCTCTCCCAGTGAATGCCTGCGTTGTAAGTGATGTCTCTTTCCTAATTCTTCTCTCACTTTCTCTCTATCTCTGTCCCTGTTTCCCGCCTTCTCAATCTCTTCTTTTCCAACCCTGACTTACTTTGGTTGTATTTCAACTCCTGCCCACTCCTTCACAAATAATTTTTTTCTTTACCCTAAACTTCCTTGATGATTTTTATCTTGTGGTTCCCCTAGAAATGGGATATATCCGCTCATGAACTTTGCTGTCTCTCGCCCTCACATCCTGCCACGTGCACTCTCGCATTCCCAGGAAGATCTGCAGATAGCAAAGACCCCCACACCAGAGCCAGTGGAGGTAGAAACCCGGAAGGTGAGTCAAAGGAAATAGCTTGGGATAAAAGAAGATTTGGCCCGTTAATGTGTCCAGTTACTTTTAATGTCTTTTTTTTTTCTCCCTTAATTTTAGGTCACCCAAATGCACTGTAGCCTGGAGCGCAGGGAAGACAAATCCCGCTTACATGTATGTAACATAAAGATCTCACCTCCTAGAATATATCATATCAATACAGATGCTACTATATAATAGGGCATTCCTTATATTGTTCTGTATATGATGAGGAGCAGGGTAGGGTTTTCTCATAGACAGACATCAATGTCCACATCATATGGATTGGTATTTGCTATGCCTTATTATAAAGTTGATCGTTCTTCATGAGAAATTTTACTTCTATAGACTCTGCCAAAGCTGCAGCTAAGGGAAATGCCTTTGCTCATCTGCACCATGAAAATATCTAAAAGACATATTTTCTGCGAGCTGTCACTAAACAATTTTCTTCCAAATTAAAAACTGCAAACCTTAAATCAAGTGGTCTACAATCTGCATCCTGCAGACCAGATGAATCCCATTGCTTGCTTTTAAATGGCCCTTGAAGCACAGTTTTTCTCAGTTCGATGCAATGGATTCCATTGATGCCTCACTATTTCACCTACTAAGACCAATAAATGGGTGCTATTCCTCCCAATACCATACCACCAATAATAGGGCACTGATTGTCCTACTGACACTTACCAGGCAGTTTTCCATTTCCCATTGCCGACAAGTACCAGGTTGATATTCTCCTCCCACTAATGATGAGATTTCTACATGCAGTACATCCAGGTTTGAAGTAATAATTAGGGCTACAGCAGTGTACTGGCACTATGAGATGTTATTTTTCTCCTGTTTGATAGTGACAGGTCTCCTTTGAGCCCTGACACTTGTATCACCGCTGGTCCTACTACATACCTTGCTTTCTATAGAAGTCTCTATTATAATTAATGTACATTTTCACATTGAAGCTCCTTCTCCTTTTTGTTGTATCATTGTTTTTTCTTTTTACAGCTCACCCTCTATCTGAAGCTGGAGGATAAGCTGCACCGACACCTGAGCTGTGACCTGCTGCCCAGTAAGTTATATTGCTCTGTGTAAATTTTCCTATTAATCAAAGGTAGAAAAATGTTTGATGAATAAAGGGCAGATATATCATAGTTGCAGTTGCCTTGAAAGATTGCTCCAAGTCAGCAGAAGAAACCATGGCGGCTCTCTCTTTGGAAAAGCAAAAGCTGATGTTTAGCTTCTCTACACCCCGCCATGCCAGGTGCAGCGCATGCAGTGCTTTTTTGGCAGAATAATGGTCAATGGGCAACCCATTGTTCTTGGAAGGAGCAAGTCGCCAAGGCCCTCAGCCACATGTCCATTAACTGACCATATCTTCTCCTCTTCTACAGATGAGAGCTCTCAGACATTGGCCTCTGAACTTGTCCATTATGGCTTCATCAGCGAGGTAAGGCTTCCAAGAATGCAATTCACAGGTTTGCTCTGTCTGTATGTTGTTCTGGCTTAGGTTCTGTGTGTTAGGAACCAGAGATCCTTAATAATAACTACAGCCATAGCCTTAGTGCTGTGTAGTCACATGAATCACTAAACTTCACCAATGACCTTGTATTGCCCTCTTGCTAACTCAATGCATATGAAGGAGGTACACAGAAAGGCAACATATGGGTGGATAAAAGGCAGGGCCTATGGGTAGGATTTGCAAAATAATACACAGGCAATTATTTATTCAATGACAAAAAGATCAGTAGAGCAATGGGCAGCTGAAGTTATATGGAAATTTGTGTAAAGTTTTGTAAGACCACATTCCAATAGGGGAACCCTTGCTGATGTAAAATTGCAGAGCCATCTTTTACATGGTAAGTAGAGATGTATCATTAGCTGCTTATATATTTGAATCTGCTGGTCATTTTATTATTTTAACAGTGACCTGTCTAAAATATAAAACTTTACCAGTTAAGAAGATTTTAATTAAGTTAGTATTCCTTGAACCATACATCCCCAATATAATGAATACATTAACCATGACAAAAGAAAAAATTACCTTTCTTTAGAGAGAATGCTGCTAGTAAACCCACTGCAGTGCTGCTCACATATCCAGCACTGGCAAAGGAAATAGAAAATCTGCTGCATAAGATGACTCAACTCATAACCTGCTAAGAGGAGAAGTGACCACAATGTGAAATGTTTTAAAAAGTTATAATGTTTTTAAATTGTCATGTGTCGGCTACAAACTGTGCTCCATCTGTGTTTTTCTTAAATGTTGCCACCCTGATAATGATCATCCATCTCATATGTTTACTCAGGAAGACTGTCAGAAAATGGCAAACTTTTTGGAGGAGGCCCTCATCAAACAGCGCCTCCCTTTGAACTGACTGGAGCACCTGAGCGGACCATTCTCAGGAATATAGCAGAGCGAGGCATGTGAGCAGGAGGGGATGGCACAGAGTTGCTCTACAAGGGGCGTGGCCTACAGAAGGCTATCCAGCCCCTGAGGGGAGAGGTGGCTCCAGGGAACATGGGGAACTGCAAGTGTCACGCCAGCAAAAAAGAAGGAAGCCTGTGGCCTGGACTCTGCAAGCTTGATGCATTTCTATGGTGATCAATGGGTTGACTGTAGGGCAAACGCCCCATTTGGGTGAATAATGATTTATCAGTAGTCTGCAGTCACCAAATGGGCTTTTTTTGTGCTCATTATGTCTCTGTGATTTCTTGTAACTTACTCGTATTAGTGACTCCACAGTCCTGGGAAGAAAAATAAAAAACTGGTTTATGACTCTCAAACATCAGAAAACCTTCTTAAATCAATAATTACTTGCAGGGACTGTTTGTAAAATACCTAAAATACCTTTTCTATCTGTACTCTGAGGATATTAGACTCTGTTTTATGAGCCTTCAATATTTTACATTTTACCTTTAGTTGGACTTTTTCTGCTACCTTGACTCTCTATTACCTGACTGACATGGCCGGTGTGTATTAAACATTCAAAGAATGCACAGAGGGGGCTTTTGTTCCTTGTCCCTGCTCTCATTCATTTCGGCAGTGCTTGCTCTTCCACTGGTGGGCTAATTTGAAATTTTAGCTGGTGTGCAGGGATTGATGGAACTTTTACATAAAGAAGGTAAGGACGGGTTCGGAATGTATTTTTATATGGTTTTTAGTGAATATGTGTATGAATGAAATGGGGGATTTGATACTTGAATGTCAAGAAAGAAAAGCATTTATGTTTAAGCTATGATGTTACAGATAGGTTTTCATATGCAATGTGCAATGTAATAAAAATACGGCTGTGCCAGCTACATAGCTTAATGTACCAGGGCCCCAAAGCAGGATATTAGACAGGGCCCCTGGGGATTCAGCCCTGTACTTCCTTTCCAGTTTAACACTCAAACATCCCTCCTACTGCACAGTATGCCCCTTGCTCCAGAAGAAGGGACTTTTTCTAAAGGTGAAATTTTTATATTATGGAAGACCTTAGCAGGGGCACAATGACAACCACAGCCTCCACTAACCCTGTTTCTACTCCACTCAGTTCTGCTGTTTCCTGGATGCAACACTGAGTTAACTCCCCATAGTCTGGATATGAGAGTGCAATGTCATGCAGTGCAATGTCATATATCTGTCCCTGGGCCATGCTGCTCTCTATGTCTTCATATAGTTGAATACTCCACCTAGCTGACAGAGAGGCACTGTGCATGCAATAAAGACAGCAATGAGACATTGAAGAGTGAGGGCAGAAGTGGGACAGTGGGGAGGAATAGGGGCAATACTGTGCAAATAAGAAAGGAGTGAGGGCAATGCTGGGCAAATAAGGAGGAGTGACGACAATGCTAGGCCAAAAAGGAAGAGTGAGGGCAATGCTAGGCCAATAAGGAAGAGTGAGGGCAATGCTAGGCCAATAAGGAAGAGTGAGGGCAATGCTAGGCCGATAAGGAAGAGTGAGGGCAATTATAGGCCAATAAGGAGGAGTGAGAAAATGCTAGACTAATAAAGAGGAGCGAGGACAATGCTAGGCAACTAAGAAGTGAGGGCAATGCTGGGTCAATAAGGAGAGTGAGGGCAATGCTGGGTCAATAGGGAGGAGTGAGGGCAATGCTGGGTCAATAGCGAGGAGTGAGGGCAATGCTGGGTCAATAGCGAGGAGTGAGGGCAATGCTGGGCCAATAGGGAGGAATGAGGGCAATGCTGGGCCAATAAGGAGGAGTGAGGGCAATGCTTGGCCAATAAAGAGTAGTGAGGGCAATGCTTGGCCAATAAGGAAGAGTGAGGGCAATGCTTGGCCAATAAGGAGGAGTGAGGGCAATGTTGGGCCAATAAGGAGGAGTGAGGGCAATGCTGGGCCAATAAGGTGGAGGATTAAGGTCAGCAGTAGAACATGCAATTTACTGACAATGTTGAATGAATAATGAGGAAGAGTGAGGACAAAACTCTGACAATATTGGAGAGCAATGATGTCAATATTGGGCCAATAAGATGGAGGAGTGAGAGTAATGCTGGGACAGTGAGGAGCAGTACGGTTAGCAGTAGGACAATAAGAAGGAGTAAGAGAATTGTTGGGGATATAAGGAACTGGGGGAACAATAAAATGGAGAAGAAAAATAAATGATGGCAATGAGGAGGATGAGCAATAACTGCAGTGAGACAATAGGAAGGAATGGTAAAGACAAGTCTGGGAAAAAATTGAACCAGTAACAAAGGTGCAGAAGCAATAAACAGGAGGCATTATGGCAGTACTGGGGCAATAAAGTTGAGCATTAATGGTAGTACTGGGGCAATTAATACGTAGCAGTAGGGACAGTGCACGGATAGCAAGTGGTATTATGTGAATTTGCAGTCATCTGTGTTTTATCATTTTAATAATTTGCATACATGATACCCATTGTCACTGAGACAAAATTATGTTTTATTTTCATTTTGCTTCTGAAATCAATTTTTCTTTAATAAATTAAAAAACTCTCATTAAAATTGTCACTGCCATCATCACTGCCACAGCTACCCCTAACATTGAAAGTATTTTTCTACAAAACTTACTGTAAAGCGTGAACATGGAGAATACAGAGAAGTAACACGGATGTCATTTATTCTGTCACTCATCGTCTACCCATTTCAAGTCTGAGATTCATTCATGGGTCACATCACACTTGTGGCAACATTGTAACAATAAACTGAGAGCTCATTTTACAAATGATGTTTCTGTGTCATTTCATTCTTTAAAGTTGAGCTCTAGGAAATACAAAGGACAAAAAAAATCCAACTATGTGGTCATTAAAACAACTTCAAATTATGTTTTTTTAATGCAAAATGTAGGACTGGAGTGTGATAAAAAGGGGCCAATGTGATGAATGAAGCATGAATGCTCCCTATTTAATGTACAGCAATATGTAATATGTTGGCGCTATATAAATCCTGTTTATTAATAATAATATTATTATTATTATTATTATTATTAATAAACATAATAGTAATATTATATAACACAGGGAGCAGAGTGACAGGAAGATGTCTTCAGCAGTTTGCTGTCTCTGCTTCTGCCGTCCAGTCACTGGCATCCTTCTATCTAGGAGGACCTGGGCTCAGAAGACAGTGTTGAATGAGGTTGGTCACTAGAATGAGGACATCTAGTGGCAGGGAAAAAAAGTACTTTTGGAAAATTTCTTGAATAGAGATGAACAGGCAAAGCTTGTTTTGGTATTTTATCATTTATTGGCTTTTATTTATCTTGTTATATTTTAAGCCAGTGTTTCTCAACCAGGGTTGCTCCAGGAGTTGCTGGGGGTACCTCTTAGGTCAGTTTAGGTGACACCAATGATCTTTTTGGCTATCTGTAAGGGTGACATTCTTCCCAATTGCCTGCAATGTAAAGGAATTCTTCCCACTGACCACCACACTAATATACTGTGATCTGTGGATACAAATAAAGAAGTTGTTCCCTGAAGACCGAAAAGTTTGTTCAAGGGTTACAAAGGTTGAGAAACACTGTTGACATATTCTTACTTGTCCTTGTTGCTGTGTGCAGAGCTGGTACACATTGTAGATTGTGGGACATACTGGGTATAAAGTGCTGATGGGGTCATTTTTTAGATTTTAGAAAAAAATTGACAGATGGAATTTTATGAGATTTATATATAAATGGTCCATATAGAGAACTCGCTTCCCAATAATTCACTTTGAGATCATTACCAAGCACAAGGGGGCGCTCTTTGTGTCTGGAGGAAAAGAAGTTT
>NC_092862.1:4586473-4592802 GCF_032062135.1 Pyxicephalus adspersus | reverse complement strand
TGACCACCACACTAATATACTGTGATCTGTGGATGGAGGAAAAGAAGTTTAAGCTCCGGATAAGGAAGGGATTCTTCACTGTAAGGTCTGTGAAAATGTGGAATCGGCTCCCCCAGGGAGTATTTTAGCAACTACTATAGATTACTTTAAGAAAAAGCTGGATGATTTCTAGAAGCACAGAATATAACTGGGGATTAAAGTAAAGATAACAGAGACTGTTGATCCAAGCAACAGTTGATCCAAGCAACTCTCAGCCTTTCCATGAGAATGTTGGACCTGGAAGTACACTAAAAGACACTAAAACTAAAGCACAACAATCTATCATTGTAAGACAAGTAGATCAAGTCTCTAGAAAAGCCAGTTGAGCATTGGGACTGGGTTGTCCCTGGTTTGGTGACTCAGAATTCATAAATCTTGTATAAAAGGTTGCAGCACGATGGCTCAGTGGTTAGCACTGGCCTTTGCAGCACTGGATACCAGGTTCAAATTTCAGCCAGTACTCTATCTGCATGGAGTTTGCATGGGTTTCCTCCGGGTGCTACCGTTTACAAAAAATAAAAGGTTAATTGGCTTCCCCCCGAAGTTGACCTTAGACTGTATTAATGACATATGACTATGGTAGGGACATTAGATTGTGAGCTCCTTTGAGGGATAGATAGTCACATGACTATGGACTTTGTACAACACTGTGTAATATGTCAGATCTATATAAATACTGTATATAATAATAATATAAAATAATAATAATAATAAAATTGCAGGACCCCCCTATCAGTATTTTATAGGCATCTGGGTTCAGGATTAGAATGTTGATGATATTATATAAATGTATTTGGTGTTCGGTTCCCTTTGGGTGCTGTTAGTTGCCCCATCTCAGTGCAGGCAATCTGATTATACCAGGACGCAGTTATTCTGCACACTGACACACCGCATATCTGAGGGTTTTCCTGTGGGAAGAATATCATTGTGTAAACATGTCTTCCTCTGAGACTGTCGAGGGGATTTGTTATTCAGAAATAAACCTAAAACATGTAGAGGGAATCAGATCATGGAACGTTCCAGACTTTATTTCCTGCACGTAAATTCCCCACAGACAGCAAGCAGCTGCAGATGGTAGGCTTTGCCCCAAGTATTATAGCTTTCTGCTAAGGCCCTGCATAATTGCCCAGTTTGTCATGTGCATCCTCCACAAAAAAGCCCCTTCCCCATCGTGCCAGGTCAACCTGCCTACCTTGTTCTCATCAGCTTGGAGTTCCTCCTTAATTTGCTCTGTGCTCAGCCTTAGAGTTTTCCATAAAGATTTTGTTACAACTATAATTAGGAGGTGGTGAAATCTGCGGTATAATGGATTCACATTCACCATCTGTGACCCCACATAGAACATTTATACTCCCCTCCGCGGTCACCACTGGGTCAAACCTAGGGGTGGCGCCGTTCCAAAATACACACCGTGCAAGGTCGCTGCAAAAATAGCATTTGTTACAACATACCTCTGGCTTCAATTCAGCCAAGAATGAAAATAGAAAAGTAAAAAAAGGAGCCGTGTGGATTCCAGAGCCCCTCTATTACTGGATGTTTCAGGCCTGGACAAGTCTACCCCCTAGGGAGGCCAACCCGGGCCATACTGTCCTAGGATAACAAGTTAACAGCATAATAAAAACTCAACAGCCAATCGGCTGTCATCTTCCATTGTACATTCTGGGCCAGAGTGATTAAAAGCTGATTTCTAATTGGCTGAAATGACATAATGAAATATATCTGTAGATGTCTGAAAGAAAATAATCTGTCCATACAATCAGCAATTTTTTAAAGATCTTTTAGATTACATAGAATTGATATTTGGAGTTATTTGTGGGAGGTATATATTTGGAGGTAGATTAATGATATTTGGAGGTATTTTATGTAAACTTGCCACACAAAGTTTAGATTCTGATTGGGCTTTTTAATTATAAGACCCACCAGGAGTTAAAATAAAACATCCAACCTGTCCAATCCATTTTTTTTCTAACTCATCAAAGTGAAGCAAAAAGCTACCATGAACTATACCCTTGAATTATCAATATGTTAGGGTGGTACCTGTCCAAATAAGGTCCAGACCCTTTGTTGTCACCTGGGTTTGGAGTCCCAGGAAATTGCTCATCTCAGTGTTAATTTGTTTTGTAATTCATTATTCTTTTATTATTCCATCATCCTCCGGGCAGGCGACCTTTGTGTCACACAGATCTGTTATAATGGGATATTACTTCCTAATGTTCACAGAAAACTTAAACTGGAGCCAAAAATGTGCTAAAGAAACATTCCTCCAACCACACACAGAGCCAATACTAACACCTGACCCGGAGCTGCTGCTTATGGCTTCCATGTGTTCAGTACCTGGACAATGACAGATCTCTGCTATGCATGCCAGGACTTCTAAAAGGAACTGGATGTCTCCATGGATCTGAGTTCTGCTGATCAAACTGCTCCGTCACAATTCCTGCTATACTTCCTTTACCAATATAGATGGCTGGAATTGTAAGTAGTCACTGGCCAAAATCTGAACAGGAAATTTCAGCTTGTTTTGGTTTCATTCATTGGAGTCAATAGAAAAGGCAAAATGGATATGGGTTTAGGCTTTAAATAAATCCCAGAGAACGTTTTTATCATTAGTGAGAAATAAAGTTGGTGGTCTTAAAGGGAAACTTCAATTTTTTTACCTACTCACTAGTGTGATATGTATTGTTGCAAGTGTTTAAAGATTTTGTCCATAGCTTATTCCATGAAGCCTTTACAGAAATTGTAATTGTAATTTTTGCAAAAGCATTTTTGGCTGGGAACAGCTGAAGAGGACAGGGGGGGAAGCTGGGGATGACAGGGGGCAGCAGAGGAAGACAGAGGGGTGGCTGAGGAGGACAGAGGGGTGGCTGAGGAGGGCAGGGGGTGGCTGAGGAGGGCAGGGGGGCAGCTGGGGAGGACAGGGGGTGGCTGAGGATGACAGGGGGCAGCTGGGGAGGACAGAGAGGTGGCTGAGGGGTCAGGGGGCAGCTAGGGAGAACATGGGGCGGCTGGGGATGACAGGGGGGCAGCTGGGGAGGACAGTAGTGGAGGATAGGCGGCAGCTGGTGAGGACAGGGAACAGCGGGGTCGGGCAGGGGGGCGGCTGGGGAGAACAGAGGGACAGCAGAGGACAGAGAGATGGCTGAGGACAGAGGAACACATAAGGAAGTGGACAGAGAAAAGATGGATACCTGCAGTGGAAAAGGGGATAGTTGGGAATGCTAAGAAGGACAAAGAGACAGTTGAAGGAACACAGAGTGATGACAGAGGAAGATAAATGGACTGCAGAAGAGATCAGGGTGATAACTGAGGAGGATAATGAGATGGCTAACGAGGACAGAGTGGTTACTACAGGCCAGAGAGGCTGCTGAGAAGGCTATGAAGAATGGCAGCAAAAGACAGTAGGTGAGCTGAGGATAACATTGTCAATAATTTGGGTCTTAGTACTAATAAACTAACACTGGTGATTCTGAGTGCAAGGCCTACCTATTTCTTAACCCCCCCCCCCCCTAACCTTGGAAGGAGCCTTCGTCTACCAACAATGCACCCTGAAATAAATCCCCTAAAGTGAATCTTTAATTTTAGGTACTACAAAGCTTCAGTCTTCAGAACAGAACCCTACCTCCTCTGGGTATGAGGGAGCATGGAACCCTCTTCCTTCCTCTCACAAGAAACCACCAATTGCTAGCCCAAGCACCTTAGCCATTATTGCACTCCATATTGGACCCTGATAACACCCAACATTTTATTCTTACCCCAATGGCACCTTAAGATATTTCAATTTACCATGTTCTTTCTTGTTGACCACTATCATCATAGCAAATAAAGAAGATGAAGCTACGTGGTGGGAATACAGGCAAAAAAAAATACCAGACATTATTATTATTATCCACAATTTATATAGCACTGACATATTACACAGCGGTGTATAAAGTCCATAGTCATGTCACTAACTGCCCCTCAAAGGAGCTCACAATCCAATGTCCCTACCATAGTCATATGTCATTATTACAGTCTAAGGTCATTTTTGGGGGAGCCAATTAATCTAACTGCATGTTTTTTAATGTGAGAGGAAACCAGAGGAAACCTAAGCAAACACGGGGGGAACATGCAAACTCCATGCAGATAATGTCCTGGCCGAGCTGGGGCTGCTTAGGCCAGTGCTAACCTCTGAGCCACGTGCTGCCTGAAAAGTTTGGGTTCAGATGTATTTTAATCAGATTGTGACAAACATTGACTTCTGGGAAATTTAGCACAGAATAAAGCCTGGAGATCTGCTTTTCTGTTTCATTAAGAAAGCCACATGGATGGTCAACATGGATCCATGCTGTGTCTCCACGAGGTGACGTTGCTTTGATGGTACCAGACAGGCACAGACAAGTTCTGGTGGTGCACAGAGGTATATGCCAAGTTAACACTGATCTCTCTGCCAAGGAAAGCAGATCATTTCTGTGCATTAGTACAAATAGAACAAGGCCTCAGTGATGCAATATGGAGGAATTGAGGACACTGAGGACTGGACAGACCTCTAGTGGCAAGCTGGGACACTGACACCCAGTAAAGCAACTGCAAAGAAGTCAGTCAAACATAAAAGACTTCCTTTGTTCCAGTTGCTATTACCCAGAACCCTCAGCTCCAGCTCTGAACGAGCCCAGGTCTGATAGAAGTCTATTTGTTTCTTACCAATGCACAGGGAAAGCTTTGTTTACATCCATAGTGCCCTGTACTGTCAACGTTCTACCCGCTCTATCCCTGGCCTTAAGTGGGCAAGACCAGAGGCCCTGCTAGATAAATCTGTCACCGGACATACTGGGGAGACATAATAGCACCCAGATTTACATGACTGTGTCATCTTTGCATAGAGTATACATCTTAATCAGTCAGGCATCTCTATATGGTTTAGATGGTGACTTTAAAATAATGACTCTCTTTCTGGAGAGAAAAGCCCTTAAACACCCCCACAATTCTTGTCCCACTTACCTTTCTGACCTGAAAGAAAAATACCCCCCTAGCCGCTCTCTCCGCTCCTCCAATGACTTCCTCACATAACCTCATCACATGCACGGCTCCAAAACTTCTCTAGGGCTGCCCTGACTCTCTGGAATGGTCTCCTCGTCCTATTCGGCTTGCTCCTACTTTCTGCTCATTTAAAAGAGCCCTCAAAACCCAACACTTCCACCACACCTACCCGTGATACTTCCTCCACCTCCTAGATTGTAAGCTATTCTGGGCAGGATCCTCTCCTCCTCCTGTCACTGTCTGTATTTGTCTGTCATTTCCAACCCATATTTAATGCACAGCGCTCTATAATATGTTGGCGCTATATAAATCCTATTTGATAATTAAAATAATAATGTGTCTATTTTGCAGCTTGTAAATAAATTTTGATTCTGGCTTTAAAAATGGTAGAACAAATCATGGGTTAGATTTAATGCAAAAATGTAGGAAAAGAGAACAAGGCCAAAGAGAAGAGAGCAAGAAGAGTTAAAAAGGACAAAAGGAAAAGAGGAATGGGGTAAGGAGGACATGAAAACTGTGACGTGGAGTTTAAAGAGACATAGGTAGGTAGAACAAAGGGACAGAGGTCTAAAGAACAGAAGAGGGGGTTAGGACATAAAAGACAGATGGACAGGGGTCTGATACTTGGAGGACAGAGATTTGGAGTATGAAGGACAAAGGAATAGGATTCTGGGTTATGAAAAACAAAGGGACAAGTATATGGTATGGACAAAAAGACAGGGGTCTGTAGTATGTAGCACAGGGGTCTTGAATATAGAGAACATTGGGACAGAGGTCTTGGACATAAAGGACAGAGGGACAGGAATCTTCAGCATGGAGAACAGAGGAACGGGCATTTGGGGTACAAGAAAACAGAAGCCTGAGGTATTGAGGGTAGAGGGACAGAAGTCTTAAGGCAGAAGGAAAGGGGTCTGGGGTATAGTGGAAAGAGGTATAGGAGTCTGAAGTATAGTGGAAAGAGGGACAGGGGTCTGGGGTATAGTGGACAGAGAGACAGAGGTCTGGGGTATAGTGGAAAGAGGGACAGGTGTCTGGGGTATAGTGGACATGGGGACAGGGGTCTGAGGTATAGTGGACAGGGGGACAGGGGTCTGGGGTATAATGGACAGAGGGACTGGGGTCTGAGGCATAGTGGACAGAGGGACAGGGGTCCGAGGTATAGTGGACCAAGGGACTGAGGTATAGTGGACAGAGGGACAGGGGTCTGGGATATAGTGGACAGAGGGACAGGGGTCTGGGATATAGTGGACAGAGGGACAGGGGTCTGGGATATA
>NC_092862.1:4578519-4585883 GCF_032062135.1 Pyxicephalus adspersus | reverse complement strand
AGGGACAGGGGTCTGGGATATAGTGGACAGAGGGACAGGGGTCTGTAGTATGAAAGACAGAGAGGCAGGGGCCTGGGCTATTTAGATAGAAGGAAAAGATTTTGGAGTACAAAAAGGCAATGGAACAAATGTCAGAGATAAAGAAGACCAAGGGTATAGTGGACAGGGATCTTCTGGTTTAGAAGAGAGAGAGCCAGGAGCGTGGGGAATATAGGACAGAATGGCAAGGGTATGGGGTATATAGAAAAGAGGTCTGGGGTATATATGACAAAGGAACAGGGGCCTAGGATAAAAATGACAGAGAGAGAGGGGTCTGGGGTATATAGAATGGAGGGACAGGGTATAGTACAGAGGGAAAGAGGTATTTATGACGGAAGCAAATGGAGTATGGGGTATAGTAAACAGAAGGATAGGTGTTTGGGGTATGGAGGACAGAGGGGCAGGAGGAGGGGTCTGAGTTATGTATTACAGAAGGGTGGGGGCGAGGGGTCTGGGGTATGTATTAAAGAGGGACAGGAGGAGGGGTCTGGGGTATGTATTACAGAGGGGCAGAGGGGAGGGGTCTGGAGGACAGAAGGGCAGGGGTGTGAAGTTATTACAGAGGGATGGGGGCAGGGGTCTACGGTATGTATTACAGAGGGGGAGGGGGTATGGAGGACAGAGAGGAGTAAAGGAAATGTGAGACCGATATACAATCGGAAGACAGAAAGTTGTATGATCACGTAACTTCCGGAGCTCTCTCATTGTCGTACACTTTCCCGCACTGTACACGTCTGGCTTTTGTCTGTGATCGTTAAAGTTTTTAATAGAAAAAAAAGGGATATTTGCGGCCTATTCTCGCGAATCTTCTTTTTAACAAGGCTGAAATCTCGCGATATATCCTTTTCTCTACAGCTGCTAGACGACTCAGATCTCGCGAGATTAATTGCTGTGAGGAGACCGAGGAGCCGGAGGATCTGATGGCGGCGGCAGTCATGTTGGTGAGTGAGGGCCAAAGAGCCCCTTTATTGGTAGAAAAGGATGGATGGGGTAATTGGGGGACACGTGTGAGAGCCGCGCGGTGGGCGGGCTGTGAGTTATTGTTTCCACGGGCCTCCTCATAGTACTGACCGGAGGGGGAGGCGGCGAGGAGGCCTTACACCGGACATAACGCCGAGGAAGGCTTGTAGAGAGGCCTTATATTGGGATAGGGGAGGTCTGCCTGACCAAAGTACCCCCACCATCATTATTTATGTGTCACAGGAGCTTACAATCTAATACCCTCCCCCACAGTCACACACTATTATTATACATTTATATAGCTGTGACATATACCATAGTGCTGTACAGAGAACACTGAGCCAGTCCCATCAGTGTCACACACTATTATTATACATTTATATAGCTCTGACATATACCATAGTGCTGTACAGAGAACACTGAGCCAGTCCCATCAGTCTCTGTACTGAGGAGCTGACACTCTAAAGAGTCAGGTTAGTGGAATACCAGAGAAGAGGAGGTTACAGTAGTCCAGACGAGAGATAAGCGCATGTACAAGGAGTTTGGTGATCTCTGGGGACGGGTAGGGATGGATTTTGGAGATGTTGCCTAGGTCAGTGGTCGCCAACCTGTAGGAGGGTGGCAGCTGCTGACCCAACTCATCAGTAACCACCCAAAAACAGCTGGGTGGTTTCTGAAAAGTGGCAGGTGGTGCTCCTGGCTAAAGGGGTCTTGGGACATTACTGCACTCTATGCTGGGTAATTCTGCTCCAGGGTTCTCCCCAGGCACTTTTAGCTGGGCGCACCACCCGGCACTTTTCAGCACCCACCTGGCTGTTTTTGGGTGGTTACCAAAGAGTTTGGTCACAATACAGGTGCTGCCACCCACCTAAAATTTCTTCCCACCCAGCTTAAAAAAAATTCTGGGTTGAGCACTGTGCTCCATCATCTTTGTTTTCTTTATAACTTCCTACTTTGAAACATCTAGTAGAAAGCTTTTAAATAATATTTTACCAGTGGCTTTAAAAGGTGGGGAGGGGAAAATCTGCTCTAAAGTGCAACCTGTTAATAAATAAACCTCTAGAGATGGTAATGTCTAAGCATTCAACCTAAAATGATTTTAGTTTTTCTAGACGTTCTTCCTAGAAAATGCAGTTAGCATTCTGCAGTGCCTAGGCACTCCTGTGTTTACAGCTTCCTAGCTGCATATCTGCAATGTGAGATTAAGGCGCGCTATGTTCTCCGTTTGCTGGTCTAAGGGCAGATTCACACCTTTCTCTTCATTTTGCCATGCTCGCCGTTCAAGTACTCGCACGGTACCACTGGTTCAAAAAGAACCAGCATCTGCACATGTGCAGCCTGCGGCAGTGAGCAGAGTTTGTACTGCATGCTGCAACCCCCATTCATTCCCTATAGGGCTGCTGCAGGGAGATGCTGCATGTAGAAAGCGGCAGAAGTTCCTGGTATAAAGAACACGCTGCAAACTTACCACTTAGTTATTGCAGAAGGGACTATTGCCTCTTCCATTTTATCAGTAAATGTTCAACCTTGAAAAATCCATGATTCAATCAGGCAATTTGAGCACCTAAAACTAGTGTTATTATTATTAATAAACAGTATTTTTATAGCGCCAACATATTAGGCAGCGCTGTTCATTAAATAAGGGTTGCAGATGACAGACAGCTGAAGAATAGCTCTTACAATTCTGAATGATTTAAGGCAGCGGTCCCCAACCTTTTTGGCCCCAGGGACCGGTTTCACGGAAGGGGGGGGGGGGGTGCACAGAGAGAAAAGAGAAGACATACTCTGGCGTCTTCTCTTTTCTCTCTGTGCACCTCTGCTGCTTCAAAGCGATCACATGACATCTGACAGCCAATCGAGCTGCATGTCATGTGCTCGCATTGCTTGTACACAGACTACTGTGTACATTTACCGGCATCTCATACAAACACCGCTGCGGACCACTTCCGGTCCGCGGATGGTGGTTGGGTGCCGCTTCGTTTTCAATAATGGATCATGTACTCGCGGCCCACTGAAAACACCGCCGCGGACCGGTAGTGGGCCGCGGCCCGGTGGTTGGGGACCGCTGATTTAAGGTATTGTTTTTAGGAACCAAATGTAGTCTGCTAATTCCTCCTTATGATTTAAATAGTTATCAGTGATGAAAATACACAGAAGATACATTATTTGGGTGGGTGACATTGCTTTAAGATTTAGGCACCTCACTAATAATCTCAGGTAAGCGGTTCTGGGCAGGGTCCTCTCCTCCTCCTGTGTCACTGTCTGTCATTTGCACCCCTATTTATTGTACAGTGCTGCGTAATATGTTGGCACTATATAAATCCTGTTTATTATTAATAATGATAAACATGGATGGCTTCTGTAGACTAAAGCGGCTGTACTTTTCCAGGCAGAGGGAATCTCCAGGGGGGGTCCTCATCTCTCATTGCCTAGCATAATTTTGAGTACTAAAGTACAGCCTTTGTGCAGCCACCTTGGGCAATCCAACTCTGGGTACATCTAAGAGTAATTTGCATTAAGGGGAACTTTCCTTCTATTACTCTTCAAGCACTGGTACTGTACTAGGAAGGGACTGTTCAAATAAATGTCCTTTGGTTGGTCCTCAAACCAGCTCTCAGCAGCATCTTAGATGTCAGAAATGTCCCCAAAACGTTGCCCCTTCAGGTGTTTCTTCAAATTCGGGAACAAATAATAGTCCGAAGGGGCCAGGTCAGGTGAGTAGGGGGGATGGTGGACCAATTGGAAACCCAGGGTGTTCAATTTGGCAGCCACAACGTTGGACGTGTGCACAAGTGAATTGTCCTCCAAAAAAAGGATCCCTTTGGTCAACTTTCCACGACGTTTCATCTTAATTGCCTCCTTCAGCTGGTCCAGGAGGTTAGCATAATACTGTCCAGTGATACTAGAGCCCTGAGGTAGGTAGTCCACCAATAGAATACCGTCTTTGTCCCAGAAAACGGACGCCGTAAATTTTTTGGCTGATTTCTGGGTTCGGAACTTCTTCGGCCGCAGGGACCTGCTGTGGTGCCGTTCCTTTGACTGTTCCTTGGTTTCAGGATCATAGATGTGGAGCCGGGTTTCATCCTCAGTCACTAACCTAGCCAAAAAGTCCTGCGCAGCTTCAAATTGGCCCAAAACGGCTATGGTTGCTTCAACTCGTTCCTTCTTCTGATCACGGTTCAAATATTTCGGCACTCACTTCACTGAAAGCTTGCGCATGTCTGGGATAGTGGTAATAACAAACCCAACACGCTCCTGTGAGATGTCAAGTATCTGGGCGATCTTTTTTGCAGATATTCGCCGGTCCTTAATAATCAGCTCATGGATCGCAGGTTGCCGGGTCAGTTGAGGTTGGGGGGCGCGCACTGCGGGGCTCATCTTCAACGGTGAAATGCCCAGGTTTGCAAACAACAAACAAAACCATTGAGTCTGATGTGCACAACATCCTTACTGGACTCACAACAGATATGCATGGAATATTCTATGCCAGGGGTGCCCAACAGGTGGATCGCGATCTACCGGTAGATTGCAAAGGCAACACGCACATGAGTTTATTAGGTCTAAGTTTTTATTGTTGGTAGATCATTTTGATTTGGTCATTTTAAAGTAGCTCGCAAGCCAAAAAAGTGTAGGCACCTCTGTTGTATGTACTACACCTCTCTGTATGTACTATAGTCCAGAATAAAATTATCTATAAATGTCACATTGCATAAAACGTAGATGGACTGCAGGATAGTGAGCTACTTGCGGAGCTTCATTCCACAAAGTAATTTATTACTATGATCTGTGAAATAGGACCTTTTACCATTGTTTTTTTTTTCATTACAATTTAGATAGATTAGGAGTTGGAATTAATACATTTTTTTTTTCTGACTTTAGGTACCCTAAAAAAATTCTTCTCATTCTGACTCCGCTGCTCTGACATTCACACAGGTGTAACAGTCATTCTAAACTTTGCCATCTGAATTGAGGTCCAGTGGCATTTAGGATGTGCGACTTGAGGTCTGTAGCAATGAGGCGCTGGTTTTAGCGTCTGCTTTGCTGAGGTTGGTGCCCATAGTGCAGAATCGCTGCAGGTGGCATGACCTAACATACTGGTTTTAGGTCACATGACCAGAGCCAAAGCATCATGGGACCAGCCTATTGCAAGTCTCTAATAAGTTGCTAATGTGAGAGAGCGTAAGCTTTTCTGGTGCTGATGTAAATAGCTCCATGTTCCTGGTAGAACGCTATGGACTACCTGTGGTACAGAGAATGAAATGACTGGCTCAGTGTTCTCTGTACAGCACTGCGGTATATGTTAGCTATATTAATGTACAGTGCTCAACCCAGAAATTTTTTTTAAGCCGGGTGGGAAGAAATTGTAGGTGGGTGGCAGCCCCTGTATCGTGACCAAACTCTTTAGTAACAACCCAAAAACAGCTGGGTGGGTGCCGAAAAGTGCCGGGTGGTGCACCCAGCTAAAAGGGTCTGGGGAGAACCCTGAATGTATATTAATAGTGTGACTGTGGGGGGGCATTAGAGTGTCAGCTCCTCTGTACAGAGACTAATGGGACTAGCTCAGTGTTCCCTATACAGCCCTATGGTATATATCAGAGCTATACAAATGTATAGTAGTAATATTAGTGTAGGGGACATTGGAGTGTAAGTTCCTGTGTTGCAGACACTGTTATGAGTGGTTTCTGTACAACACTGCAGAATTTGTATTGCGATTTTATTGCAATCCATGTATTAACGCCCCTTTTTACGTTGTTTTGTAATCTTGTTTTCCTAATCCCCAGAAATCTTGCTGCATTCATCTTTTATAAAGACCTACTGTATATTGTTCTTGGGGGGGGGGGGCGGAGAATTGGATTAGGATTTGCTTTATTTTGTTGCTTTTTCTTTTCTCTTGCTTTCATAAATCAACAGAAGTCTGTCTTGTTATTGTGGTGGGAAATAATTATCTGCTAGTACAGTAAATTGTGCTGATCCTCACCAAGAAATGTCATATTTTTGCCAGCACATTCCCTGTATCCGAAAGCTTGCGGCTTGTGGTTCGGTCCTACCTTGTTAACATTCTGCTGGAGTGCAGAGAAACATAGGAAGCCAAATAATTGGGTCAGTCTGCTGACTAGGAAAATACCACCCCCTGCTGGTGTTTTACAGCATTGCCACTGTGTACAAGCAAGGTTGCCAAGCATCTGGGACATGGAGATGATTCTATTGCCTGGCTGGTGGAAAGCAGATACAATGTTTTTTTAAAATCCCACTTTTAACGTGGGCGATTCAGGGAGGTGGGTATTGCAGAAAGGGACAGGTGATGTCTCTTCTGACAACTGCTTTTACCTACCTGATTGCTGTCTAATTTTGAACGTGCTGAGAATGAATGAAGTTATGATGACCAAGCACGTCCAATCTTGATGGCCGAAGCTCATCTTTGGGAACTAATATGCAATTTTGCTTGACTGACATGCTTGTAAAATAATATAGGTCTGCAGTGTTCAACACAGAACTTTTTATTAGGCTAGGTGGGAATAAATTGTAGGTTGGTGGCAGCCTTTATATTGTATATATTTTATTTGTATTTTTTTTTTTTTTTTTTTTTTTTGTACCTTAGGAATCTGGCCTCAACAGCTATAATGGATTTTGTGCTCTCAGACAATGCTTGCAGCATATAGTAAACTCTTCAGCTGTTTTGAACAAGTGTCTGTCTGCTGTAAAAACTTCTCAACTGCATGCAACTACACTGTTGCATGCAGGTGAGAAGTAGTACAGTGATCATTTCTGAACTTCATGCAGTGACCGTGTGGTTGCATGCAGTGGAGAAATGCTCATTGGACAGCTGTTTGTGCGAAGAAGGCTGAAGTGGTTTGTATTGGACAATTTAACAAACCTTTGCTGTAGAACAGGGAGTTTTGTTACCTTTTCTCGTGGCACCAACCAATAAGTTTGAAACTCTGAAGGTTGACTTCCAAACTAGTAAGGCCTTAACTATTTTTACCTAAAAATCCTTTTTGTTCATCATTAAAATAATAATGTTTTCCTGTTTGGAGTTTTATTATTTGGGTCTTCTTCTTCTGTGTGGCCTATAATACCCACGTAGATTATCTTTCGTTCAGACAGCAAGGTGGAGACATTGGTGGGAATGGCAGATTGTTTCTCCATATGTAGAAGAATGTAGAAAAAAATCCATCATTCAACAATACCATCCAAAGTTAAATTGTATCAGTAAAAATACAATTTTTTGTTCAAAGTTAATATAGCAAAATCGATTCAAATAAAATCTCTGCAAGTTTGTTTGCACATATACCAAATAATGTCTAAAAAGAGTTAGTAGATCGAAAGCCAGTTTTCATGTATTACCGACTCTGTACAAAAAAAGT
>NC_092862.1:4528894-4578355 GCF_032062135.1 Pyxicephalus adspersus | reverse complement strand
ATCTAATATTATGGTTTTCACCTAAAACATCCCGGGTTTCTTATGATCCAACATGAGGTTGTCAAACTATGCACCCTCCAAAAGATGCAAACAGGAGTAGTTGTATTGTATTTTTTTATTATTTTTTAAAACACAGCGTAAACTAAATGAAGTGCAATCATGTACACACTTTGTACCTGTTGTGTTGGGCTGAGAAGTTCATCGAAATGTTTGCTTTGTACTATGTCCTTGTTTAAAAAAAAAATAAGGCATGGTTTCATCTTCTGTCCAGACTACCTCTAAAAAGATGCTTGAAACGTGGCTCATCGCTTGGGTCAATAATCATCATATGATTGTATTTTAAATGTTTTACTTTTGCTTGCATGCCAGCAGCATTGTTTGCTTGTGAAACTAATCTGGAAATGTTCTGCTTCTGCAGGGTGTTGACTCCATCAAGCTAGAAAATGGACAGAGCACCGCGTCCAAACTGGGTCTCCCACCTCTCACCCCAGAGCAGCAGGAGGCCTTACAGAAGGTAAGCGACGGTGTGACCTAACAGAGTAAGGTCCTAAGAGTATTGCACACTGATGTTTAATTGCTGTATGAATGGATTATGATACCACATAATTGTTGTTAAAATGGGTGGTGTTTGGCTTGTTGAGTGACCTGGAAGTTGTACAACCTGGGCAGGCGTTGTAAACTTGTCGTAGATTGCAACCATTCCTGATCCAATGCTGCTTTCTTTGCTGACCCACTGGCTTCAGTACTTTTGGAACAAGTGTGCATTTCAAAGGTCTGCTTACTAGTTAAGGTCAATGACAATAAAGTATTTAGGCATGTGTGTATCCATAACAGAGCCAGGAGAAAACCTCATAAAGGCCAGGTAAGCAATGGCAGCCAGCATAGTTTTCTCAAGATAGACTCCAGCTCATAATACAAAAAAAATGCTTTCAATAGGGAACGACTATATGTATTTTAAATTCTGATTCCCTTAGTTCCTCTGGCTGAAACTAGATTGGCAATGTGTCTTTTCTGCATTGTATGTTGGTGCCAGTCAGTCATATTTCATGCATTGTGAGCTATTTCAGGAGGATTGAGGGTCACAAGATGGGCCTTGCCATTGTGGTAAAATTCAATATGCTTAGGTGAAAGAGATTTGTAGGTTTAAATGTAAATCTTTCATTTTTTTTTTTTTTAAAGGTGTACCATGCAGGCACTTAGCTACTTTCAGCAGCATTCAGCCCCTCCAAAACTTCATCAAACCGTTAGCACCAGGTTAGGGACTAGCATGCTGCTGATCGTATGTGAATGCACCTCTAGGTTATTGCACTTCATACTTGTTAACAGTTTAGGTATTTGTTTTTTTTTTACAGAGTCACTTTAAATATGGGTGGCACCTTCCAGCTATACAGTGTGGCAGGTTTGTGTGGATCAAGAATGGTTGGACAGAATTTACAACTGTATTTGTTTTGTCTCTGGTTGATGGTTTAGCTGGAGCTCTTCTTCAGTTCTGCTGATTGTAAAATTTAGAAAGCTTGTTTTTAATTCAATTTCTTTTTGTGCGGGCAGAAATAAAGAGGTATAGGTATTAAGAGATTATTCTGCCCAGTGATAGGAGGAGTATGATGGACAAATTCACCCCCTTCACCTTTTGCTTGCCTCCTGGCCTTTCCATTCTTGAGATTTACCACTTTAGTTCTCGGCTGTATTTCCACCCTCTTCGGATAATTAGAGGTAATGTTGGTGAATGCATGTTTAGAATAAATTGTTCTCCCTAGATCCTTAGCCACAACAACACAGAAAGACAAGGGGCTATTGCATTGGGCACTGGGTGATCGTAGGGATGCAACTGGAATGTGAGCCTGCTGGCAGCAACTCTTGTTAGGAAACTGGACTGGCTGTCTAATCATGAAGCCCTGCAGATTATACTGAGGGACCGACTTTGTTGGTGCAATTAAAGCTTGACTGTTAGCAAATCTAGAATTTGTAAAAAAATGTTGTCAATATCTTGAATAGTTTAATCATGGTTATCAAGAGACCGTGTCCTGGTATTGTTATGGCCAAATTTAACTGTTTGTCTGCAGCCATTCCGTCAAAGCTGGTGTTCTCTCATTTGACTTTGAGGTCTGCATAAAAATAGTGTCCTACCAATACGCTGTTGAAAGCCTTGCTCTTAGGCAGGGACAGTTGTGACTATGTCACGCTAATAATCCTGTGGCTGGCAACAACTTGCAAGCTACAAGATTGCTAAGAAAGTAGAATAGACCTTCTCCTGTTCTTGTTTGCTGTCTGAATCAGTATGTTGTTGCTCTGTTGTTGCTTTCTCTCTGGTGAGCGAAATTCTGATTTTGCTGAACCCAACAACTGAGCAATGAAATACAATCAGGTGAGCATGTTCTGCAATAACAACATAAATGAGTTGTAATCATTATTAGAAATTTTTGCAAGGTTTCTGCTATTTGACAATGCAGGCAGAACATTGTGTGTGGGGTATGTGTGTTTAATATTTCCCACAAAAAAACTAAATTTTGCTTTCATACTCCTATAATAAATAAGCATGTGTATACTTTATATCCTGGCTCTAGTGTTGTACTTGTGTTATGCCCTTCTCTGGTATAATTTAACTTTTCTTAGTAGTTTGACATTGCTATGTGTGTGCTGAAATTGTTCTGATGAGTGTGTTCTGTATGGCTGTGGTTTGTTTGCTTGCGATAGCTGGGTATTTTTGCACCTGCTTTAAACAATTCCATATCAGAGGCTGGTCAGTTCTTTGTCACTAAAACTGCAACACAAGCAGACCCTCCTGGGCTTCTCCCGCTTCTATTTTATAGGGGTCCCCCAAAGCTGGATGAACACCGTGAGAAAGGTAACCAGGCTTGGAGGTGGCTGCTCCTCCTGGTGCAAGTCATAGCGAGGTAAGGTGGGGGGCCCTGTAGAGCAGAGGGTCCCTTCAGAGTGCCAACCTAGGCTGAATCCTATGCTGTGTGATGTGGACATAGATGGGCTGGCGGAGGCCCTATTTGTCTGTCTTCTACACGTTTTCTGTGAAGACGGTGAGGAAACTGTAGGATCTGTTTCTCTTTCTAATATCATTTCACTTCTTTATTATAGGCCAAGAAATATGCCATGGAACAAAGCATCAAGAGTGTCCTAGTGAAACAAACAATTGCTCACCAGCACCAGCAGCTTACCAACCTCCAGGTAAGTGTCTAGTCACATGACCAACCAAATGTATTTGTTCAGAATGACTATGAATGGGGAGTTAAACTTGTCTTTTTTTTCTTTCTTTTGTATATTTTAACGTTGTGATGTGATTTATTTGTGTTGTTTATTGGAAGTTTCCACCATTTAGTATTCTTTGGTTTTAGAGTTGTTTCCCCCTCCCCAGAACTACCCTGTAAGGTCCCTCATTTTCCCAGCCACTGTCAGCTATGGGGTGTCTGCCTCTTTGATCACAATCCTCTGCAAATCTAGTGTTTTCTTTCACATGGACCCCCATGAGCTGCGGTTATACGTGGCTTTCTCTGAGGTCAGCCCAGATGATAAAGGAGCAGAACGGCCCTACGTTTTGGCTTCAAATTTTAAACAATCAGTGCATCTTTTTTTTTTTTTTCTTCTTTTTGGAAAGAATGATCAAGGATCTCCTACGTGTGTATTTTGTACTTTTCTGGCTCTTATTAATCCCAAGCTTGCAATAAATACCTACCTGACTGCACTTTACTTGTTGGCACAAGGTATTGATCGACACTGGGGACACATGTTTAGGTGACAACTGTCTTTAGTGAGGATTTCCCTTGCTTTCTGACAGAAAGTAAAGGTGAATCTTCCCAGACACAGATTGCAATAAAAAAGTGAAAGGGTTCAGTCTATTCAAATCAAATAATAAAATGTTGGATTGTATTGTAGCCTCAGGCAGTAGGGCTGATCACTTGGTCCAAGAGGAAATACAAATCCCACCTCCCACCCTAAAGCTGTGCATCACTTGCTGCAGAAATAACTTCTCTGGGATCCAGGGAATTGCCTGGGAAGCTGAGCACAGGAACACATCCTTAGGCCGTTGGTCACCAATTTCTGCTGAAAAGGGACAATTTGATGTTTTGATTGCCTCCTTTTGTAGACGAAACAAATTTTCAATTGATGGGGACTAGGATAGGTGTGAAAATATAAAAGCCCAGTTTACCATTTAAAAATGGTAGTTGCCAATACATGATAGAAAGGGTGCAGGTAATAGAAAACTTTATAGAAAGTTGTAAAGTGAGGTAAGCTTTGATTTTTATACCTGGACAATGTTGAGAAAGCCTCTATGAATATAGGTTATACAGGGTCTGTAAATGGGGGAGAGTGAAGAACATTTATTAGAAATGCAACTTGCTAAATGTAGTGTCAGGGGAAAAAAAAAGTTGAGAATGACAGAGTAAAAAAAAAGAATATTTTATGGAATTTATTTTAGTCCTGCCAGAAGTACAGACTTGGGGGAAAAAGTGCTTGGGTAATGTCTAAGTAGACCTAAAGCCGCAATACTCACCTGTCCCTGTTCTGTCAGTGGTGGCATCTTCTATCTTCTCTTTCTGGAGGTGATCTTTGGCCAACTTATTGGCCCGGCTGGGGTGGCGTAACCTCTGCACTGTAGTTGATTCATTTCCAGCATGCGCAGGGGAGGCTAGAATTGCCAGGTATCCTTGCAAGCAAGGCTTAAGCTGTGCATGTGCGACTTAGGTTTTTTAGTTACCCAGAGCAGGAGGAATTATACCCAGAGCAGGAGGAATTATTGCAGAAGGGACATTGCATGTCCCTTTCTGAACTAATGGTCTGCCTGATTGTGGATTCTTAAAAGTAGAATTTTAGTTCCTCTTTAAGAGAGAGGATTTCGCAAAAATTATTTGGTTAGAAATGTCCCAGGCAGTTATGTATTGTAGTACCAAGGAGTTATAATTACTAAAGAACTAACTGTATTCATTAAAGCAGTAATTATACATAAAGATGGCATCCATTACTATTTTTTGATTTCATGCTGTTGTAATACTTTAACAGCAGCACACATAGTGCATGGCTTAGTGGCATTGGCAGTGCTTGAGGCCAACAGGACTCTTTGTACTGCCTAACACTGGGGTTGTAGTGACCGTAGGCAGGAACAGAATGAGGTTTTCATTTGTGTGTTGCAGCTCATTATTTGTCTAGTAACAGGCTGGGCTGGATCCTAGGCCTGGGTCCCTTGTAGTGTGCAGGATTTGGCTGTGCTGTCTGACAAGGTGTCTGTATTTACCTGCAGCATCCTTTAAAACTTTGCTGTTGTGTTCAGATGACTTTCATGCAAGTGTCAGATCTTGCTACTACTTTACATACATCATTATGATAGGCGACTTTTCTGGACAAAAGAAGGCAGGCAGCATTTCGGCAGGAAGTACTAATCATTTAGATTTGACTATAACATTAATGAATATGAAGCTGGTGGAGAGATGTTTGCTTTCTACCTAGCTTTTTATGGTTTCCCCCCTTTAAAGAAACCCTGTAATTTTGCTCATTCAGGCGTTATGTGACTGCCATGGATTGTAGGCTGAAAGATATTTACTATCACACTCTGAAAGTCATAATACGTTTTTAGCTGTATCAATAGACTAAAAAAAAACGTCATTGCCTAACTAAACCCAAAATTGAACAAGGTATTTGTAGTAGCAATCAGGTTGATATATAAATGCAGTCAGTGCATAGAAGCAAAGTGATAGACGTATACCTATTTCACTTGCTAAATGTGCCTGCACACTGCTCATTTAAAGGGTCAGTCAGGTTTGAATACTCAAAAAAATTAACAGATTCCAGACTACATTTCACAACATCCCAAGTGTTTACATGAGTTATCAGTCTGTATGGACTCCCACACACTAGCACAGCTGCAGAATGGGTTTTTGTTATTAATAAACAGGATTTATTTAGCGCCAACCTATTACGCAATGCTGTACATTAAATAGGGGTTACAAATGACAGACAAATATAGACAGTGACTCAGGAGGGGAGGACCCTGCCCTGAAGAGCTTACAATCTAGTAGATGTGGGAGGTAACACAATAGGAGCGGAGATATGTAGTGGTGGGAGGTAGTGACGGTTTCAAAAGAAGAAGACGATAAAGAAGAATAAAAAGTTATGTTTCAAAGCACTATATAAGCATGATAATTTTAAGAATTTGCCTTGCTCAATCATGGCTTGACCTGGCCTTTAAATCTGCTTTAAGTTTGCACAACTAAGAACCAGAAAAATTCAAAATTCATAAGCTGGAGATTCTTGACTTTTATTTTATTACTTTCTTTACCTCTGATAATTATGCATTGATATTAATCCAAGATGTAGGGCTGTCGTTTGATCATCCTGTTGCAGTATCTGCTTAGAAGCACGGTGCATCACCGCAGGGCTGATTGCACTTCTAGTTGAGGGTTTTGCAGTCCTATAGATAATGCCCTTAGCCAGGTTTGCCCCTAATATAGGCAGGTTCTCTGTTGCTTGTGTCTATTTGAATCTAGAGCAGAGAACGTGTTACACAGAAGGCGGCAGCAGACTGAACTCTGTCTTTACTGTCTTTCAGATGGCAGCAGTGACAATGAGCTTTGGAGATCCTCTCTCACCTTTACAATCGGTCAATAGAAATATTCACTTCTTCTGGGGCACGTCATTCCTCTGTGGGTGGAGGGGGGATGTTTATCTCTTAATGTTCTTTTTTTTCCAGGGTCTGCAGAGGGAGGGGGGAGAAATACCATACCTGTCCACATTACCTAATGCATAAACACTGAGCGGGCATAGAAGATGGAACCTTGTTTATATGGTCACCTATTGGCATGTAACGTGTATTTTTTCCATGACAATCGATTCATTACATGTGTTTTGTCAATATGCAGATCTTCACATGAGGCCTGCTCCATTAATCCCCCATTACAATTTAGTTGTTCTGTGTCTGGTGTAATACAGTGGACCAAATTGGTAAGAAAAGGGTCCTTCTGCATGGAGGGACAGAATCTCTTATTTTAGAAAAGAGAATTTAGCCATGGGATACAGAAATATATTGGCTGCTTTTCTTTCGGTGTTTGTGAAATGGGTGCAGAATGTCCTGCTTGTAAAGCAGTGGTGTCCTTTATAACAAGAATTTGCAGTAGTTATAGTGTGGAAGTTTACCTGTACACGGCACAGTATATTGAACATCTACAAAGTTGCTGCACCTAGATAACTACTGGGTGCTGCCCAAAATTTGGTCTTTTGGTTATCACCCAACTCATACTCTTCAGCATTTACATATCATCCTTGCCATTAAGCTTTTTTTGCTAGAATAAAAATAGATAGGATTTTAAATGTCCCTCTCCTACTGTCCTTATCACTGACCTGCACGGTATTGCACAGATACAGCTCACTGAATCTTAAAATTGAGTGTGTCTGATACCCCTCTGTGCTCGGTGAATCCATCAGCTGGGTCCTTCATCACTACAGGACATGGTCATAACTGGAGCCAGGAGATTAAACTTTAGGCATCTATATGGTAGTGCAGGCACTGGAAGAGCTAAACATCTTTGTTGCTGATATCCAGATAAATTGCTGATATCTATCCCAGGCCTTTCAAAAATGGCAATTATATGTGCCTAGACAAAATCGGCTGCCTGTTTTATGCATATCCTTACTTTTCTTGGTGAAATTACTAGGGATGGTGCCCCACATATTATAAAATGCCCTATTGTAGACAAATATTTGATTCTCCTTGGGAATGTGCCCGGGAGGACTTTATAGTCTAAAGCATTAGAGAAAAGATCACAGCATCTTGATGCTAAATTTCTACTTTAACAAAGTTTCAATTGGGCAGGTCATTATTCCAGGGACTTTCATTCAGTCAGTCTCAGTATGTGCAGGGGGAGCCGGAATGTGCTGGGTATCCCAACATGCACCACTCCGCGAATCTGACAGACGGAAACAGCCATCAGGTGGATGAGAATGCTGATTGCTGAAGTGACATTGTCTGTCCCTGTCTGCAATAATGCCCTGCCTGGTTGCAAATTTTAGTTCTGCTTCAAAAAAAAAAAAAACACACACTAGGAAAGGTTTAAAATAGAAGAGAATCAATTTACTCACTTAGATATTTACTGGTGCATTTCAGGTGCAACAATCTCAATCCAGTGTTCAATTGCACCAAATATCTATTTCATCTCAGCAAAAGTTTGATTAAAAAGGGCTCAGAAAGAAAGAATATGGTTCCCTTTCATGACATTATGGATAAGGGAATATTCAAGACTTTACCTGTGTTTAATCTTTGATTTATGTCTCACAGATCTCATAGAAAGCTGTACATGAGCTGATTCTCAAGCTGGCATTGTTGGCCAAGGATATTGCAGCGATCTAAAGAACCAATTTCCCATAATATGAATAGTCAATAATTAAATATGTTGCAGTATAGTGTGAATCCTAAACTATATTAGGGTAATTCACTTGAGCTGAATCAGGATACATTACAAAATTGTTTAGTTATTAAGAGTGATGTCCATAGTCACAACTCCTGCAGCTTTGGTCTAATGGAAGCTAAAACAATGGTCAGTCACTCAGAAGGGGAAGTTGGCTTAATTCCTTTAATGAAAATATTGTTCTTCTGAACAGAACATCACCCAGACATTTGTAGTCTTTGTAATATGTGTGGACACCTTTATCTACTGTTATCCATTTAGAAGCCAATCCGGCCATATGAAACAAATCTCCTTTCATCTAAGAGCAGACTGAGACTAGGAGGTCCATATTGGGATGAGGTGATTCTTACTGCATGGAGTGTGTCTGACTCCGTGGTAGCTTGCTCCTCTTCACCTTCTGTATCTGTATTATTGTATGATGTGTAAGTGTGTCTTTTTATATTGATTTTAAAGGCTTCCGGTGGCACTAAACCCAAGATTTGATCCTATATTTGCCCAAATTGGCACCACGTTCCTATTTTCTGGCTGGAACATAAATTACAATATCGGTGGGTGTATATTGCTGTTTATTCTCTACCTTTCTGTATAGAATTGGTTAATCCAAAGGTGGCTTCTTCAGTTCTCAACCCAGAAATCGATTTAGACCGGGTGGAAAGAAATTTTAAGCGGGTTGTAGCCCCTGTATTGTGACTCAACTGGTTAGTAAAACAGCCAGGTGGTTCGTGAAAATGTGCCGGGTGGTGCGCCTGGCTAAAAGGAGCTGGGGAGAACACTGTTCTTACTCCAAATACATCCCAGCACCTCCAAATGATTTTGAACAATGCTGATCAGACCTTGCTAAATAAATCCAAGAGTTTTAGTTCCACCGTAAAGCACTACTAACATATAAGGTTTGTTTGCATTCTGTTTACTTTTAATTATCGAACATATCATACCATGTGCCGTCCTTCAGTGTTAAAATCAAACCTTGTATTGCCAGTGCCCCTTTTAATATGTTAGTGTGGCACATGGTGTTGCTGTCCTCTTTTTGTTTTTTTGTTATGGCTTTGTTGTGTCTCCGACCACACAAAATATAAAAGAGCACGCGGATAGAAAATCACAGATTCACCGGAAAGTCAGGCTCCAGCATTAAGCAATAGCTTGATTACCCCATCATTATAGAATAGCTCTTTTATAATAATGAGTCTCAAATTCTTTGGGTAAAATGTGGCCCTTTAAAATAGGAACACATTTTACGTTCTATTTTTAAAGAATCTGTAATTGGGAAGTTGCTCACTGTTACACAGCTGACTTCCGGTGCATAATCTTACTAAAGGTAATTGTATGCATACACTTTCCAGTTATTGGGTACACAGATGTTACACTTAGATGCATTCTCCATTGGTATACATGTGCACACTGTTATCTTTCAAGAGTTATCTTGGGCAACTTTAAAAGAACACGTTATAGCAGAATGCCTGCTTTATAGGGGATACCGCACACAAGGCTGCACTCACATTCTGCATAATGTCCTGATTGACTGGCCATGTTTACTGAAATGGTTTTGAATTTCTAAAAATCAATGCATGGGGCTCTGCATGCTTCTCACTTACGTGGCATTGCATAGGTGTAGTATATGGTTGCTCAGGGCCCTGCACTGTATTTTGAGAGGGAAGTTGTGCAGTACATTACATTCCTTGGCACTGCAGTGACAATAGGAGAATAGCTTGTCTGTGGTTCCTTTGTAAAAGCCAAGTGTGGGGGATCTACAGGTTCACTTAATTGTTTAGAAAGCTTCATAAAACCGACTTAAATGTTCTTCACACAGGTGTATACTTCAGTGTTCTCCCCAGAAATTTTTTAAGCTGCATGGGAGGAAGCTGTATGCGGGTGGTGTCTCCTGTATTGTGACCCAACTTTTCAGTAACCACCCATAAACAAGGTGGTTACTGAAAAGTGCCGGCTGGTACTCCCAACTAAAGAGGGCTGAGGAGAACGCTGTACTCCAAATTCCAGTATTCTGCTTTCATTAGATTTATATTCTAAAATCACTAAAAGTTCCTATGAACTGTTTCACATCTGTAGTGTTGTGGTTTGTCTCCTATCACCTTGTGTGAGTTCCTTTTTTTTTTCTGTTTGTGTCTTTAGTTGTGATAAGTAATTTTCACCTCATCCATCAGATATGCCCGAATTGTGTGCCCGGTACAAACATTACACTGCCATGTCCACCTCCTTTGCGATACACAAGTCTTTTATGCAATTAATAATAATATAAACAAGTTGTCTGTTATTGATAAAGCCCATTGGTGCTGTGTGCGTCACATGGAGGAAAAGAGAAATTCTATATTTGTTTCCAAGCGTGCATTTGATTAGAACAGCAGTAAAGAATCCGTTGCAAATTTATGTTTTGGAAAGGGCTTGATTAAGCTTAATTTTGGTCGTGCAAATATCCCATAGATACTTATTTTGTTCTTGCTACTTGCAGCGTTGTGTCACTTGTGCCAACTGCTGGAGCACATAAATAGAATATAAAGCAGGCAATGGGCTCTATAATAAAACTTTGCTGCCTTTTTAGATTGCCTACTGCCACCATGATGTGTGTGTGCAAGGAAATGTGAAGATCACATGACCTTACAGGAAAAAAAGCAGGTTTTTTCATTAACCCTTCATGTATGCCTAAATTTAAACATCCAATTCATGTATTTATTTTATTAGTGTTTTCAACAAAGTGAATTGCACCAATTGACCACCTTTAGAGGTTTTTCCATCTCATAGATAAGGCAGCCCTTATCATTAGTCATTTTGTGACCATTAGGTTGAGATCCAGTTGGAGTTGTGGGGAGATTATCGGCTAAGACAGGATAGTATTAGTCTCAGACAGTAGTGAACAGGCTGCCCATGGGAAGAGACTCTCAGTCCTCAGGTGTAATGGATCCTGCTCCTATTTATTCAGCCTCCCTAACCGGTTTCCTCCTCCTGCAGGTCGAGAAGGGCCAGTCGGGGCCGCTTGCTTCCTAAAGCTGGCGGTGTTTGCAGTTGGCAGGTGGTGAGATAAAAGGGGGTTTGCGGTCCTATAGATGGGTGACCGGGGAGGGGGTTCTGACACAGTTGGCGTTGTTGCGTTTGTTTGCTTATATCACGGACCATGCTCCTCCTGATGGCTGTGTTCTTTCTTTTCTAGATGGCAGCTCAAAGGCAGCGGGCTCTCGCCATTATGTGCCGCGTCTATGTTGGATCCATCTACTATGAACTTGGGGAGGACACCATTCGGCAAGCATTTGCACCATTTGGACCAATAAAAAGCATAGATATGTCCTGGGACTCGGTGACCATGAAACACAAGGTAAGCATAAGTCTTATAGCACCACTCCAGTAATGCAAGAAAAAGGAAAAATTAAGTAGCTTCTGCTGCATCACTTGCTGTAGTTTTGCCACTTGATGTCCTCAGTCTTTTGGGTTCTTTAGAGCTCAGGCGATTTGGACCAACAAATTGATTGGTGTGCTGCTATTTCAGTCTGGCTTTAGAATATTACTTTACTGAACTGTGATTGCACATCTGGCTTGTGAATTCTGTTCCTATCTGTGAATTGTGATCTTTTCTCCCTAGTTTGTATAATAGTGTTCCTTCCCCCCCCCCCTGAACTGTGAGTGCTGCTCCTAACCAACATCAGAACGTGCCTGTAATGGATGTTCTTTCCTCACTCAAGAAATTGTTAGTTTGCATGACTTCTATCAAACTCTGAAATATTAGCTTATATTAGTTTAACCTTAAACACTGCTAACCAAAAGCAACCACTTGCTCAGGAGTTTAGGTGCAGTAGTGCAATCAGGTGGGTAATGTGCACCCAAGATCTGAAGGAAGAACTGATAATTTTGGACACCATTTCCTAGCCATTAAAACTCTTAACCTTTTGCAATTATTTACTTTTTTTTGTATCCTTTGAGGCACACAGGATTCTGACACTGTCCAGTTTTGCCTCCACCTTTGGAAGGATTTGGACTCTGAAAAAAAAATAATTGACATAGCATCCCCCCTCCCAGCACACCATTATGCCAGTGTCCAAGGAGGCTGTTTTTTTTAACTAGCTCTTTGAGGTACAAAAAGACTTTTGACTTTGCTATTGTACATTTCTCTTCAAGCGTCTACTGTTAAGCCGCATACACACATGCAATAATAGTTGTTGGAAAGGATCTTTCATGATTCTTTCCAATGACTAGCACTGCATGATGCATGAACGAGTGCTGTACACACAGCACCGTTCTGCTCTGTAGGGACGGGAGGGGGAGAACGACGGAGCGGCACCCTGCTGCGCTCTCTCCCTTCCCTTGCATTAGGATCATTAGTCTCCATCGTCTGTGGATCTGCCAGGACAGTCGTTCAGACAATGGTTGACTAGCGCTGTACACACGCAAGATTCTCGTCCGATTTCGGCCCTGAGCTGATTATCGGGCTAGAACTGTTGGACATGTGTAGGTAGCTTTAGTCATGTCAAGGCCATCATTAAACCTAGGAGCTCTGAGGCTGAAATTGTCTTACTCTGATTTTGACCTTCAGGCACTGGGTCACAAGCCCTTTGCAGGAAATCCTTTCTTTCTTGGCTTCACCCTCTTTTGGTTAGAGGACTGACAGAAGGTTCAAAAGGAGGTTCCAAAAACATTTTTAAAGTTTGAAATCTCAGGGAATAGTTGGTTCTACCTTGCAAAAAAAATTAAAGAAAAATTTTAGTGACCAGAAACCTTATGGGAATAAACAAATTTTCTCCCATGGTGATCTGTGAATGTCAATGTCTTTGCTGTGGCATTCTATATTTCATTTGCTGATTTTCAATTTTTTTTTTTTGTTTTTTTGCAGGGATTTGCATTTGTGGAGTATGAAGTCCCAGAAGCTGCACAGCTCGCCCTGGAACAGATGAACTCTGTGATGTTGGGTGGAAGGAACATTAAGGTAAGCGCAAACACACTTAAATATGGACATGACCAGGGTGCAACTAAGAAGCATTCTTAATAGTTTTATGTAAATTCGGGATACATAAGTGTATATTACACAAAAGCAATACATCCAATATACCTTTAGGAAACCTGAAAATTAAATATTAATTGTCAAACCAATAGAAGGTCCCTTTGTTAAGATGAGTTTTGCCTTACTGCAATATTCACTTGATCCTGGTAGACTTGTCAGAATTGTGATTGGTGGACTGTATAGATCCCAGCAAATCAAATAGAAATCTCTGGTTCACCAATATTTCTGATGCTTTTAACCTTATTTTATTGGAACACTACTTAAGAGCGTCGGACCACCCTCGTTATAATATAAGTTTCTACTAACTGGAGGCGCTCTACTTGTCGCAGGATTAAATGTTAGCGCTGTTAAATATGTAGGGACCAAAAATAGTTATGTTCTAGACCCTGCCATGATTGGCCCATGTAATATATGGCACCCTTAAAAACTTGTTGTAATGATAAAAGTGGAACCAGGGGCAGCCAACTGACTGATGAGTTAGTATTGTAATGAGTCCACTGAGGGTGAATTATGGTACTTAATTTACCCTCAGTTTAATTAGTTCCATTTATTTGTTGTCCAATGTAAATATGAATCCTTATGGGGCACCTTGTTTATGTATGCAATGTTTATAATGGGATTTTGTAAAACTGAGTGGTATGATTCCCATGTTTCATTTCTCTTCTGTCTCTCTCATCCTAGGTTGGCAGACCCAGCAACATTGGCCAGGCACAACCAATCATAGACCAGCTGGCTGAGGAGGCCCGCTCCTTCAACAGAATCTATGTGGCCTCCGTACACCAAGATCTGTCAGACGATGATATCAAGAGTGTGTTTGAAGCCTTTGGAAAGATTAAGTCTTGTATGTTAGCCCGGGACCCAACAACAGGCAAACACAAAGGTTATGGTTTTATAGGTAAGAATGTTGTTCTGGCACTGATATGTAATCCAGTTACACCCTTTCCCTTAATTCCAGGGTCAGGCCATACACCCAGTAGGTATCATTCAAGCCAAAGGTTGTGTGTCTGGTTATTAGAATCCCCGTCTTGTTTCTAGCTGCCCATTTTGCATAAAAATGTATCTCATCCAGTTAGGCCCAAGTAATAACACATTTCACTAGCAATTGAGATGCTTTCTTTTCTGACTTGGAGTCTCCAGCAGTCAGGCACCTTTGATACAGAACTTAATGGTATTTCTGTCCCATTAATTCCTGCTGTTTGTTTTTACAGAATATGAAAAAGCCCAGTCTTCGCAGGATGCTGTCTCTTCTATGAACCTGTTCGAACTGGGTGGTCAGTACCTTCGAGTTGGGAAAGCTGTTACTCCACCAATGCCTCTCCTCACACCAGCCACCCCTGGTGGTCTTCCTCCTGCTGCTGCTGTCGCGGCTGCTGCTGCAACTGCCAAGATTACAGCTCAGGTAATTAGTGGACAAGTGTGTAATCCCTAGAGCAGGGATGTCAAACTCAAATACACAGTGGGCCAAAATTAAAAACTTAGACAAAGTTGCGGGCCAAACTTGAAACTGAAATAGCACCGCTACTACAATTCCCTGCGTCAAGAAACCAGTCCAATGCGAGGCTTAATGTTATGACTGGCTGGAACTCTTTCATTTAGTTGTAGCACATGTTACTAAATTTAAATATTTAGTATCATTAAAGTCAGTCTACATAGCATCGCAGTAGTTCAGAATTTATTTGTGGCTTTGTAACTTTCAATTCTTAAACTATATATGTATGCTTGCTTTATAACATGCCCCCCTCTATCCTCCACAGGAAGCAGTTGCTGGAGCAGCTGTCCTTGGCACACTGGCAAATCCCGGTCTGGTGACGCCGGCACTAACATTGGCACAACCTTTGGGGGCACTACCACAAGCAGTCATGGCAGCACAAGCCCCTGGGGTTATTACAGGTAAATACAATACCCCCTTCTTAGTGAAATGTATTATATATGCTGCCTATCATTTAATTTAATTTTCCACTGGTACTGTTGTAACTGCTGTGTCCCCTTTTCTGAAACCATATTTGTGGTAAGATTTGTGGGGACAAATAGTAGATTTTTGACATTTGTTTTAGTCTCTTGAGAAGGGGGTAAATGGAAAAAAAAAAAATAGTAAATAAATTTTAACAATTCATGATGGGTCAGTAAACTGATTTCTGTAGTCCCTACAGTGGGACATCCCCTGCTCATTCCATCTCTCGTGTATAGGACAGAG
This sequence comes from Pyxicephalus adspersus, assembly GCF_032062135.1. Lineage (NCBI taxonomy): Eukaryota > Metazoa > Chordata > Amphibia > Anura > Pyxicephalidae > Pyxicephalus > Pyxicephalus adspersus. Next base: position 4,562,757 of record NC_092862.1, on the reverse strand, counting down.
TAGGCTGCTTTCCAGTAGCGGAGCACCCTGTCGGTCACCTGAAACAATCAACAATCAATCTGAATGATTGTTACAAAATGCTATACAGTTTGAGACTGACAATACAGCCCAGATTCACCCTTGCTGCTGGGTGGTGCTGTAAAGTTGGCTAGTATAGAGTACATATGGTTGTATTTGTGTATATTTACTATAAACTTTCAAGACATGAACTATTACTTGTGGCAAAGAAGATGATCATTGCCACCTGTAGAAGTGATTGTGCAGCTCTTCAGCTTTACAGATCACCTATCTGAAAGCTTCTAGCTTTATTGTACAAAATTTAAAACCTACTTCTATTTCAGCCATGAGCCTAGTTTGAACCTCACAGTGCAAAAATTTTTAATACGGAAAATAAAACCGCTACAGCTACGGTTGTATTCACACTGATGATGCTGAATTTAGGTTGTCTGGAATGCTGAAATACAGGGCATAGAAACACCATGCCAACAAAAAAATTAGAAAACACAACTTTTGAAAAACACTTAAATCTTTTTCTATTTTACTGCTTTGTGAACTGGTGACGGATATTACTTATTTCATTTATTTATATAGAGGAAATAAAATCCCCCAGATTTTAATACTTGATAACCGATAAGGTTTTATTTCTTTCACAGGAGTGACACCAGTGCGGCCACCTCTTCCAGTCGCTATTCCACAGGTGGGTCTGGTGAACCCCATCCTATCCAGCCCCCCAGCATTGGCCCAGTTGGAGATAAAGAAAGAGAAGGAGGAAGAGGAGCCAGTTCTAGAGTCAGAGAGGCCGGAGATGCTGAGCGAACAGGAGCACATGAGTATATCTGGAAGCAGTGCACGACACATGGTCATGCAGAAACTGATGCGCAAGCAGGAGGTGAGAATGAGAACATTGCAGCTGCACCCAAACATGGGTTCAGTCCATCTAAAGTGTTGAGTCCTCCTCACACTTATAATAATGGGAATTTTAAACTATTGAGAACTATATTGTGTATATAAAGTGCATTCTTTTGGTGAAAATTGTTGAATTGATAGGTGTGATAATGTTGCTGTTAAAAATTTCACTTTAATTATACAGGCCATCTCCTTTCCACAAATATGTGATGTTTTGGGGGGTAAAGTCAGTTGAATGGCTAAACAAGAAAAAATATTTCCCTTGCATCTTTGAGAGTTAATCTCCCTCTAACAGCCATTCCTAATACCAGTAAATAGAATTCCCTTGTGAAGTTTGCAGTAGATTTGGGTTTTACTATATGAAATCTGCCTAGCTGTGTTATTATAGTATTTCCTCCTCTTCTACTTTTTACCATCATCTCTTTTCTCTCATTCAGTCCACTGTCATGGTCCTGCGCAATATGGTTGACCCCAGAGACATTGATGACGATCTGGAAGGGGAAGTGACGGAAGAATGCGGCAAGTTTGGCGCAGTAAACAGAGTGATTATTTATCAGGAGAAGCAGGGAGAGGAGGAAGATGCAGAAATCATTGTAAAAATATTTGTGGAATTCTCCATGGCCAGCGAGACTCATAAAGCTATCCAAGCGCTGAATGGCCGCTGGTTTGCTGGACGGAAAGTGGTAGCGGAAGTTTACGACCAGGAGAGGTTTGACAACAGCGACTTATCGGCGTGAAACCTCTCAGACTTTTACCCCCTCCCCTATTGTCCTTGTACTGTTTATTTTATATCATTGTGGATTGTCCTCATTATGCGGAGTAGAACCACATGAAATAAAGCCTCTGGTTTTTTTTTTTTTCATGTTTTATGTTGGCCGTTCTGCTGCACCCCAGGACTCCATGGTTGGGTATCTGGTATTGAGTGAGGTCTTGTAGCTGTGTATTTATTATCTGTTCCTTGTGAAAAAAAAAATTGGCTTGACGCCTGCTGGGTGCTGAAAGTGGCCAGGCCAGGTGTGGAGGCTGTTGGAACTACAAAAAAGACAACTCCTTATAAACGGCAATCATTTTGGAATGGTTTCTAGAATAATCTCATATAGGTGTGATGTGCGATCGCCAGGCATCCTTAAACTTTTGACCATATAGTGTACATAGGATGAGACTGAAATGCCCGGATAAACGCTCTGGACAAGAGTTGGTAACCATTATTCCAGCATTTGCAGGGACCCACACCACAACAGGCACATACAAGGATGTCTGGCTAATTTCATGTATCTAGGAGGGTCAGAAATACAAAATAGTGACAAATCAACATTAGAATCAGGAGGTCATGTGATCAAGTTCAATTAAATGATCTCCGTTTGTGTTTCACGAATGGCAAAATGAAGAACATGTCTTTAGTGTCTGTTTCTGTGCGTCGTAACTTTGTCGTGACTTTAGAAACATGAAGGATAAAGACATACTTTGAGTATTATCCATTCACTATTTGGAATCTGGTGTTTGTTTTAAAGTGAAGGGAACAAACATTAATCTGATTTAATGTAATTTTTAACCCCTTCTGTTTAATAGAGGTCTCCTCATGCAAATATGAATTAGACCTGTTGTCAATCTGACTTCTAATATTGGGTCACACACATCCAGGACCATTATTTTTTTTTTCTTCTGCAAGGTGGTAAGGTGCTATATTCCTACTTGGAGCTACATTGGTGTTTCTTGGGAGATGGAATGAATGAGAAAAGGGGTAGTGAATGTGTACTGCTATGCCTAGTTCCTGCACTACCCCCTACAAATCTATACTTATACTGCAAGTTTGTAGCATCCTGTTAATGAGAGGAATCTACAGCACTTAATAGTGTGTCAAAAGAACCAAACATAGAATCCATTATATTTTAAAAGTAAGAGGTTTTTGTGTGCACTAGAAATTAACATTTGTACATCAAGGTAACTTCACTTTATGCCCGTTGTGACCAAAGCTTGATTCTCCGAGCTATGGGAGTCATAAAACAGGTTTTGGCCATCATATACAAACTAAAACACGTACATATTAACTGAAAAAAATTGCATTTTTATTTGGGTGATAGCTTGGTGCTTGGTACTATGTATGTATGTGTGTGTGTGTGTGTGTATATATGTATATGTGTGTGTGTGTATTAATAAAAAATTTAAATAATTATTAAAATATTAAAAAAAATATTCTTAGCTTTATCCCATGTGCCTAACTTGAGCATTAAAGTTTCCCCAGTGTCTGTACTTTTGCAAGAAGCAATAAAAGCTCTTCAGGTTTTTATTGCTGCATGTGTCCCCATTAGAGAAACTAACTTCCTGTTTAGTTTTAGAAATACTTTGACTTATTTTTCAACTGCGTGGGACACTAAATGATGTGACTGATCCACTGCAGTCTATTCTACCTTTGCCTCATATTTTGTTTTGATCACATGCCCCCCTGTATATAATGTAGCTTCATCCGTCAGTATCCCTGACCTTGACAAAGTACGGTACTCCTAATAGCATTATTGCAGTCAGACGCTAAAAATCAAGTTTATTTTTTTTTTTTTGTCTCAGTGACCCAAGATGCCAGTTATCTTTATTAAAGTCAGCACGGCCTGGATTTACCAAAGTATGGTAAAAGGGACTATGATTTTTAAATAAAAACAGTTTTCACCTTTTGTGAGCACATGTAGTACATAGCCAGTATTTGTATATACACTGCTCAGTCAGAACAAAGCCCGCCAGGTGCAGTGAATATCGGATTACAATGGCCCCTGACAAGAGGAGGGGGCCAGTAAGTGAACAGGCAGCTAATGAAGGTAATGTGTTGGAAACTGCAAAATAAGGACAAGTGTTGGGATCTGAGCAAATTTGACTCACTAAGCATCATTAAAACTGCAGGTCTTGTGTAGTGTTTCCGGCATGCAGTGCCAGTCATGGGGGCCCGAGCATTATTGCTGCCTGTTGGGTGTTAAAAGCAATCCTGACTCACGTGCAATCATTGTCGTTGGAAAGGATCTTTCATGACCCTTTCTAACAACTGCATGATGCATGAACCAGTGCTCAACCCAGAAATTCTTTTAAGCCGGGTGGGAAGAAATTGTAGGTGGGTGAAAGCCCCTGTATTGTGACCAAACTCTTTAGTAACCACCCAAAAAAAGCCGGGTGGGTGCTGAAAAGTGCAGGGTGGTGCACCCGGCTCAAAGGGCCTGGGGAGAACCCTGCATGAACGAGTGCTGTACATACAGCACCGTTCTGCTCTACGGAGAGGGAAGGGGGAGAACGACAGAGCAGCACCCCGCTGCGCTCTTTTCCCCCTTCATATCCATTAAGATTGTTCATCATCTGGATCCGTCCGGGCGGTCGTTCGGACAATGGGCGACAAGCGCTGTACACACGTAAGATTACCGTCTGATATGAGCCCTGAGCCGAATATCGGACGTGAACAATTGCATGTGTGTACCTAGCCTTAGAACTGGACCATTGAACAGAAGAAGAAGAAGGTTGCTTGGTTTGGTAATGTGGATGGCCGGGTGCTTGTCCATCCTTTTCTTTTTCCCCTAGGGCAGAGATGGCAGGAGAATTTACTGGAAAGAAGGTTGGCTATGAAAGGCCTTAGTGCCAGATACCTCAGGATAACTTCTGTGGACTTTTGGGTTCCATTCTTTGGTGTGAAAAGTTGTATTGATGATATTTGGGGCCCTTCACAATTTTAGACAGGTGGTTTTATTGTTTTTGCTTTCATTGGGTGTTAGTAATGTTCTTCACTATTAATGCCTATTATCTATCTTGTACATAGTCTATGGCTGATGCCCAGTCAGTGCCCTCTGTCTCACTACCCCATAGGCATGTTCTGCCCAGGAAACTTTGATGAGGTTTCACCTCACAGAAGTTTATAAAGGTGTCCGGAGTCATCCTGGTCCTAACCTTATCACAAAGTTTACCAAACGTTATAGATCCTTATTAGATATTTTTAAATAGGTGAAATGTCTGGTTTTTAATTCCATGATTTTTCTTATATTGCAAAAACAAATGCTGGAAGCACTCTGACATACATTCAAAATTGCATAGGATGCTTAGAAGGTGAATTGCAGCCTTGTGGAGACTACCAAGAAAGCCAGCCAATACAGATTATTGGAATGACATCTGGAGTAATGATTCAGATATAAACCTAGCTTTGTAATTTGTGTAACTGCAGTCACAGTGCCTTATTTGTGGAGTGCATTTCCCCAAATTCTCACATCTACCCATAACAGGCCAACACTAGAAGTCTGCTGGTCCTGAGTGGCCTGCAGAATGGAATGTGGCATCCTCAACTATATCTATTGGTTTACTTACAGAAGAGGTTCATCTTTATAGAATCGTTGTTTGCACATGTAAAAAAAATGCTGAGGGTGCAGATCATAAAACTGATGTGAACATACTGGAACGACTGAGCTAAACTTTTCCCTTCATTTTGGAAGATTTTAACAAATGCACAGGAGCATCTGCAGGGTGCCTGCAGCTGTATCGGGATAAGAAAACTGGGCAATTGTCTAAGGTCCCAAATAAGAGAATATCAGGTGCTCCAGGTAACTTGAAAGCAGTGCATTTTTTGCAAAACTTCCTAAGGTGTATGATGATAGAGCACCTCAATAAAACTGGGGTCTCCTATGGTATTCTTCCTACATGCACTAAGTATTTTTTTTTTTTCAACCTTTTTTTAACATGAGGAAACCTTTGGAATAACTTTCAGATCGTCCGGGAACTCCTTATATAATTACTATATCCACAGCTCACAGTACATTAGTGTGGTGATTAGTAGGAAGAATTCATCTTACTTTGCTGACCAGTGGGAAGAATGTCACCCTTACAGATAGCCAAAAAGATCATTGGGATCACTTAGTCTGACCTGAGAGGTACAAAATGCTCATTGCTCATGGAACTAGCGCCCTTTGGAGGCACCCCGATTGAGAAACACTGGCTTAGATGATCCAGGCAGAAGCTACTGGAAATGATTGCAGGCGCCTATTTTCTATGTTTTCTGTACACCTTTTGTGTCCTTACTGACAATTATTACTGAGACCAGGAATGTTTCTGAGTTCTACAAAAACAAATGCTAATATCCACAGTAATGCTATTCCCTGCAGAATTATTTTCCAGGCTGAAGGGCTTTGCTACCCATTAGGAAAACAATGTTCCGTTACTATATATATTTTTGGGGACCTTTTTAGGTACCTAAAAAATATTTTTAAATTTAATAAATTAAAATTTATATATTTAATTTAAAATTAACTCACATACTCGCACTCCGTTTTGTCTAAGAATTATAGGCCTACAATGTAAAATAAATTTTCAATGCAAAACAATATTACACTTTTGGCATAAAACTACGGACATATTTAGACCCCCAGGCGGTTAAAGTGAAAGTAAACCCAAAATGAAAATCACAAATCACACTTGCCTTCGATCCCACTGATCAATCTATCCATCGAGAGGTTTCTTCTATTGGGTACTGTGTCATCCCGGTATCTGTCTTCAGCACTTCTTCCGTGTTCTCCCTACGTCACCCAATCTCGCAATGCACAGACGCAAGATCAAGTGAAATAGATTGGGAAAAAACTTCCCGATCTCACTGTGCATGCGATCTGCAATTTTTTCCCCTGTTGATGAAAGGACTCAAGATCCTCCTGGGATGTGTGATGTAGGTATCCTGGGAGGCTGCGCTCTTATTCATTCTTTATCACCTAGGCAATCTAGTAGTAAGGGGTGGTGCTGCACCCTTTTTTTTAAAAAAAAAAGAATGGGTGTTGCACTTAAAAAAAAAAAAAAAAACTAACAAACAGAAGTTTTGCTTTAAATAAAAGGGTTGTCTAGTCCTTTACATGAAGTAAAAATATAGAGTTTAGGTACGCTTTAAAAATAATTACATTTTCTTGATTGGACTAAAACAAGTTTAAACACGGGTGAACTGATAAATTATAATTCCTTCCACTACAAAGTAAGTGCGGGTAATTTGAAGAGTTAACATTAAAATGGACATGTGTATATTGAATTAATAATCTTATTAAATTCTTTTGTGTGTTTTTTCTTTTTGTTTCTATCATTGTTGTCTTTTCCCAGTTGATACAATTGATGATATTTTCAGAGTCTTTCTGAGGAAGCCGAATGGTGCAACACATTGAGCACATGAAATACTAAGGATTCCAAAAAACCTTGCAAACTGGACATTTTCTAATCAACTCTTTGATTAAGATGTATTAACTGTTAAAAGTTGCATTTTTTTAATTACATGAGTTTTTATGTCAAGTGAATTTAAATTTAATAAATGTCGAAATTTTAATTTTATGGATTTAAAAATATATAGTGTTGTTGGATTTTGACAAAATTGGAGTGTGGTACCGTAAAGAAGTAAGAAAACATTGATCTTATAAATCTACAACCACTTATCTATTCCTGACTTAACCCTTAGCTTATAATAACAGGAAGGAGCAGCAACTATAGCTTAAACAGCTGTCCGTGTATAAAATATTGAACAGACAGTGACTTCATTAATATTTCACGTTGTTTATTTTTCTGCTCATGAAACAACCTGCCCATTCTGCTCTTAGAGGTTTATGAAAAAAGGAGGTTCCTGCTTGAGAAATGTACCGACAGCATTTGTGGGAGGGTTGGGGCAAAAATAAGAAATGGCCTTTGGTTTCACAGGACAGACACCTAAATTCATTTTACAGTTTTGTTTCTTAACCACGGCTCCTCCAGAGGTTGCTGGGGGTTCTTTGAGCAATAAGCATTTTAAGGTCAAACTAAGTTACATAGTAAGTCAGCTTGAAAGAAAGACATAAGTCCATCAAGTTCAACCACTAGGGAAATAAACATATCCCGGATATAAAACCCTATAAGACATAGTTGATCCGGGTAAAATTTGCTCCAACAGGAAAAAAAATTCCTTCCTGATTCCTTGAGGCAATCGGATGTTCCCTGGATCAGCAGTCTCTCTTATCTTTACTTTAAAGCTTTAATCCCCAGTTATATTCTGTGCTTCTAGAAACCATCCAGCTTTTTCTTAAAGCAACCTTTAGAACTTCCAGAAACTACTTCCTGAGGGAGCCGATTCGACATTTTCACAGACCTTACAGTGAAGAATCCCTTCCTTATCCGGCGCTTAAACATATTTTCCTCCAGACACAAAGAGCGCCCCCTGGTGCTTTGTAACAATCCTAAATTGAATAATCAGGAAAGGGGGTTCTCTATATCAGTGGTCACCACCCTTTTTGATCCCGCAGACCTCTAAAATTACCCCCATAATGACGTCATGATGATATAACCTTGCCCACTCCCCTGAGCCTGGGATTTATACGGGGGGGTCCTTCTGACCCCGCTCGGGGATGCACCGGCCAGAGCCACAGACCACCAAAATTTTCTCGACCACCGGTTGGTGACTGCTGCTCTATATTGACCATTTATATATTAATACAGGGTGATCATATCCCCCCATATACGTTTCAGCTAATAGCTTGGGTTCAGCTAATCTCTCCTCATAGCTGAGCTCCTCCATTCCTTTTATTAGTTTAGTTTTCCTTCTCTGCACTCTCTCCAATTCCACAATGTCCTTTTTGTGAACTGGTGGACTGCATATTCCAGATGTGGTCTGACCAATGCTTTGTACAGGGGCAGGATTATGTCTCCATCTCTGCAGTCTATTCCTCTTTAATACAAGAAAGTACTTTGCTAGCTTTACATATTGCAGCTTGGCATGGCATGCTGTTATTAAGTCTATGATCTACCAGAACCCCTAATGATCTTTTTGGCTATCTGTAAGAGTGAATTCTTCCCAATGGCCAGCAATGCAGGAGGAATTATTCCTGCTGATCACCACACTAATATTCTGTGAGCTGTGGATATAGAAATATTAGGCAGGGTTCCCGGAAGACCTGAAAGTAATTTCCATGCTAAAAAGGTGAAACACTGCTGTGGAGAGACCACTGCTTCTCTGCATAGAGCAAGGGTCCCACTCTGCAGCATGCTGGCAGGGTCAGGCTTTTCTACTCTGTAAGTTTATGATGCACCTGGAATGTGTTTAGCTGATATAAAATAGGGGATTTATTTTGCTTGAAGTGAATGTTTACTCCCCTAATCTCTAGTAATGCAACGTTCACTGGCTCCTGCGCCAGCACCAGCCATTTCTTCCCTTCTTTATCCGAGTTTAGGAGTTTGACAGTGTTGATTGGCTGCAGCAGTGCTTGTGTGGGAGTTTTTTTTTTTTTCTTGGCAGATGTTCCACTTAGGAGAACACACAATAAAAATTTAAATCTATCCCTATAAACATAACATTTTTTTTAAAGTTCATCTGTCAGAATTTAAATGTAAGAATGTCATGTGACTTGTGGAGCATATACAGGGCTATGGAATCATGTGACAACTCTGAGCCAATCACAAGGTACTATCCTTATCACATGAGAGAGAGAGGGAGGGAGTCACATGGTCACCCTTACCCCAGGACAGGGTGTGGTGTGAGCAGTTCTTCAATCGTTCCTTAATGTTGATATGTAGAAGGATCACAACCCCTGTCAGGTTCTCTGCTGGGAAAACTTGCTCTACTTTCTATCTATCATGGTAACTGTTGTCACAAGAACAGAAAGGTAAGAGAAACCCAAAATTGTGTAGTTTTCACCAGATTTTGAATAAAAAGGAAGTTTTCCAAATGCAAACATTTCCTGCTCATTCAGGGTAAAAGGGCCCAAGCGCACCCCTCTCCCTTCAACCCATTGAACTGTGAACTACTTTACCTGCCTGGATCCTGCCATTTCTGTTACCCTGAGGAAACCCACGCAAACACAGGGAGAACCTGCAAACTCCATGCAAATAATGTCCTGCCCGAGATTCAAACCTGGGACCCAGCCCTGCAGACCCTAGGTCAGACTGCTAATCTCTGAGCCACCATGCTGCCAAAGTCTTAGCATAAAAAGTGTCACTCCCTGCAATGCTCAGGTATAATGCACTGAAAGTTTCTTCCTTGGAGAGCCAGCAGTTCAGACGAATGGTGTAATATTTCTTTTTGAATATCTACAGGACAGAAGCAGGCAGGAATCTGTATTAATAGATGTTAAGCTGTGTGCTGGGTGTAGGTCGGAGTGCCGGAATGAAATGACAGCAATCTAGGAGGACAATGCCGGCATTTTATATGTTTATGGACCTGACCTCAGGATTTCATCCTCTGAATCCTGTTCATGTTTCTGGATCTATATTATTCCCAGGAACTGCGATAATTAGATATGGAATATTATACGTATGCTGCTATAAATCGCACTGTGCATGAATAATGGAGGAGCATGGAGCTACCATATGGAGGAGCCAAAGGAATAACATTGCCAGAATTTGCATTATTTTGGGAACGTTCGGCCAAACTAGTCCAGGAATTCTGGATTGTTACTCAGACAAGCAGTGGGATTGCTGGCTCCTGGGCACCTTGCCAGCGGCTCTGCCACCCTACCTATTTAATGTACAGCGCTGCGTAATATGTTGGCGCTATATAAATCCTGTTTAATAATAATAATAGCTGTTGCACAGTCAACATTTTACAGCGAACAGCTCACTGCCACCCCTAATACCTGTTGGTGGATGATTGAAGATTTTAAACCAGGGGAGCCGCTGGTATGTGAGTAGGCACTTCAACTAAACCTGAGCCCCTGTCTATGCCAGATGGAAATGTTCTGAGTGTGTTGTCACCATTATTGCACTGCTGCGTGAAACACAAGGCTGGCTGCACAGAAACTTTGCTGATTAGGGTGGCTAAATCAAGCAAGGTAGCCTAAAATGATAAACAAGAAATGAGTGCTCAGGGTAACCAATCAGAGCCGAGTGTAACACCCAACACAGGCTCACACAGTGCTTGGGGTAACCAATCAGAGCAAAGCGTTGCAACCAGCACACTCACACAGTGCTCATGCTAACCAATCAGAACAGAGTGTAACACCCAACACAGGCTCATGCAGTGCTCAGGGTAACCAATCAGAGCAGAGTGTAACACGCAACACAGGCTCACATAGTGCTTACAATCTCTTAGATTGTAAACTCTTCAGGACTGGGTCCTCTCCCCCTCTCGTATGTCTGTATTAGTCTGTCATTTGCAACCCTTACTTAATGTACAGCGCTGCGTAATATGGTGGCGCTATATACTCTTTAATGATAATAATAATAATAATAAAATAAAAATCATGCACTTCTGCAGGAAAATATTAAAATGGTAATAGGCTGTTAAAGAGTTACTCTTGCCTTGTTAGCTCTTGGTGGGAAGAATTACTTCTCTTTGGTCAAAATATGTTGATTTTAAAACCTGAATTGTGAATTGTTACTGTTTTTAAAGAAAAAAATATACATCCTGTTTAATTTTATTATTATTAATAATAATAATATTAATAATAATAATAATAATAATAATATTAAGAATTAAGAACAGAGTGCAGCATCCTTCCCAGGCTCACACAGTGCTCATAGTAACCAATGAGAGCAGAATGTAACACCCAGCACAGTGCTAAAGAGAAACCAATCATCTCAAAGCAGCCACTCTGGTTGGAAAGTGCTCCATGCATCTGCCAATCACATTTCTGCTATCGATTAATCAAGCTTACACAGTCATTTATAGTCAATCTACGCTCTGATTCGGCATTGTTTACACGCAGCGATTTTTCCGCTGTGGATTAGTCATGCCTTGACTGCCTCGGATTAACGCTGGCAGCGTCTGAATCGAGAGGCGTGGTCACGTGACGCCATTCCCCGGATGCAGGGAGGCGGGGAGGATTGGTGTGGAGTTCCCGTCGTGCACCGGGCAGCGGGCCGTGTCCCTCCTGACAGAGACTGGAGAGCCGGAGAGTGCCGGGGGACACAACACACCGGGGCCGGGCATAGCTCTGTATACGGCGCCATTCTCACTGACTATAGTTTGTACCGGGGGCTGCTGAGTACATGTACCAGGGGGTCAGAACTGTGTACTCAGGGGGTCCTGCTTCTATCACCTCTAGGTACAGGGGGCATCTGAGGGGGCAAATAGGGCTCTCTATATACAGGGGGATATCTGAGGAGATAGATAGGGCTTCCTATATACAGGGGGCAGATAGGGCTCTCTATTTACAGGGGGGTATCTGAGGGGGTAGATAGGGCTTTCTATATACAGGGGGGTATCTGAGGGGCAGATAGGGCTCTGTGTATACAGGGGGGCATCTGAGGGGGTAGATAGGGCTCTCTATATACAGAGGGCACCTAGGGGCTCCATCTTATACCATAGCCCCCCCTATATACAGAGGGGCAATAGGGGAATCTGAGGGGTCCCCTTTTACCATAGAGCCCCCTATAACAGAGGGCACAGCTGGCACTGTGTAGGAGGGTTCAGTATAGAAGGGTGGAGGTACCGGTTGGCATTGCAGTACTTTACCATAGGAATTGATCAGTGAACTTGCTATAGTGTAGATCATTGCCCCCTTGGCACAGCACTCTTTACAGTAGATCAGAGGGTGTCAGTGCCCAGCTGGCACAGCCGTGTCTATGTAGTATACATGAGGTGCCCCACACATTGCGACGCATGCAGCTGTGGCCCTTGCCGTAATCTAGAAGAGGGCAGGGACCCCCGATGGTTTGTGTTGTATAGTTGGCACAGTCCCCACTGGACACCATGTTGAAGTGCATGCCATTGTGGCGCTGCAACCGCCATGTGGAAAGCGTGGACCGGCGGCACAGCTCCCTGCACACTGTGCCCGAGGAGATCTACCGCTACAGTCGCAGCCTGGAGGAACTGCTGCTCGATTCCAACCAGCTCCGGGAGCTGCCCAAGGTGGGTACCTTATTGGGCAACAGTGTATGCTGAGAAATAAGCTATAAACATTGCAAAGACTGGTACTGCTGGCATAGAGGAAGTGAGGTGATGGGGCAAGGGGTGCAGGACAAGCCAACCTATTGATGTATCTCAGGTAAACATTTTGGCATTGCCCTGGTTGGTGGCATAATGCTGGTGGTATTCTAAGTCTGGCACTGCTGGCATATAGAAAGTAAAGTTACGAGAGGCAGGGGTGCAAGGCTAGTAAATTGATGCATCTTATGCCAACCTTCTCTTATATTTGGCTTTGTACTGGTTGGTGGCATTATGCTGGTGCTATTCTAAGTGTGGCATTGCTGGCATAGAGAAAGGGGTGCAAGGCAAGGCAATTGATGCATCTAATGCCAACCTTCTCTAGTTGGTGGCATTATGCTGGTGGTATTCTAAGTCTGGCATAGAGGAAGTAAGATGATGGGGCAACAGAGGTGCAGGGCAAGTCAACATACTGATACATCTCATGCCAACCTTCTCTTATATATATGCCATTGTCCTGGTTGGTGATATGCTGGCACCCCTGGCATGGAGTGTCTGCCGCTTGGTTATATTGGGTCACATAAATTGATGACTGGTAAACTTTGGTCGTGTACAGAATTTCCTGTCCCCTCTTATTTTAGATTCAACAGAGCTGAAATAATTCAGTGTGCCCTCTCTGATGTTGGCACTACCCTGCTAATTAGAATCATGTCATCTGGATTTAGGTTCAGACGCGTCTCTCCCAGTCACCCGTCTGACTGGCCCGCCCGCTGCAATCATCTGACTCTTTGTAAACTTTTTATGAGTTTCTCTGTCAGAGTTGATGTGCCGAGGCGGCCACCATTCATCCCCGGTGCCTCGGTGCGGCTGAACGGCGTTCATTGATCGGTGCTGTGACTCCAGGGTGTCTTGTTTACTTTCTGGGTGGTGCTGTCATTACTTATAATACATCCCGCGTTAGGAGGACCGACGTTGTTGGTGCAGGCGATGCGGAGGCTTCAGGATAAAAGCCACCCTGTAAAATAATAGCAGGCTTGTAATTAGCAGATTAGCCGGCTCCATGTGTGAGTTATGTTAGTAGAGAGTGCGTTCAGTTTGGGTGGATTATTGTACTGCTCATATCACAGAATATCTCTGTACGGCATGCCTAATATTCAAGAATTTCATTTTATTCCCTCCTATATCAGTGCTTTATTTATATACCCTTCCTGTTATTATCATTATGTGTTCACAATGTGGAGTTATGTGTGCATAAGAAGTACAGAACTTTGCAAAGTCCCAAAAGCTTGTCTGCACTGTTATCCCCAGAAGCCGAGCAGGAAGAAGCTGTAGGTGGGCGACTACCCCTGTATTGTCACCCAACTTTTCACTAAACAGCTGGATGGTGCGCCCAACTAAGAGGATCTAGGGAGAAGACTGATCTGTACTGGATATAAACATCCTTGTAACTGTACTTGTTTGGGGTTTGTGTGAGTTTTGGGTGACTTGCTCCTCCTGCACCTCTCATATTGCAGAATATCTCTGTACGCTGTTTGCCATAAAAGCTAGGTGGGTTTTGGTCTCTGTATTGCTACCAAACTTGTACCCCAAAACAGCCGGGTGGTGCGCCCAGCTAAAAGGTCCTGATGAGATCGCTGATCTGTATGTAAATGTCCTGGTAACTGTACATGACAATGTTTTGGGTGATTTTACTTCTCAAATTGCAGAATATTTCCATACTGAATGCTTAATATTTAAGAATGGCATTTTGTTCCCTCCTATATCAGTGCTTGAATTTATTACCCCTTTGTGGAATTATGTGTGTTCATATCAGGATGTTAAAAGTACATTGCAACATTCCCGATGTATCTGTATGGAATCATTATTATTATAACTGAACATGGGAATGCTTGGGGGTTTTATCATTAGGAAGGAATAAAGGGGGATTCAGCATAACATTACCTTCATATATGTTCAATGCAAATCCAACAAGAAAATAAGCGAGCATGGAGCTTGCAGGGAAGCTGATGTACGCTTTATATTTTTCTGCTGATTCAGGTTTGGGAAGTGAGAGATCCGAGCAAGCTAAACACTGGGCGGTTTATGTTCTTTCTGTTCTGTATCCAAAACTCGTGTTTTTTCCCAAGTGGCCGTTATGACACAATTACTCCCTTTTTATACTTTCAGAAGCTACTTGAGAACTTGTGTTTTGTCTTACATAACTTCTCCTATCCCTGTTTTTTGTCAGTTGTATCAATGCCCCTCATTTAGGGTAATTGCTTGGATACAAATTGCTGTTTTTTTTATTAAAAAGTGTTTGTGAACTTAAGACTAAAGATTTTCTGGTTTTTGAAGAGTACATACAAATGTTATTTTTTATTTACAAGTTGTATCTTTTGGAACATTTGCCTTTTTGACTGGAGCTGTTGTCCTGTAGTCTCATAGCTGTGTATTTTCAGTGTTGGATCATGTAAGGTTTTGCTGTCTCCATAAAGATAGATTTGTTCCCAGTGAAGCGCTGTACACATGGTCATTCTGTTCAGTTGCCCTATAGGAATGCACAGCGGTCTCCCAGATCGGTTGCTCATCAATTCAGGGACCTCTGAAGTAATCATGTAAGATTTTCACCATAGACGAGCACAGCCGTTCATCAGAACATTGGACTTGTATAAAAAGCTTTAATCTTGTCAGGTTTGCTGTGGGACTTTATATTGTCACTTCTTGTACTGCTCACTGTTCTCCTTGCTGAATGAAAAGCTGTACCTGAGGACCTGGAATGCAAGAATCTCCCTGTTATACTTTATCCACCTCCCCTGCTGCTTCTTCATTATTACCCCACCAGTCATCGTATTCCTAGTCATTGTGGTGGCAGCTTTGATATTCAGAAATATTATTGTTACACAATATTTATATAGCGCAGACATATTATGCAGCGCTGTACAAAGTCTATAGTCATGTCACTAGCTGTCCCTCAAAGGACCTCACAATCTAATGTCCCTACTATGGTCATATGTCATTAATGCAGTCTAAGGTTGAATTTTTAAAGGAGAAACCGATTAACTTAACTGCAATGTGGGAGGAAACCTGAGTACCCAGAGGAAACCCACGCAAACACGGGGAGAACCTGCAAACTCCATGCAGATAATGTCCTGGCCAAGATTTGAACCTGGGGTCCAGCGCTTCAAAGGGCAGAGTGCTAACCACTGAGCCACCATGCTGCCCAAATGTGGAGAAGATCAGCCGACAGGCAATACTGGGGACTATTTGCCCTAATCCTTCCTTTTTTTGCACCGCTTCCACAATAAATGTCTTTTTTTTTTTATGCATGCCTTGACTTACGTCGCTTTACTAAATGAAAGAAAATGTTTGCTGAGTTTAGTAAGGACCTTTTGTCAACTTGCTTTAATGAGACAATGCATTGTGCCATTGAGATGCGTCAGAGATCATTCAGAATTCTTTGCATTGAACCCATTTTAACTACTTTCCTATAGACGTGTATGAGGAAGAAGCACACAACTGTTTCATTTTCATTTCCTTCAGCCAGTCAAGAAAAGTTTTTCCCCCTCTTAGTATTCAGAGTGATCCCAGGTTCACCTTTTATGCAAACATTCACTTTCCTGAATGAACACCTTATCTTGCTTTAGTAAATCAGCCCTTTGTGTGAACTCTACAAGCTGTGTAGCTGATTTCAAGCCTTGTGTGCAATGCTCGCACCATGGTACACTTCCCAAGGGAGATAATGAACGAGTCATCTTGCCGCACACAGATATTTTCCATCTTGCCGTGGAATCTTTTGCAGGTGGACGTCAATCCTTTCCTCCCACCGGCAGGGAGAAGGAACGAGACACACACATACTCCAAACTTACCTGATGGTTGAGTTGGTGAGGAAGTGTGATTGTTGGTGAGAAGTGGTACCTAGGAAAGTTCCACTTTTATCAAACGTGATCAGGCCGGCCATTATTGCAGAAAGGAACTGACGATGTCCCTTTTGCAATAATCCCTCCTACCTGCCTGATTGGCCTGGGTTTCTTGCAAAAAACTGAGCTGCGCATGCGTACCATTGGCTTTGGTTGCCAGTATATCCGGCATTCCCAGGCTTCTCTGCGTGTACCGGGAATAAATGAACTCCTGCGCATTTGTTCAGGCATCCCAGCCATCCTGATCCGAAAATTGTCTACCAGAAAAGAAGATGGAGACGCATTGCAAAGTAATGGACACAGGTGAATAACGCGAGTTTAGGGTCTTTTTTTTTTTTATTGAAGAGCCAAAAATAATGAAAGATGTGTGCAGAGTTCTTGCCACCAAACTTTTTAATGTGCATGAGCATTGTCCCCGGCCCCTTTTAGCTGGGCGCACTACCCAGCACTTTAAAGTAACTGAAGAGTTGAGTTACAATACAGGAGCTGCCACTCAACCTCCAGCTTCTTCCACACAATTTCTGTAATGATGGTCCATTACATGATTTACAGCAATATCTATATATACTTAAACAGTATTTTGGAGTTCAGCTCTTGCTGCATGTTGACAGGACATTCCCTGAAGACACTTAAACTCTGCAAAGTATCTCCTCAAGATAAGGACATTTTGTTATGTCCTACAAATACCAGAAACCTGGATCAAATCAACATTTTTATACTCCTAAGTGATATGTAGTCATTAGGTGATCCCCTCTATTCCCTGTGCCTTGCTTTGCCCTTCCCATGTGTTGTGTGCTGTAATAAGCTCGCCCTCTCCACTCCTAATACATTATTTATCTGCTAATTGTGGTTGAGATACTAGCCGAGGATGAAGTGTGATTCTGTAACCTCTTCCTGTCTGGAGTGCCCGATGACAAACTATATCGGATTTATCATTCTGAAATACCTTCCTGTCTGGTGACAGATTATTCCGTGCCAACATCGTTCTTCCTTTACTGGCCAATGTGTATTTCAGAGAAACGTTGCAAGGTTGGGATGCAGATGAATGCATGATTACACGATTATAACTGGATTAAAAGGAGTTTCTAAGATATTAAAGGTTTTTGAAAACTAAAACATTGTCAAGGAAATTGTCGTCGTATTATTAAACAGGATTTATATAGCGCCAACATATTACGCAGTGCTGTACATTAAATAGGGGGTTGCAAATGGCAGACAGATACAGACAGTGATACAGGAGGAGGAGCAGGCCCTCCTCCGAAAAGCTTACAATCTAAGAGGTGGGGAAGTATCACACAATAGGAGGGGAGATATGGAATGGTGAGTAAGTGGTGAGGGTTTAGGAGACAGAAGAAGACGGGTAGGTGAGGTTGAAGCGTTGGGTTTTAAGAGAACTTTTAAATGAGCAGAAAGTAGGAGCAAGCCGAATAGGATGAGAGGAAGACCATTCCAGAGAGTTGGGGCAGCTCTAGAAAAGTCTTGGAGCCGTGCCTGTGATTAGTAGGTCATTGGAGGAGAGAAGAGACCGGGTAGAGGAGTATTTCTCAGATCAGAAAGGTAAGTGGTAACAGGTGCTTGAACTTGATTCTAAGGGGAAATGGAAGCCAATGACAGGAACTATAAAGAGAGGCAGAAGAAGAGCAGTGGGGGGAAGGCTGTGTATGGGGTAGGTAGGCGGGCAGGCTGTGTATGGGGCAGGTTGGCGGGCAGGCTGTGTATGGGGTAGGCAGTTAGGCTGTGTATGGGGTAGGTAGGCGGGCAGGGTAGGTGGGCAGGCTGTGTATGGGGTAGGCAGGTAGGCAGGCAGGCTGTGTATGGGGTAGGTAGGTAGGCGGACAGGCTGTGTATGGGGTAGATAGGCGGGAAGGCTGTGTATGGAGTAGGTAGGCGGGAAGGCTGTGTATGGGGTGGGTAGGTTGGGGTAGGTAGGCGGGAAGGCTGTGTATGGGGTAGGTAGGTTGGGATACTCTAGCTGGTTGTAAGAACATACAGATTTCTGGTTATTTTGCAGCTAGTTGTTTGTTTCTATAGCCCTGGCTGGGGCAATCTCTGCATAGGAGAAAATTTCTTGATAGGCACATCGCAGCCTCCCATAGCTGTCTGTCAGCACGGTATTAGAACGCTCGGGTCAGGAAACTCTGCTGCCTTGAATATTATTCTGTGGTGACATTGATGATCCTGCACACAGCTTGGGGAGCTTCCAGGATACTTTGTGTTGCTTTCTATGTTGGACGAGGTGATAAAGAGATTATAGCAGAGCTTTCTAGTACCACTAGTCCTCTCCGGTGATTACATTGCTTGGCACAAGTTTCTGGCCATTTTATCATTAGTGCAATAAACTGATGAATAATTATTACCCCCAGCAGCGAGTACAAGTTATTATAATGACACGAAGGGAAGTTACTTATTACAAAGTCAGCTGGAAGGAATGTGGGGAAATGTGATTATAATTCACCAGAAACAGAACTTGTGTGTTTTTATTTATCATTACAATTCTATTCATAGATAAGTACAACAAATTATTCAGGACTTCAATAAACTTTTATTCAGCTTGTTCAGAATCATAAGATAAGTGGGATTCCCCAGCTTTGGCTAGTGAGCATTGTTCCTAAGGTGGACATATTGAGGTTTTGGTAGTACAATACAGAGAAGAAGGATCATAAATGAAATGAAGTATAAAGGATGTGAGCTGGAGCTAAGTTCTGTATTTTAGCCTCCTTCTTTATTACAAGGTTCCCAAAATGCAAAAATGTTTTCCTGCATTAGTAGAGCAGGATAAGCCCCGGTGCAGCACAATCCATATTCTGCTTCTGTGGATTGAGTTTTGTGGACACTTACCTGCATGGTCTGTCATCCTTGGATGCAAACCCATCTTTATTACGCAGAACCTAAAGGAATGCCAGCTGTAATTGCTGTAGTACGTTGGATACCTGGCTCCGGGGAATCACGTAGCCTTGGAGCGGGCTGATTGAGACATGTCAACGTCTGACTCAACTATTGCAATAGAGACATTGCATGACGGCATTATGCTTAACATTTATTTATAAGAAAATACCATTCTGTACATCTCTTTGTCTCCTTACATCCTTTTTGAGTTGTCAATGTTGTTTGTACCTCATTGAAACTCTGAACTACTGAATGCAAAGGATAACCATTACACATCCAATAAGCCACAAAATATTTCCACATATCTATTATGAGGTTAAGCACCAGTGCCAACATTAAGCCCAATCCCAATTATGGGGTCCTTAGGCTGAGGCTATGTACATGTCAGATTATTCTTGCCCGATAATTGCTTTAGGGTTGATAACCGAGAATCTGGCGTGTGTACAACACTCGTCTTATGTCGTTAATTGGATCCACGTACAATCATAATACATGTGAAGAGGAGAGAGCACAGCGGTGTGCCGCTCCGTCGTTCTCCCCTCATCATAGAGCAGAACAGTGCTCGTTCGGTCTTTATCGTTGGAAAGGATCCTGAAAGATCCTTTCCAATGACAGTTATTGAATGCGTGTACCCAGCCCAAATACATCTTCAATAAGTGCAGTGAAAATAGGAAAAAAGCTTTAGGTGGAACTAAAGGTCTATTTTAAATATCGGGCATCATATAGGTCCTTATTGCAGAAAGGGAGAGTCGATATTCCTTCTTGTTTTCTTATCTGCCTGATCGCTGCCCATCTGTTAGAATTAGAATTATTGCCAGGGATTCCCAGCTTTCCATGCGGGTGTCGGGGCCAAATAGACTCCTGCGTGCCCGTGCAGAAGTTACATCATCCTGGCCAATCAAGATGGCCAAAGATCGGAATGTAGAGGAGAAGGGGAAAGATTGTGGTGCCCATGACCCTACGGGGAGTATCCCTATGGTTTAGTTCCACTTGAAGAGTTACTCTACCTGACTTTATGGGACCAAACCTCACAGGATGCAATCTACAGCAATGGGCAGGGCTGACAACACTCCTTAGGATTTACCTTACAGCAGAGGCTGAGTTGTCAGTTTACTACAGGCTGTTGGGGATTAAATGGATGAATGGCCAGCAGGACAGGAATTCGAGCAGGGGATCATCTCCGTAGGGATTCAGATAACAATAGAATCCTGACGGCATTGTTCTCCCCCAGCCCATTTTAGCTGGGCTTATCACTGGCTTGTTTTTTTGGGTGGCTACTAAAGAGTTCAGTCACAGTACAGGGACTACCACCCCTTTTAAGAAAATACTGGACAGGTTCTATTTCTTTTCTTTCTTGCCCAATACTGAAATGAAGTACATGTAGTATTTTTATTAAACAGGATTTCAATAGCACCAACATATTACTTAGCACTGTACATAGGGGTAGCAAATGTCAGACAGATACAGTGACACAGGAGGAGGAGGTGAGGACCCTGCCCTGATGAGCTTACAATCTAAGAGGAAGGGGAAGTATCACTCCATAGGATGGGGGATATATGCAATGGTGGTAAGTTGTGAGGGTTTTAAGAGACAGAAGAAGACTGGTAGGTGAGTTTTCAGGGCTCTTTTACATGTTCAGATAGGATGAGGAAGACCATTCCAGAGAGTCGGGGCAGCTCTAGAAAAGTCTTACAATCCAGGAGGTGGGGGAAGTAGCACACAATAGTAGGATTGTGTATTCAGCTAGAGCAGTATTTCTTAACCTGTGGTGGTCAGTAGGAAGAATGCCTCTTACATTGATGGCCAGTGGGAAGAATGTCACACTTATCGGTAGTCAAAAAGATCATTGGGGTCACTTAGTCTGACCTGAGAGCCCCAAACTGCTCATTGCTTTAGGAACCCCCAGCTACCTCCGGAGGAACCCTGCAGTGCTGCTGGGGGTTCTGTTCTCCATATGATGTCAGAAATGCAGTTGTTGCAAATGTGCTTAGGAAAGCCGCCAAAGGTACAAACAGGTTGAACACACCTTTTCTAATAATAGAGGTAGGATTTTCCTAAAATGTGATAGATATGCTAACCTGAGCACATTTCTTACATGTAAAAAATGTTTAAACGAAACCTGGGACATATGCAGCCTTTGTTGCTGCTGACCTGGCTGTCTCTGGCTTCAATACAAATTAGAATGAATTTACCTTATTATTATCCATTATTTATATAGCGCTGACATATTACACGGCTCTGTACAAAGTCCAAAGGAGCTGTCCCTCAAAGGAGCTCACAATCTAATGTCCCTACCATAGTCATATGTCATTAAAACAGTCTAAGGCAGGGGTGTCAAGTCAAACTCTGGCCCGTCGACCAAATCTTGCCCGCAACGTCCTTTTTTTTGGCCCCCAAAGGAATCCTAAATATGAATTGCAGCTGGCCCGCCGCTATGTTGAAATAGTGCCGCTACTACAATTCCTGGCATCACTCGCGTCTATTGACCAGTGGGCTCTCTGCCCATGCGTGGCCCCGCATTGGACTGTTTTATAAACGCAGGGAATTGTAGTAGCAGTGCTATTTCAGTTTCAAGTTTGGCCCACAACTTTGTCTAAGTTTTTAATTTTGGCCCACTGTGTATTTTAATTTGACACCCCTGGCCTAAGGTCAATTTTAGGGGAAGCCTATAGCAGGTCCCATAGTTTATATGATTATTATTTGATATAACTTATTTCTAAGTGTGCAAAACATAAATGCATTTTTTCATGTGGTGTCTGAACAAAGAAGATTAAAGCCCTGACTTTAATAAATCTTGTGTAAATAAGTGGCCCTTGACCCAGAGGTGGGTGTTTTCGGACTTTGGATGGTGGATTAAATTTCTCAGGTTTGTTCAGATTTCCCCTTATTCCTATCCTGGTGACTCATGAGGAAGTGAGAGAATATCCCAGAACAGATATCTCCTTTGAAAGATTTTCCATTAATCTGGTGACAACTATAAAATATCATTCTTACTAATTTCTATATATCAGAAAAAATGGTGACCTGGACAAATGGCGAGTCCTGGTAAATCTTCCAAGTGTCAAAAACAATTGAGAGGGCTTTAAACAAGTATCCTTTCTAACATGGGGGAACCCTTGAAATAGTTTTCAGGTCTTCAGATAACCCCCTGCTATAATTATAGCCACATTAGTGTGGTGATCAATAGGAATAATTCCTCTTACATTACTGGCAATTTGAAGAATGTCACCCTTACAGATAACCAAAGAGATCATTGGGGTCACTTATACTGACCTGAGAGGCACAAATTGCTCAAGCAACCCTGATAAGTCGACACTGATTTAAAAGTTAACTTAATAATCATAAACACAATCCTACTAAGCCGAGCTCACAAGTAACTTGTTTGTAGAAATCATTGGGTGGTGGAAGCTGAAATGGACTAATAATTGGCAGACAGTTTTGTTATAATGCTATAATTTGTTATTGTTTTGCATGAAGCTATTGGGAGTGCAGCACAGATTTTATGTCTGGATTTTCTTTATAGCAAGAGTTAAAATAGAGGCCCATGTAGCTGTGAAAGATCCTAATATTACCCATGCATGTGTCCGTTCTTGCTGTGGTAAATGAAGTGCAGTGTTTGTAGCTGCTGTGATTTCTCTGGAGATGGAGTACTAAGGAGGTGGTTGTGTGATACGGTACAAGGGGGGAAACGCCAGTCTGCGCTGTGGAATGAGGAAGAAGCTTCCGAATTCTTTGGAACCCTTATGACTGAGACGCCCTCCTCCCGCAGCATCCTCATCATTAACCCTCCTCTTTTACTTGCACAAAAATTTCCAGGGAATGCTGATCGGGTGAGAATTGCCCTGTCTGCATTATCCTGGGGTTGTAAAACTGAAGCCAGAATATATATAATGAGAGGTGGGAAAAGTCTGATTTTCTTTGCAAAATAACATATCTTATTTTCTTTGTGCCTTGCAGGACAATATTTAAAAAATTTAGGATGAGCAGCACGGTGGCTCAGTGGTTAGTACTCTGGCCTTTGCAGTGCTTGGTCCCAGGTTTGAATCTCGGCGAGGACATTATCTGCATGGAGTTTGCAGGTTCTCGCTGTGTTTGTGTGGGTTTCCTCCCACATACCAAAAACATGCAGTTAGATTAAATGACTTCTCCCCAAAGTTGACCTTAGACTGTAATAATGACATATGACTATGGAAGGGACATTAGATTGTGAGCTTCTTTGAGGGACAGCTAGTAACATGGCTATGGACTTTGTACAGCACTGCGTAATATGTTTGCACTAAATAAATGCTGTGTTATAATAATAATGTAAGATTTTCTTTCTCAGCTCATTGCTGTAGTTGTAATATTCTGTAATAAGGAATTGTTTTGTATTCGGCATTGCAAAATGCATGCAACAATGGGATGTGGCATGTTGTGATCGGGCCCTTAGGTGACCAGCCCCTATTTAATGTAATATATTGGCGCTTTATAAATCCTGATTAATAATAATAATAATAATAATAATTAGCAATAAAGCTGAACTATGTCTATACATGTATGAAGTTGGTAAAACTGACTTCCTACAAAAAAAGCTATGCAAGAAACTTTTCCAGAACTTCACCATATCTTGTACAGATCTTCATGCACCAGAATCGTGTGATGGTGGCTTAGATCTTGTTTTGGATCGTCCTCGACGTTACCATCACCCTGCCGGGTGCTGCAAATTGATGTCCTTTACTGTGGGAAGTGCAGGGAATCCCAAAATGTGTTGATTTACCATTGCATGGTCATAGGAGTATGGTAAGAGAATTGGCATGGAGTATGAAGAATTTGAACGAGACACACAGGAGTTTGCACAGCTCTTTACATATAGAGATTTGAGGGAATAGGCTTTTCCCAGAGGAGATGGAGGTTACAAGGAGCGTGATGTTCTGGAACAAAAGCTCGTGCTTTCTGCATCTCTGCTCCAAGTTTTCAGCAAAATGTGTTGTCTTTAATTACCATAAGTAACACTTACAGCACAACAACTGCAACACAAGGAAAGCACAGAAGTGTGAATGTAACCTTTGTCTAACCCTAAAAGGTTAAGTTACCCAAAGGCCCATTTACACCTTTGCCCATATGGTAATGCACACTCCTAGGTGTCACTAAGCTCCTTTAGTTCCTTGCAAAAATGCACTGAATTGCTATGTGTGGATGTAAACCAGCTACATAGGAAAGAAAAGCTTTTTAACTTGCACTTTCATGTGATAAAAATCATGCGCTTCTGCAGCAAAATAATAAAATGTTAATAGCCTGGTAAAGAGTTATGCTTGCCTTGTCAGCTCTTGGTGCGAGGAATTACTTCTGTGCCAAAAACGTTTTGTTGACCTTTTATTGGCTTTAGGGAAGGGAATTGTTAATGTTGTTAAAGAAAAAATATTTGCATTACAGTATTTTCCCCAGAAGATGCTGTAGGCGTCTAACAGCCCCTGTATTGTGACCCACCTTTTCAATAACCACCCAAAAAACAGCAATGTGGTCACCCAAAAAGTGCCGGGTGTTGCGTCCAGCTAAAAGGGGCTGGTGAGAACACCGCATTATTTTTTGGCCACCTTAAAGCCGAACTAAGCCTGCTATAGTCGCCTGTCTGCGTTCTGTCACATGGCGTCGCCATCTTTCTTTTTCTCTTCCTGGAGACTATCTTTGGTAATCTTGATTGGTCCGGCTGGTAATCTTGATTGGTCGGGCTGGGATACCTTAACTCCTGCACAGGAGTTCATTCATTGCAGGGGAAGCCGGGATTGTTGGGTATCCTGGCAGTCAAAGCAGAGCTTTGTGGCTTTTTTTTCCATAGCAATCAGAGAGGTAGGTGGAAATATTGCACATAGCTTGCCCCTTACTGCAACAAGGAAACCTGCCTGGTCGTGGAACTTTGGTAAACAAAGTGCATAGAACGGTGCAGTTATAATGGTTATAGGTACTTCCTCAATGTAACCAATCTTCCCTTCCCATTGCAGCACATGTAAAACCTTCATACTTTTTTGGTTGTGTCTCGCTTTTGACTCCAGTACTCAAGCCAGAAATTCTTTTAAGCTGGGTGGAAAGAAATTGTAGGTGGGTGGCGGCCCCTGTATTATGACTTTAACTCTTCAGTAATCACTCAAAAACAGCCGGGTGGCTACTGAAAAGTGCCAGGTGGTGCACCCGACTAAAAGGGGCTGGGGAGAACACTGGACTCTCTGGCCTTTCCGCTGGTCCTTATTTCTCCAGTGTTTCCCCGTCCACAATGGGACACAATAACAATTAACACATATTTTTACACATTTTTAATAACACATTATTTAACACAATTACCAAACACTTTTGGGGTGGGAGAGCGAAAAATCGGACATCCAACATGCACAAGGTATGTTGAAGATTTAACTATCTCCAAGCTCTACCTCAGATTTGCTGCAACCAAACCAGCACTTGCATTAAAATGTAACATTGTAACTGTACTTACATTATCATTACATTGCGGACTTTGAAAAGTAACTGCAATGGTTGCCACTGAACTGACTGGATTCTGTATTGATGTATCAATTTATGAGCCTCACAGACTGGAACATTTGTAATCCGTCAGCTGGTTTGTGCGGCCAATTCTGGATGAACGGCTGCTTTTGTTTGTGTGATTTGTTTGCATTAGTCTGCAGAATCATACAGCCAGTTTTGCATACAAGTTTTCTATGCAAGGGTGCAATATGACCGGATCTAGTTGTCTGATTTTAGAAGGGTTTATTATTTGTGCAGACTTTTGTAGATCTGTGTGGATATTGCATGAGGCTGACCCTGTGCAGAACATTATAAAGCCGGGCTGTGCTGTTTGGGTACAAGGTACAGAAGTTTCAGGGTTTGTGCTGTTCAGGTTTGGAGAGTCTGGTAATAAGATTCTGCACTTCTATGAGCTGCAGTGTGCACTCAGCCGGGTGTGTGGATCAGGTGAATGAAAAGGTGTGTGTGAAACCAGCTCTCTGCAGACACAAAATGCCATTGTTCTTTGTACCGATTATTCCGTGGCACCGTGCCCACTGGAGTACTCTGCCAGTCGCAGACAATACAGCAAAGGCAGGAACTCTGTTTACTGGAAAGATATAACGTGCATGGTATTGGTGGAGGCTTGAACTTAAAATGTGAGATCTAGGAGGTGTCTAGGTTACAAGATAGGAAAAAAACCTTTCTATGCAAGGGACAGAAATCTTTACAAATGATGATGAACTCGTAAACCATCCACCATTGGGGTCAAGGCACGTCACGCCAACTCCACAGACTTCATATGTCCCCTATTCTGGTATTATTACACAGTATTTATATAGCACTGACATATTACGCAGCAATGTACGAAGTCCATAGTCCTGTCACTAGCTGTCCCTCAAAGGAGCTCACAATCTAATGTCCCTTCCTTAGTCATATGTCATCACAGTCTAAGGTCAATTTTAGTGGGAAGCCAATTAACCTAACTGCACGGTTTTGGAATGTGGGCGGAAATCGGAGAACCTGGAGGAAACCCATGTAAACACGGGAAGAACCTGCAAACTCCATGCAGACAGTGTCCTGGCTGATATTCAAACCTGGCACTGCAAAGGCCAGAGTGCTAACCACTGAGCCACCGTGCTGCCCGGTTATATCATGCGCATATCATTTCTCATGTTTTATTTTGGACTCCAAAATCCATATGGCTAGGATTGTATAGTTGAAGCTCACTTAGCACGTTAATACATTAGGTCATTTGTATGAGTAGTAAATACTGCAGACCACATCCAATATTTGTTCAAAGGTTACAATTGGACACACAAAATATCCTAATATTCCGGTCTATAAATGAAAAGTTTCAGGTGTGTCATACTCCAGGTATGCAGACTTCTGCTGAAAATCCTTAGATTTCACTGCACACTGTGAGCTTCTTACAATATGCATTAGAAGCTGCAAAACTCAGGCAGGACAACACCCAGCTTCATCTAGGGTTTACCTCCCCTGTCTTGCAATCTTTGCCCTGGACTTTTCATTCGTAATGTATTTCTTCAATTATGTAGGCTCAGCACATGCAGCCCTGTGTTCCAGAACATGCACCCATAAAGACTTTTTATTATTTTTTTTTATATTGTAGTATAATTATATATTGTAGTATATTATATGCAAAGAGCCAACCCAATGCTTGCATCAAGGCTGGTGACTCTGAGGCAGCTTCAGTGCTTTGCCAGCCGCTGGGTCACTCAAATTTAAGGAACCGGCATCTGCACATTTTTTGCTTGGCAGCAATGAGCAAACAGTACTGGTACCACTGACTTGCACCCCCATTTATTTTCTATGGGGCTGTTGCGGGGAGAAGCTGCTTGTATCATCTCCTATCATCCTAGCATGAGGAAGCAGTAACCACACCACATCTTTATGGCCGGTCTGAAGAAGCAAGTTGATGTAATATTTTCAGGAAGCTATCAAACATTTCCAGCTCATCCTATTGGCTGTTTCTGCATTACACAGAGAAGTGTGAATGTATATTGTATGTAAAAAACTCCAATACAGAAATTTACATCCTATTATACAAGACAAACACTGCCCTGCCTAACTTTGATCCTTTTGTTTCAGATTAATGAAAAGTTTGGGTCCCATGACTTTTTTTCCCCTGCCTTTGGAAATATCCCTAACATAAAAGCAGACAGCAGTTAAAACAAGTTGAGCTACAGGTTGGGGAGTTAGAAGATGAAAGCTCAGGAACTTGGAGGCGTTTAACTAGTTGGCCTTTGCATACTTTATATTTCTGTTACAACAAGTTCCCTTTAAGGATCAAATCATGCCAATTGCAGCATAATAACGCAGGAAGAATATTATCTGACTTATTTTTCAAGCCTTCAAGTCAACACCAGGATTCCTCCAGAGATTGCTGGGGGTTCCTGGAGCAATAATCAGTTTGTGCCTCTCCGGTCAGTATAATTGTAATTATTATTACACAGTATTTATATAGCGCCATCATATTACGCAGTGCTGTACAAAGTCCATAGTCCTGTTACTGTCCCTCAAAGGAGCTCACAATCTGTCCCTACCGTAGTCATATGTCATTAATGTAGTCTAAGGTCAATTTTTTATGGGGAAGCCAATTAACCTAACTGCATGTTTTTGGGATGTGGGAGGAAACCGGGGTACCTGGATGAAACCCACACAGAGGGAGAACCTGCAAACTCCATGCAGATAGTGTCCTGGCTGGGATTCTAACCTGGGACCTAGTGCTGCTAAGGCCGGAGTGCTAACCCCTGAGCCACTGTGCTGCCCCTATAAGTATAAGTGACACGAATGATATTTGTGGCTATCTGTAAGGGTGACATTCTTCCCACTGACCACCACACTAATATACTGTGGGATGTAGATCTAGGAATTTATAGAAGGTTCCCTGAAGACCTGAAAGATATTTTCCAATGGTTCCCTCATGTTAAAGCAGAACTAAACGCAAAATAAAAAAAACACACACCTTTAATCCCGCAGATCCGTCGGGAGGTTTCTTCATTTGTTGGTTCCCGCGTCGTTCTTCGGCCTGGTGCAGAGGAAGCAACGGGCGCCACCATCTTCTTCTGTGTTCTTCGTACATCACTTGATGTGTGAGATCGCCAACTTTTTTTTCTCCCATTAAAGAAGGGCTCTTTCTGTGCATGCCTGAGATCGGTGCAGAAGGAGCAGCCAAGAGCTTCTTGGAAAGTGTGACGCGGCGATCAAGACAAAAAGGGGGGTGCTGCACCTTTTGTTTTTCTCCTACTTTATATATGAGAGCTGTCTTTTATATAAAGTAAAAACTATAAGTTTCGGTCTGCTTAAAAAAAAAAAGTTGAGGATCACTGCTATAAATTCTTTGCTGCAAGGCTTGAGTTGCATTAAATAGATATCTAATTATTTCATAATATTGCGTTTGATATTTTTTTTTGTATCCCAGTTTTTTTTATACTGGTTGAGGTTATCAACACAGTGACCCACCATTCCTTGACTTGTCACAAAGGAACAGAAATTCTGCAGATTTCTAATTCTCTAGGTTGGCCCTGTCCCACCACAGACCCGTAATCCTCCCTGGGCCACATTTTATAGCGCTGGGTCTGTCATCTCGTATAATGATAATTAATTCTGCCAGCGACAGATTGGAGAGTAATGAGCCAGACTGAAAGGTGCGATCTGCAGCAGTGCAGCATCTTGTGATCATCCCCCCCATCCTTATTGTTAAACAGTGTTTATATAGCGCCAACATATTAAGCAGCGTTGTACAAAGTCCATAGTCATGTCACTAGCTGTCCCTGAAAGGAACTTGCAATCTAATGTCCCTACTATAGTCATATGTCATTACAGTCTAAGGTCAATTTGGGGAGCAGCCAGTTATGTAAACTGCATGTTTTTTAATGTGGGAGGAAACCGGAGTACCCGGATGAAACCCACACAAACACGGGGAGAACCTGCAAACTCCATGCAGATAGTGTCCTGGTTGAGATTCAAACCTGGGACCCAGCACTGCAAAGGTGAGAGTGCTAACCACTGAGCCACTGTGAGTTATGGGATTGAAAAGGATGAATGGAGAGGTGGGTGGTTCAGGGTTCTGCTCAAGCATATAAAATTGTGCTTCTGTATATATTTCCTTGATTTGGCTATTTAAATTTCTTAATATGGAGATAATATGATTTAATTCACCACACCCAGGATAAGAATCTGTGCCCACGTTAGAAGTGGTGTGGCACTGTTTGCCGTCTCTGCCCCTGCCTATCCAATGCCTTATTATGACACTGGCAGCTCCGGAAGGAAGCAGACAATTAATCAGGTTTTACAGGTCCTGGGTTTTCCAGCTAAACCCATTCAGCCGATACTATACTGTTAGATTCACACTGCCCCGGAAATGTTTGTTGCCCTGTGATATACTATGCGTCCATTTTATCTCCCAGCACAGCGTGTATAACACAGATACTAAAGAAGAAAGATTGTTGTGGACAATGTAAATTAATTCCTCCATTTCTGAGCTCATATAACTTGCATTGCATTTGACAAAAGCAATTCACCCCAATTCATTTTACTTGGCAGTAGAAACCCTTGTGATAGAGAGCTGCTAGTAGTCTCTGCCAAAATGCTTGCATGACATTGATCTTCATTCATTAATGCTGCCGCCACTCTGGTATGTTTGGGAAAAGCTGCACTGTTAATGAACTGGACTGGAGAACTAATTTGAAAACAATCTGTCTGCCTGGCAGGTGTAATCCGCTGGTCTGTGACGGCATGGTGGAGGTGGCAGCCGTTGTTTAAAGGGAGGGCCCTGGCGCAAATGTACCCAAAGCTGCGAGGCTGGGAGTGAATGTTTCCATCCTCCTTGCAACTCTCTTTTCCATGGTCCCTACTGTGTGTCCTGGATGTTCTTCAGTCTCTGGATGTTACCTCACCAAAACAAAAATACGGATTGCATTCATTTAGTGCTATTATCCATGGAAATCTGTCTAGATGAAAACCAAAGAGCCCTGAAAACCCAATCTTTTAAAACTCATCTACCAGTCTTCTTCTGTCTCTTAAAACCCTCACAACTTACCACCATTCTATATCCCTCCTCTTATTGTATGCTACTTTTACCTCCTAGATGGTAAGTTGTTTTGGGCAGGGTCTTCTCTTCTTCCTGTGTCACTGTCTGTATCTGTCAGTCAATAGGAACGCCTATTTAATGTACAGCGCTGCGTAATATGTTGGTGCTATATAAATACTGTTTATTAATCATAATAATAATTCTTGTAGTATGTCAACTGGATACATCAGGAGAAGCAGTAGTCCATTATTCTCCCTCTATTCCAGTGTTTCTCTACTTTTCCAACTAAAAAGTTTTCACATCATAGGGATCCCCTTCTGTAATTCCTATATCCACAGCTCACAGTACTTTAGTATGGTTGTCAGTGGGAAGAATTCCTCTTGCATTGATGGCTATTGGGAAGAATGTCACTCTTACAGATAGCCAAAAAGATCATTAGGGGGGTCACCTAAAGCGGAACTAAGCTGAAAATAAAAAATCACCCTTACCTTTATTCCCGCAGATCTCTTGATGGGGCTGAACTTTTTTGCTATCCAGTACGGCGTTGTCATCCTCTTTGCCCTGGAGTAGAGGAGGCGCTGGGCACCGCCATCTTCTTTTTTCTCTCCCGGTCTTCTTGCTACATCACCTGATCTCACACTGCGCAGGTGCGCCATTGGGTGACATACCCCGTCACAATGGGGAAAAACAGAGAGCTGATCTCACTGCACATGAGTGAGATCGGCATTTCCTTCTTCTTAGTGGAAAAAATGCCCCTTCTGCGCATGCCTGAGATCGGGCATACGCAGAAGGAGCAGCCAGAGCCTTCCAGGATGCGTGACGTAGGTATCCCTTGGAGGCTCTGCGCTCCCCATTCAGTGATCAAGACTAAAAGAGGCGGTGCTGCACCCTTTTATTTTATATTTTTTATAGGGTGTTGCATTTAAAAAAAAAAATAGTTTTTACTTTACATGTTGTCAAGGGGTTGTCTAACGTTTTATGTAAAGTAAAAATGTTGAGTTTAGGTCAGCTTTAAACTGACCCAAAAGGCACAAATTCCTCAAGGAATCCCTAGCAACCTCTGGAGGAACCCTGCTTGGTAAACACTGATCTAGTGTCTGGCTTTAATTGAGGGGCAATGACTGATTCACAGCGCTGACCATTTTCATCCATATAAAATCCAAAGCATTCCAGAAACATAAAGACATATCCTGATAAAAGTTGCATTTGCAAATGAATGCAATGGTTTTGTAACAAATGACATTCATACTCGAACACCCGTGTTGTATGTAATCTATTTCAATCAAATATGATGCAAAGCAGATTACAAAACATATGCTGTAGAATGTTTTGTCTGTTCAAATTGTAAGTTATATAAAAAAAAAAATTAAAGCAGCTTTTTTTTTTAAAAAAAGTTGACACGCCATAGATAATTTTACAAATTAGGTCAAGTTGAAAAACATTGTCGGGAGCTGTTTAATGTTCTGTAATATTATTAGAGTCTTTAGCTCTCATCAAAACCTTTCTCTTCCGGTGGTCTGTGGGATGCAAAAGTAGCTTGAAGCAAGACAATAGCATCCGTCATTGAATTTATATAGCTCTAACATATTACGTAGCACTGTACATTAAATAGGCGTTGCAAATGACAGATAGATACAAACACTGACACAGGAGGAGGAGAGGACCTTGCCCCGAAGAGCTTTCAATCTAGGAGGTTGGGGAAATATTTCCCATTTATGCTTTGGTCTTTGCAGATATGTGTGCAGCATTTATAATCTTATTTTGTTTTTTAACAATCGTACAACATTTTACAGGCTTGGTGTCGTTGGCACACGGGTGTTGTGTCTGTGCTTTGTGTCTGGGACCATTCAATGTGTCACTGAGGGGTTGGCGGTGATTACCCAGTCACATGTTAAATGATTTATGTTTTACGAGGCCATAGGGAACGTATGCCCAGCCTCCTCATCTTTATTTGTGGTTTATCTGCCCATTACAAACTCATAAAGTACAATGAAGGGGATCCAGGTGTCAGTCCTGCGGTATCTTGGTGGCTCGGCACGGTGCCAGCACTTTGTTTTACATCCACGTGCTCTGTGGCGGAACTCGGGGACCGAAGAATCTCTCTATAATAAACAAAAATCAGGGCCTTAAAGTCTACAATTTTTTTTTTTTCATGCATGTGCAAAATTAAATTTTATGTTAAAGCAGAACATATGTTTGTGCTTTTGTCATAATGTGCAAGAATGTTTGCATACGATGACACTTTACCTGCTAAGCAATTCACACTCTCCCCATTACAGGCGGTCCAGACTTCACTTGGTTGTCATCTTTGGTTTTTTTGCAGAAGTTTCTTTACCACAACAAAAATGTTGTGCTGCACTATACACATTTGCTTTCTGTATTCTAAGACTGAGGATAGGCCGCAGCATCTATAACAGAACTGACATACACGCTTTCCTCTGTCATTACAAAACCTGTCTGACAGCTTTTTAAAAAATGCGACTTTAGTTCTTCTTTGAAAAAAAAATCTTTGCGCCTTTTGTAAATGGGTAGATTCTGTGCTGAGGCTTTATGAGCTATACTGTGTAAGTGGCAGTTAGTTAGGTTAGTGCTGATTCAGCAGTTAGGTTGCACAAAGGAACTCCATGACAGATCATTCAGTTTGAGATATTGGAGGAGATGTCCTGATGGGATCCCTGCACCAGAGATAATGCACTACAGTGGGAATCATATATGAAGCTCATATGTTTGACGTTCACTGCGATTCTTTTCTTTTCACTAGCTTTTCATTTTTTTGCTGCTATGAGACTCGCAAATGTCTACAAAAGTCTCCTTATATTACCCCTTTCTTTCTTTCTT
>NC_092862.1:4477690-4528402 GCF_032062135.1 Pyxicephalus adspersus | reverse complement strand
ACCCAGAAATTTTTTTAAGCCGGGTGGAAAGAAATTGTAGGTGGGTGGGAGCACCTGTATTGTGACCAAACGCTTCAGTAACCACCCAAAAACAGCCGGGTGGGTGCTAAAAAGTCCTGGGTGGTGCGCCCAGCTAAAAGGGCCTGGGGTGAACCCTGCTCTTTCTCTCTTTCTTTCTCTCTCTCTTTCTTTTTCTCTCTTTCTCTCTTTTCTTTCTCTCTCTTCTTTCTTCCTTTTTTTTTTCTCTTTTGTCTCTTTTCCATATTTCTCTTCTCTCATCTCTACTATCCTTTCTTCTCTCTCGCTCTCGCTCTCTCTCTCTCACCCTCTCTTCTATCTCATGATTTCTCTCTTCTTTCTTTCTTCTCATTTTTTTTTCTAAATATACAACATACAAAAGGAAAACATCTCTATACTAAAGTAGAATTGCATGTTCTCAATCTGTACTGCGCTGCCATCCAACTGGCATCCTTTGGGCATGTTGTGGCCCCTGGAAGAACACTTCAGTGACAATGGTGATTACTGGATGTTAGGTTGTCTCCTCTCCCCTCAGAATGTTGTTTTGTACAGGGCCGCACGTCAATAATTCCTTCCTGTTTCCTCTGCACTGCTGTGGGAATTGGACATATCCTGTTTAGTGACAGTCTGTCTCCCCATTCACCGTGTCTGACCCAGAGAAAATGTTAGTCACCCCGTAATGGAGGAGCTAAAAATCACAGGGCAGAGCTTCCCTGGGCTGTAGAGCTTGCAGTCAAAACAGAACAAAATAACCAAGAAAACTGGCGTAGCTGAGGGAAGAATCTGCCTTTTGGTAAATTCTTTTGATAGGGTATGGAAGGTCTTAAACCCGTCAGGTTTATATTGCTGTCAATGTCCTCATTGGGTAGAGTCCACATGCTATCTCTGCCTATGAAGAAAATAAAAGCTTTTCATTACATATCTTGTTTGAGACCCAGCGATTGCATTACTGAAACTCTGTACTTCCAAATGTATTGCGGGCAGATTGTAATGGGACTGCCCGGCAGGGTGCTGTACTTGGCTTCCTGAAAACATCACAGCACCCTGCCTCACCACTCCTAAAAGCCTTCAGCCCTGGTGGACGCTTTGGTCTAGCATTTGTAATATAAAATCCTATACAAATATCAAAATGCCTTCATAGTGGACACACCCTTCTGCAATATTGCACATTCCCTGGAAAAATGCATTTGCATGCACCTTAGGTAATGCCTACTATGGTGGGCCAAGTCTGAACAAACTGAAATCTAATAAATGAAAGGACTGGGCCATAAACTTTGGGGAAAAAGGCTAGTGATACTGGGATCTCCTAGCAAACTCCGACTTGCTGCAGCTTCTAATGTCAGAAGCTTGCATCATGCTCTGAAAAAGGAGAGAGCATTTCACTCCAGGATAAAAGTCTGTACAACTGGGCAAGATTAAAGAGAAGGCTGAAGTTATTTTAACTCAACCCCTTCAAATATAGGCTTCATATATACATATTCATATTATTTATAGTCCAAGTCTTGCATCATACCTGTAGCTGCTCACCTTAGTTTGGAAACATTGTACCTGCAGGCCCTGAGGTTAAGCAGCCATTTCCAAGGAATTCATTTTAAAGAACGTTGTATTTCTTGATAAAGTGACATTGAAATAATCCTGTACTTAAAGAGGATCTAAACCCTTTTTATGTAAAATTGCAATAAGACAGGGTCCTTTTTTGGGGAGGGGACAGGTGATGTCCCTTCTGCAGTAAAGTAACCTTACCTGCCTCATTGACATTTTTTAAAATTCTCTCCTGTCCCAGTTGTGTCGTGGGTTTCCGCCATCTTTCTTTTTTCATACCTTCCTTGTTTTGATCTTCGGATATCTTGATCTTCCAAGCTGTCATGACATAACCATGCAAAAGTTCATTCAGTAGCTGCAGTGGAAGTCGGTATGCTTCAGGTATCCCAGCTTCCTTGGCAGCCGAGTAGAGCTATCAGGCAGGTAATTGTTTTATTGCAGAAGGGACAATGCCTGTCCCTTTCTGCAATAAAGTCCACTTTGCAAACTGATTGCAAGTGGAATTTTTAGTTTTGCTTTAATTGGTGGAATACATTTATAAAAGTTCTGTTGCAAATACAAAATTTTCCTCTGATCACCACAACTGTTTTATGGGATTTTATTATTATTACTACAGAGTATTTATATAGCGGCAACATATTACACAGCGCTGTACAAAGTCCATAGTCATGTTAATACCTGCCCCTCAAAGGAGCTCACAATTTAATGTCCCTACCATAGTCATATGTCTTTAATACAGCCTATGGACAATTTTGGGGGGAAGCCAATTAACCTAACTGCATGTTTTTGGAATGTGGGAGGAAACCGGAATACCCGGAGAAAACCCAAGCAGACGAGGAGAACCTGCAAACTCCATGCAGATAGAGTCCTGGCCGAGATTCGAACCTGGGACCCAGAGCTGCATAGGCCAGAGTGCTATCCACTGAGCCACCGTGCTGCCCATACATCTTTCTTTTGGATATTGGGACCACATCAAGTTTTATTCAATGTTTACTTGTGTCAGAGTTATTTGTTTCCTCTTTTGATTTGTTATTATGTCCCTTCCTTTCTTAGCACGTTGCCAGTTTATTTTCTGTAAATCCATTTGTCATCTTCCAGAATGTTACCCCTGTAATTGTAACTGCGAAGCAGCAAAGTAAATTCGGTGTTTTGGAATTTCAGGAATCCGAGGCATTTTTGAATGTAAAGCATTCAGGGCGCTGGGTTTCAGGATGTGTTCTAATGTCCTCGATTGTTTTTCAATTGGCAGCGTACAGGCGGCATCTGCTGAGTATAAGATTCGGCATCTGCTCTTTTGTGTCTGAGCCGGGGATGGTAGAAACAAAATCCTCCACTCTTTCGGATTTGATATCAACAGACAACCCAATTACACAAATCGTAGTAGCGTGGCTTCTGAACAGACGATTGTGTAGCAATATTTAGAGTTGGAATGTATGGCAGATATGGCTAATCGAAGTCTGACCTGCGTACTTGTTTTACATCTGAAAATAAAATAAAAGCTGAGGGTGAACATAACAGCTAGGCAATAAAAACATCCAACACAGGGCAAGCAATAGCAGCCCCTGCTCTAAACCAAACTTATTATTTTAGCATTTTATTATTAAACAGTATTTATATAGCTCCAACATATTACGCAGCGCTGTACTTTAAATAGGGGTTGCAAATGACAGTAACAGACAAGTGACACAGAAGAAGGAGGCGAGGACCCTGCCCTGAAGAGCTTACAATCTAGGGGGTGGCGGAAGTATCACACAATAGGAGGGGGATATGGAATGGTGGGAAGTAGTGAGGCTTTTGGAGACAAGAAGAAGACGGGTAGGTGAGGTTGAAGGGTTGGGTTTTGAGTACTCTTTTAAAGGAGCAGAAAGTAGGAGCAAGCCGAATAGGACGATAAAGGCCATTCCTGAGAGTCGGGGCAGCTCTAGAAAAGCCTTGGAGCCGTGCGTGTGATGAGGTTATGAGACAGGAAGTCATTAGTAGGTCATTGGAGAAGAGGAGAGCGGCTAGAGGGGTATTTTTCTATCAGGGCAGAAAGGTAAGTGGGACAAAAACTGTGGAGGGATTTGAAGGCAAAGCACAGGAGCTTGAATTTGATTTTCAGGTAACATTGAATGGGACATTGACCCCGGAGTCAAGCCTTAGGGCCATTTCAGACGTACAGTGATCTGCATCGTTCTTCAACATTCTCAACCTCCATTTCAACCTCTCTCATTTAAGTGTAAGGGAAATGTTGAGAATCATTTTTTTGCATTTGGTTGTTGCAGATCATGACAAAGTTCCCGAAAGCGACAAGTCTTGACTACATGGTTTGTTATTTGGTTTGAGCAACAACCAACATGTAAATCTGGTTACCTGTGGTTCATTTTGCTGCTCCAGGGAGCACAGCAGCGGTTTGCTGTGAGCATAAGACGTGCCAACCACATGATTTCATACCATAGGTCATTGTAGTATTACTTATCAGCTTATGTAGCCACAGAACAAGCAGCAACATTTCTTACAAACCCTCTTATAAACTTTAACATGGAACCAGAAAAAAATGTGATTATTGCAGGCGATGTCATTTCTACAATAACAGCTCTTACGGGCCTGATCGCTGGCCAGCTGTCAATTTTTGGCAATCCCGGCTTCCCTTGTGAATGCTGGGAATTAATAAACTTCTGCTAAAGTTACGTTATCCTGACACAGCCAATCACGGCGGCCAAAGATTGCTTCTAAGGAAGCAAATGGCTGCACCCTGCAATAATACAGGCATAGATGACCGGGGGGTTTAGTTCCACTTTACACCAAAAATAAAAGGTCAAAGTTTACTCTCTGCACTGTTATTATTTGGAACAAAATCCTGTTTAAAAATAAATACACAAAATGGTTAAACTGACTTTTTCTGTTTTGTCCCTGCACAGAAAGGAAATGAGAATTTTGCATTAATCTATAGATCAGCTTCTAATTGCTGAGCATACAGAGCAGAAAGACTGTGACATGGACTGATCTTAAATCTGCCCTCCACACTTCATTATTATTAACCAGGATTTATATAGCGCCAACATAATACGCAGTGCTGTACAAAAAATAGGGGTTGCAGGTGAAAGACAGAGACAGACACAGGAGGAGGGGAGAACCCTGCCCAGAAGAGCTTACAATCTAAGAGATGGGGGCAGTAGCACACACAATATAATACACAGCACTGTACCTTAAATAGGGATTGTCAGGAAAATGTACAGCAGCCACACACTCCAAACACACATGCATTGCACAGAGAGGCACAGAGACCCAGTCAAGACACCTCTGAGCAGCATATGCCCTCAATATACATAGTGATTGCTTCTATAGCCCCATTGCTCTGTAAAATAGGGAGATCTGCACGTTTTACACTCAATAAATTACTTTGGGGCAAAGGCAAGCAGAATAGCAATATGAGCAAAAAGCAGGAGGGAGACGTGTTTATTGTTTATAATTCTAGAATGCAAATCTGCATCAAATCTTGTGTTTGTTTTAAACTGGCCTACTTTGTAAATTTATTCTGTGTTTAAAAAAAAAAAATCACAATATACACATTTTTATGAAATATAAAGTTTGATGTTGCCTAGGCCAGTATATCATCAGTTTGTTTTGGGCAGGAGGAATCATTTGTAACTTTTTATCACAAGTCACAAAATCAGAGGCTGCAGCAGAGTCTGACCAGTGTCAGACATTTGTCAACACACAAAACCAGGTCACATGCACGACTCCCAGACATTTCTAGAGCTGCCCACTTACCTTTCTGACCTGATAGAACAAAAAAACCCCAGCTGCTCTCTTTGCTCCTCCAATGACCTAATAATGACTTCCTCACTCATAACCACATCACACGCACGGCTCCAAGACTTTACTAGAGCTGCCCGGACTCTCTGGAATGGTCTCCTCATCCTATTCGGCTTGCTCCTACTTTCTGCTCATTTAAAAGAGCGCTCAAAACCCTACGCTTCAACCTCACCTACCCGTCTTCTTCTGTCTCCTAAACCCTCGCTACTTACCCAGCGCTCAATATCCCTCTCCTATTGTGTGATACTTCCCCCACCTCCTAGACTGTAAGCTCTTCTGGGCAGGGTCCTCTCCTCCTTCTGTGACATTGATTGTATTGTATCTGTCTGTCATCTGCTCTTTTAAAATAGAACTCAAAATGCAACGCTGTCTCCTAACACCCTCACTACTCCCCACCATTACATATCTCCCTCCTATTGTGTGATACTTCCCCCACCTCCTAGATTGTAAGCTCTTTGGGACAGGGTCCTCTCCTCCTCCTGTGTCACTGTCTGTATCTGTCTGTCATTTGCAACCCCTATTTATTGTACAGCGCTGTGTAATATGTTGGTGCTATAAAAATCATGTTTATTATTCTTAATAACACATCCAAGAACCAAAGGGACCACAGAATTCACACAACTGTCCATCTCCATCCTGTTGGTGTCAGGGAGAGTGCGGTGATCTGTGAGCGATGATAAATACACGGTAGTGTTCCATAAATTAGCATTCTGCAGTTAAAATATCTAATGCTAATACCACTTCGAGCCAATCTATGTACAGTTCATGTTTTATAAATCATTAATCAGGGCAAAGCAGAACTGGTTCTCCGTTCCACAGGAGTTTATTTCTATACTGGGGAGGATGGATGGCTTTGTGTGCTCAGTGATTTGCTTCGAATCAGCACTAATTGGATTGTTCACCATCCTGGCAGAAGATGCCTCTGTGGCACATTAGGCGGGCATGAACTGGCAGTGCCCTGTGTGAAGTGCGGCTGGATCACAAGCGCTGCCAATGTGCTGGCTGATATGTGAAGCATGGCGGTGGGGAGGGGGAGAGAGCGGAGTGTGGAGGCAGGTGCCAGCACCATTATTGTCTATGTGTTAATCTCCGGCAGGGCCTGTCCTGTCTTCACAATCCGCTGACCTGACACGGCTGTTGTGCCCATTGTCCTCCCGCTGACATGGCTGCCTGCGGAGAGGGGGGCAGGACGGGCTTCCCTACTTCTTTCATATTAAATTGTTTGATCCCAGCACAAAATCCTCCAACTTCCAGGGGACACAAAAGAAGATTTTCTAACAAAACCAAACCCCGGCTTTTGTCTTCCTTTTCTTAAGCCCCTTTACTTTGTGTTTTCAGAATTTCTATGAAGTTTTTTTTAGGCCATTGTAAAGGAGCAAGGGATAGAAAGTTACATGAAGCACATTTGTAAATCTAATATTCTGCAGATCTGGAGCAATGATTGAATTATTATTGAGCAATAGCTTAGGAAAATATACTAAAAGAAGACAAAATGTCACTAGAAAGAAAAAAATTCTCTGGTCAAAACATTTTACACTTTTTGCATGTTTTACTGGAGATTTGCAGGACAGCATGCAGACAATCTAATCAATGTTTATTTTATTATTATTATTATTAATAAACAGTATTTATATAGTGCCAACATATTACGCAGCAAAGTACAAGGTTGGGGACCACTGATGTAGGGAATAGTTTCATGCATTCCTGGGGGAGAAATTCATAATATTTTAGTAACATTCTTCTCCTCTTCTACAGTTTGGTTGGTAATTGTTATTTAACTATTATTAATAATAAACAGGATTTATATAACGCCAATATATCACGCAGCGCTTTCATTGCAAATGAGAGACGAATGTGGGGAAGTATCACATTGATATTGCTGGAAAATGGCCCTTTTTGTATTTGCAATAACGTTAACAGCAACTCTGTATATTTGTTCTACTCGGAGGGAATACATTTCAGCTGCGTTGTCTAAATCTGTGATCTCACTAATACAGTTCACGCGACTTAACAAACAAGTTGATTCATCCATTAACAGAACTCGTTCCAGAAACTTTTCAATAACTACCCAAAAACAGCCGAGTGGTTACTGAAAAGTTACAGGCGGTGCACCCAACAAGAAAGGCCTGGTGAGGACACTGCATCAGACTCCTTAAAGGAAATGTTTGGATTTTGGTGGCTCGATCCTTTAATTGTCCTATTCCAGTTCTAACATTCTTCCATAGCATCTCTCTGGCTCTGAACTTTCTCCCTGCTGCTTCTGTTTAATCAGCTGGAAGAGGAGAGCTCATTAGTCAGAGGGACCTGCAGAATCCAATGTACCCTCCTCCTCCTCCCCAGATCCCTGGGCCTCTTCTCTCCCAGCAACAAAGGTTTCAATTTCACATTATTCAGATTCACATCAATGGCCCATGTTGCAGGGGGAGGGGGTTCATTGTAACCAAACTTCTCCTCTGAAACTTGTTGAGGGACCTTTGTGCTGTTATAAAATCTTTTGCTTGCTTTGTAGAATTTGAGTTGTCGGGGATGAAGCATTTGGTGGAATAGATATAACCAGCTGATTTCCTGTTTGATCTTCTCAATGCTGCATGTGTTGTGCAGGATGTCATGCACCTTGCATCTTCTATTTTGTATGTTCTGCTGTGTCACCCTTCTTCCTTTTTATCCTCAAACATGCAAAAACTAAACAGCTGCTTGTGCGAGCAGGAAGTGCTTTGAACCCGCTCCCCGACCTTCTTCTGGTCCATCTTCCTTCCCGGTGGGTTTGTGCTTCCTTATTGTTGCAGCAGAACCGACTTTTCTGACCACAAGCGAGGGCCCGGTGCTCACCTCTCTTTGTTGGAGTTCAATACTTTTCTCAGCAGCGAATGCACTTTAATTTTCTTGGATAGCAGTGCACTTAGGTGGCTCAGTTGCAGACCTGGGATTGTCTAATCCCTGATCTGCACACACAGGAGATGCCACAGTTACAATAGCCCAATGTTACCTGATATTGTACCATGAGGGAACCCCTTGAAAAACCCTGGCTATAATTATCTTATCCACAGCTCACTATACGTTAGCAGTGTTCTCCCCGGCCCCTTTTAGCTGGGTGCACCTTCCAACATATTTCAGTAGCCACCCGGCTGATTTTGGGTGATTCCTGAATACAGGGGCTGTCACCCACCTACAAATACAAAACAAAAACTCGGATTGAAGTTATATTAGTGCGGTGGTCAGTAGGATGAATTCCTCTTACATTGGGCCATTGGGAAGAATTTCACGCTTACAGATAGCCCAAAAAAAATAATTGATATTACTTAAACCGACCTTAGAGGTCCAAATTGCTCATTTCTTAAGGAACCCCTAACAACCTCTGCAGGAACCCTGGTTGAGAAACACTGCTATAGACTCTTCATAAAGAGGACAGTATACTTACTGGGCATTACCTCTATGCATATCTAGGCAGCAGGGTGCCACAGTGGTTAGCACGCTGGTCCTTGCAGTGCTAGGTCCCAGGTTGGAATCTCGGCCACGACACTATCTGCATGGAGTTTGCAGGTTTTCCCGACTCTGCTTAGGTTTTCATCGGGTATTCCAGTTTCCTTACACATTAACACAGTTGACTGTAGTAATCGCATATGACTATGGTAGTTAGTAAGCTCCTTTGCGGGACAGTTAGTGACATGGACTTTGTACAGCACTACATAGAATGTTGGCGCTATATAAATACTGTATAATAATACTAATCGTGCTCACCTCACCTCAGGAAGCCCTGTGTACACTCCTAGTCATTCTGGTTAGATCATACACAGAGCCCAGACTATCCCAAAAGAAACCACTAAGGCCGGGTTGTTGG
Source organism: Pyxicephalus adspersus (assembly GCF_032062135.1). NCBI lineage: Eukaryota > Metazoa > Chordata > Amphibia > Anura > Pyxicephalidae > Pyxicephalus > Pyxicephalus adspersus. The sequence goes on along the minus strand of NC_092862.1, from coordinate 4,519,206 downwards.
AATCTTAGGCACCGGGCAATGCATTGTAGGAGGAAAAGGAGAAAGTTACACGCTCCTATAATCAATTCATGTTCTGCCTAATATATGCCTCACCCTTCACATTCCCCTCATACTCAGCCTCCCCTTTTTGATTAGTTCAAGTGATATGGCTTCCTTAAGCAAATAATACATGTCCTGCTATTGTCTGATTAGCCAGTAATGAATACCAGGGCATTATGAGTTACAAGCCGGGGTCTGTGCAGTGTAAACTCCTGAGCTTAAATATAGGTAGTTCTTTTCTTATGTGCAAGAACTGTGTGTGACTACAGAAGGGTAAGCAAAGTGTAAGCTTTTCTGATGACAAGGCTAATGTAGCACAATCAATGGTCTCAATGTTCTCTCCGGCCCCTTTTACCTGGGCGCACCACCCGGAACTGTTCAGTGACCCCTCAGCTGTTTTTGGGTTGTTACTGATGAGTTGGGTCACAATACAGGGGCTGCCACCAGCCTATAATTTCTTAACAGCCAATTTCTGGGTTGAACACTGGGAGATTAGAGTGTAATAGTAGCAGAGACTGATGGTAATATTTGGACTATATGTATCGGGGTCCCCAACCCAACGTCTGACAGGTGGGCCGGGGGTTTGGCTGGTGCACCCCTCAATGGGGTCAGGAGAAGGACCTGTGGGAGGGTGCACCGGCCAGAGCTGCAGAACCATGTCTCCCATACAGATCTCGGGCTCAGACCTGCGATGGGAGAGTGGGTGGGTTCCGGCATCATGACGTCAGTCTAGGGGAAGCTTCTTCCTCTTTGAGTAACACATGGCTACCCGTGCATGCACGGTCCGGAATCAGGCTTTTAGTGGTCTGTGAGCTCCAAAAAGTTAGGGGCCACTGCTATAGATAGCATACTAGCCCCTAGATTTGTTCTAAGTCAGAGGTGTCAAACTCAAATACAGAGGGCCAAAATTAAAAACTTAGACAAAGTCGTGGGCCAACCTTGAAATTTATTAAAAAAAATGTAGGAAATTATTCCTTCTCATTACATATAAACTCATTTCATATGGCAACAAAGAGGTTTTTCTTCACATTCAATCTGGAACAAGCTTATAATAGAGAGAGAGGCATAACTTTTTTTTTTTTTAATTATGCCTCTTTCTCTATTTGTAGCCTTCTGATTTAAATTTCAATGGTAACCTTTTTGCACAGGCTAACAATAATAATAACAATATTCTTCTATGAAAATCCAACCATTCAAGTCCATGCCTTGGAGTAGCAAAGAAAAGTACAGCTAAGGGGGAGTGCTGGAAATGCCAGACGTGGCCAATGCGGAGCTAAATCTTAGAGTTGGGCCTCCTGCTGGAACTCCCTCCTCATTGAAATAGCGCCGCTACTGAAATTCCCGGCATTGCTGCGTCAAAAAACCAATGTGGGGTCACGCATAGGCAGAGAACCTGCTGGTCTATAGACGCGCGTAATGCCGGGAATTGTAGTGGCGACACTATTTAATGCAGCAACGGGCCAGCTGCAGTTCATATTTAGGATTCATTTAGGAGCCAAAAAAAAGGACGTTTGGGACCAGAGTTTAACACCCCTGTTCTAAGTCTTCCTTACTATTAGTGCTTTTCATAATTGTGCAGTTTTGGACAATAAAGAATATTAAAGGGATGTTCTATCTTCAGATATATTATTTCATAACTCCATTGTAGATCTGTTTTGTCTTTTATAATTGGATTCGTCTATTCATTTTTCATCAACCATCTCTGTTGTCTTTTGCAGCCTTTCTTCCGTCTCCTGAACCTTCGGAAACTGGGCCTTAGTGACAATGAAATCCAGCGTCTTCCACCCGAGGTGGCCAACTTCATGCAGCTGGTGGAGCTCGATATCTCCCGCAATGGTACGTGTTTGCTGGTTCTGATCTGACCATTTCCTCCCTCTCATTTCCCTATCCTAGGAACTATACTAAAGTCATTCATCCCACTGCACAAAACTTTTCAAAGTACACAAACTTTGTCATGCACATTGTCACATGGTAGTTTGGTAGTTCATTCATTGCACCATTGGCAGTGCACCAAGATCTGAATCGTGTGCGTTGCAGGGCATTGGGCCCTATTTATTAAAGCTTCCCAAGGCTGGAGAGGATACACTTTTATCAGTGAAGCTGGGTGATCCGGCCAACCTAAAATGGATCTGGTCCAAGATGGAAAACATTTGCTAACAAATAGCATATGACTTTTAAGTAATCCATTCCTGGTTTGCTGGATAATCCAGCTTCATTGATGAAAAGTGTATCCTCTCCAGCCTTCGAGAGTCTTAATAAATCAGACTCATTGTGTTCATGTTTATGTTTCCGTGTTAGGTAACATAATGCATTGATGGAAATTTGACCCTACACAATTTCACTCAATGCATTATGATTCCAGGACCTAAGGTGCTGATTATTAAACAGCTATGGTAATAATTGTGGGAAATACCTATGACCGGCCTCGGTCCTCTCCACTGTTGCTATCCTCTGTAGGTGAGAACTGCTACATGTTCTGTTTGAGTGGTTCTGTTCTACTGTGTACTACACAGTATCTATATAGCACTGACATATTACACAGCGCTGTACAAAGTCCACAGTCCTGTCACTAGCTGTCCCTCATAGGGGCTCACAATCTAATGTCCCTAACGTAGTCATATGTTGTTAACACAGTCTAAGGTCAATTTTTCGGGGAAAAGCCTATTAACCTAATGGCATGTTAATGGAATGGTGGGTAGTAGTGAGGGTTTAAGAGATAATAGAAGACGGGTAGGTGAGGTTAATGCTTTGGGTTTTAGGAGTTTTAAATGAGCAGAAAGTAGGAGCAAGCCTGACCATTCCAGAGAGTCGGGGCATAAGGTTATGAGTGAGGGAGTAATTGGAGCGCGGCTAGGGGGGTATTTTTCTATCTGGTCAGAAAGGTAAGTGGGACCAGAACTGTGGAGGGATTTTAATCCTCTGCTTTGCCTGTATAGCTCCAGTTTATCTAATTTTGCTCCGTTTCTCTCTTCCAGACATTCCTGAAATTCCAGAAAGTATCAAGTTCTGTAAATCTTTAGAGATTGCAGATTTCAGTGGAAACCCTCTCTCCAGGTAATAAATTTAAACATGAATATTTGGTGTCTTTACGACATGATATACCCCATATGTACCTTTAGCAACCTTGCTACCTCTCGGAACCTATAAATAAGACCCTGTGTGGTAGAAATTCATAAAGTTTGTTCTAAAGCTGACTTTTTAAAATTTAAAATTTGCATATTTTTGGGTGTCTTCCCCAGTAGCTAAACAATATAAATAAAATGGACAAGTTAGAATTGTGCCTTAGTCCGTTCTTCAGGTCCTTTTTGGAAGACTGCTGTGCAAAGTGGAGCAGCTGAACCCTTGTGCTTAGTTGCAAATGGTCATCTCACCAAATGTTCCTGCTCTGCGTTCCACATACTTCTAACTCTTTTTCTTTGTAGGTACTTTTTTCTTAGCATGAGTAGGTGACGTTGGGGAGGGGGCCCACAGACTTGTAAGGGACCTTACTTTAATAGAAGATTAAGGTCATTTGTCCAGCAACTTTCCAACAGGAAAGCTAGTCCGTATTGTTCTGCCCAGAATCCATTAGGTTGGAGTACATCTCTAAATGAGAAACATATTCACCTAAATATGCTGCTCATATGATCTTGGAAATACGTTATCACTGACAGCAATCTAGTACCATCTTTGATATTGTGCTTTGGGACATCCTGGGGCAGAATTGAATTTGATCACTACTTTGGTTCTTGGATATTTGCATATGCTATCCTGCTATCATAATCCCCTGAAGAAGCAGGTTTTGTTCGCTAAACCCGTCGGCACTAACAATGAAACATTTTTCATAGCATTTTATTCTCTTATGTGTGATGGCCATACGTTAGGCACATTTTTTTTTAATTAATTTGCATGCAGTGTACAACATTGTTTTACTATATGAAAGAAAAATAATATCTTTTAATACAATAACTTGCCACTTAACTTAGAATAACTTAGAATTACTGCCAGTAATTCTAATAAGAATTTGTTTTATTTGTTGCTGTTTGGGGATATGGCATTCCTTTTATGTTTAGAATACAAAAAATGTCCAGGGAAATCCCTATTGTGTTAGTTTCCAATGGGAAATGTTTGTGCCTAGTAAATAGCAGCCTATTTGGCCTTCACGTCACCAGTTGTGCTTCTTGAGGTCATGGAAGCTCACACATGTGACACGTGAGGTCTATTTGAGCATTATTACATATGAGGTTTATTACATATTTTATTTATGTTTCCTGTCTAGTACATAGGTCCCAATATAGTCCACTCAGCATTGAAGAGGGGCTGGAACGTCTTATTTTCATGATTTGAATTTGTATTGATTGTGTATCGTGATGTATATGATATATATGATTATAATATGAGTCGCCACATAATACACTTAGTATAATTTGCCTACAAACCCCAGTCTCTTCTTTCCTTGATTTTTGCTGTATCCATTGTACTTTATTACATACATTCATACAAGGTTCATCCATGCTTTTCTATTTGCATATCATGCCTGATTACTTATGGCAGCCTATGTATCATTTACTTTAACAATTCCATTTCGGTTACTGTAGAGGAAAGGGGGTAATGTCCTTCCTCTGAGTCATTCAGCTCTGTTCCTCAGCAGCTAACCCTGTAAAAAAAAAAAAGGAAAAAGCCGTTTGTCCCTCATTCCCTTCTCCATTAGGCCTAATAAACATCTATATTATAATACGATCCATAGTGGGAGAAATATTGTAAAACTAGTTTTTATTTAGGAGGCCGGCTTTGCATTTTTATTACACATTTCTTCAAAAGGAGTTCTGCTCTGTACAGTGCAAAGTGACAGCGTCTTTGGAAAGGGCCCAATTCTAGAAGGCATTGCCTTTCCTCTTCTTACTGATACAATACTGAAATGATCCCCCTGTAAAAATATATAAATGGTCTATATAGATATCTCTCTTCCTAATTATTCTCTGTAAGGTCATTACAAAGCACAAGGGGGCGCTCTTTGTGTCTGGATGAAAAGAGGGTTAAGCTCTGGATAAGGAAGGGATTCTTCACTGTAAGGTCTGTGAAAATGTAGAATAGGCTCCCTCAGGAAGTAGTTTCAGCAAGTTCTATAGATTGCTTTAAGAAAAAGCTGGATGATTTCTAGAAGCACAGAAATAACTGGGGATTAAAGATTTAAAGTAAAGTTAACAGTGATTGTTGGTCCAGGGAACATACGATTGCCTCATGGGATCAGGAAGGAATTTTTTTCCCCTGTTGGTGCAAATTGTACCCATGTTTTTTTTTTGCCTTCCTCTGCATCAACTATGTCTATAGGGTGTATATCTGGGATATGTTCATTTCCCTAGGGGTTGAACTTGATGGACTTATGTCTTTTTTTCCCAACCTGACTATATGTAACTGTCAAATCTTTGGGGATCCGGGAACTTGTGACCTCCCCAATGTAACATGAGCAGCAATATTACAAAACCTGAGCATTGTCCCATGGTGACGAGACGACCCCATTCCCTTGATCTCCAACACTGTTTACACCGATACACGCTGCAGGAGGGAGAAAGATGCAAAGTAGTAATATAAAATATGAATTTAGACTGATCAGACATGTAAAGTTCCTGAATATTCCCTCAGGGTAGAGTGCACCATTCTGCTCTATATTATCAGATTCAGCCCTGCTACCCATTTTTGCTAATAATTAGGGCAATGTGCCAGAGACGTGTCATTGCGCTCCTGGGACCTCACTGTCCACACCCTTTTGTTGTGGTTCTCCAAGAGGTCACAGTTTGTAGAATGCCAGGACACTCCCTGAATTTAAGGATATTGCAGCTGCTGGTCTCAGAATTGTGAAAATGCTGCCATCCACTGGTCCTTAGTGTGAAATCCAGGACCTCCTCCAGAACTGGCTTATGTCTAATGTGAGGAACAGCATCTGCACCAGTAATTCTAGAACTTCATAACACGGGGGAACCCTTGAAAATAACTTTCAGGTCTTGGTAATTATATCAGTGGTTCCCTATATCCACTACTCGCAGTAAATTAGCATGGTGGTCAGTCAGAAGACTTTCTTTTTTTATTGCTGGCCATTGGGAAGAATGTCTTACAGACAGCCAAAAAGATCATTGGTGTCACTTAAACTGTTCTGAGGTGCAAATTGTTCATTGCTCAAGGAACCCTCAACAACCTCTGGTTGAGGAACAGTAACTACAGAATCTCCAGGCTCTCCCTTACAAAAGCTCGGAGAGCTTTTTTTCCGTACTTGGCCTTGTCCTGTTTTGGGAAAGGGGATAGAGATACAGAGTGTAATGAGGTAGTAAACAGTGGAGAATATTTTTTTAACAATTTGCAGCTGAGATGAAGGCGTAACTGGAATTCATATAAAATTTGGTAAGGAACTAGCGCCATTGTATTATGCAGAGCTGTACATTAAATAAAGGTTGCAAATGACAGACAGATACAGACATCGACACAGGAGGAGGAGAGGACCTGCCCTGAAGAGCTTACAATCTAGGAGATGGGTGAAGTTGTACACAATAGCAGGGGGATATGGAATGGTGGGTGAGTAGTGAGAGTTTAGAAGGCAGAAGAAGACAAGTGGGTGACGTTGAAGGATTGGGTTTTGAGGGCTCTTTTAAATGAGCAGGATCAAGTCGAATAGGATAAGGAAGACCATTCCAGAAAGTCGGGGGTAGCTCTAGAAAAGTCTTTGAACATTAAGATGTATGGGGATGCTGGGCCCACTTTATTTACACTTAAAACAAAACTGAAGTAACACTTTTAAATATGCACAATCAATCAGGTTGTTATTGCAGAAATAGAAAAGTGATTTCCCTTCTGCAATAATCCCTCCAATCTGACTGATAGCTCTCTGTCAAAAATGCTGAGCAGTGCATGCACCTGGTGGAAGATCGTATTCACAAAGAGAAGACGAAAGATGACAGAACCGGGACAGGTGAGTATCGCAGGTTTAGTTCCCCATTAAGCTCTTTCGCATTGTATTATTCTAGACCACATTGTTTTGTTCTCTATGTAAATACGTTTCTTTAATCCTGCAGACTGCCAGATGGATTTACACAGCTTCGCAGCCTGGCTCACCTGGCACTTAATGACGTTTCCTTACAGGCGTTGCCCAGTGACATTGGCAAGTAAGTGTTGTTTCCTGCCCATGTTCAGATAAACACAGCAGACAAATCTAAATTGTATATATATGTGTGTGTGTGTGTGTGTGTGTGTGTTTGTATATATTCTATATTACATGAATATATAAATTTAAATATTTTAGACTTAAGTTTACACTGTTTGAATAATTCCGAACTTTCAATTTACTTTCTACATAGTATATGCTAAAATTGTACTCCTAAAGTACAGAAACAAATAGTTCACTTCTGGCTGAATGTTTGCAATGCTTCATCTGTGTATTTTTTTCTGTTAGTTTAGCAAATTTGGTCACATTGGAATTACGAGAAAACCTGCTGAAGTCTGTGCCAACGTGAGTATATTCAGCAAGCCTTCATCTGAAATCCACCTACCACCATGTTTGCTGTAAAGCTGAGCATATTGCTTCTTATCTGGGGATCATCATTGACTGATAGCAGTCAGCTAACAAAGAAATGTTTACTGCAACTTTGAAGGTTTGCCTCCCTCAGACTCTTAAGCTGCGTACACACGTGCAATTTTTGTCGTTGGAAAGGATCTTTCACGATACTTTCCAGCGACAAGGGAGTGCACGATGCATGAACGGTGCTGTACATACAGCACCGTTCATGCTCTATGGAGAGGGGAGGGGGAGAGCGTCGGAGCGGCACCCTGCTGCGCGCTCTCCCCTTCCCTTTCATTAGGATCGGCTGTCGTCCATCGTCCGTGGATCCGGCAGGTCGGTAGTCCGGACGATGGACGACACCGACTGTACACACGGAAGATTTTCGCCCGATAATTGGCCGATGCCGATTATCGGTCGATAAAAATCTGACGTGTGTATGTAGCTTTACTGTCTGAAAGCGAACTGCTACCTGCATTGGGAAGAAAAAAAGCCCAAATTCTGTCAATGTCTGCAAAAAGTACTCTGCAATGCATACACATGTAAATTAGATAGTTGTGCACTTTTGCAGTGTTGACACACAGATGTTATGACATGCATTCATTTGGCTCATTCACTGGGCTTCCTAATGCACCTGAACATACAAAAGGTTAACATACCATTTTTGGCAGCACATCACAATAAATGTTGATAAATTGCCATGTGTTGCATCTCGCAACACACATCTGTCAGTGAGGCGCATTTGAGTGTCTCTCACTTCAACACATGTAATCTTTGAATTGACCCTTTTAGGCTACGTATACACGTCAGATGATTCTCGTCCGATAATCACCTCTGGGCTGATATTGGCCAAGAATCTGACTTGTGTACCGCGCTTGACGTCTTTCGTTTGTCCTCCGTGGATCCGCCAGAATGAGGAACGATCATAATGAAAGTGAGGGGCAGAGAGAGCGCAGCAGGGAGCCGCTCTGTCATTCTCCCCCTCCCCTCTCCATAGAGCAGAATGACACTGTATGTAGACCACTCGTTCATGTATCGAGCAGTCATTTTTCCCTTGGAAAGGATCGTGAAAGATCAATTATTGATCTTTTATTGAACAAATATTGCATGTGTGTGTACCCAGCTTTAGTGATCCTCTAGTCACAATAGGGGTATCATTGTCCTATTAGTGATAGTTTGGTTATAGTAGAGATGAGATTGTGTGATCCTTTTACCAATAATTTGGTACCAGCAGAGGTTGGGATTATTTTAGAGGTTAAGTCGCAGCAGGATTTTAATCTTTTTAGCAAGAACCCAATCACACCATTGATGATCTGTAATTATAATAGGGATCATCTGATGTCATAAAAGATGAGGGGATGCAATGTCAATCATTTCTAAGCGCATTGGGGATGGGAAAAAAATATTTTGTGATAGCAGAGGAGAATAAGGCTTCTGACAGTGATGTTTATTTAACATGTTCATTTGGATGAGAAAGAGTTATTTTATAGGTAATCTGTTTTCTTCCTGTTTGCAGGTCTCTCTCATTCCTGGTTAAATTGGAACACTTGGATCTTGGAAGCAATGACCTGCAGGTTCTGGTAAGGGGAGAACTGATCCCTGGAAACTGTCTGTCCTGTTACTGAATGAATGGTTGTTGTGATTCCTGACTAATAATCTCTTACCATTGTCTTGTCCTCAGCCTGACACACTTGGTGCCCTTCCCAACCTTCGAGAATTGTGGCTGGACCGCAACCAGCTCACCTCTCTTCCTCCGGTCAGTTTTATTTTTAGCCTCAACTCTCATCTGACTCCACAGTTCAATGGCATTATATGTCGTATTATGCACGGTATATTAGAGAGTCCATGATCAGAGGTTCAGCATTTCTTTCTACAATACACAGATATAGAATTACCCCCAGAGCACTTTGTCTTCCTGCCAAACCTCAGCAGTCAAGCTCAACGAATGTTGACTCTTAAACTAAATGCTATTTCGTTTGCTCATCTCAGAGAAGTCCTGACTGACGTCTGTCGGTCCCCTTTGTGGAAACCGCATCTTTAGCAGCCCCAGGAGAGGCTTATTGCTTCTGGCAGAATCCTTTGGAGTATTTCCAATAGTTTGGAATGTACAAGTATATAAGAGTTTCATGGTAAACTTGTTTTGTATGAGACTGTTGTGCCAATAGCACGTAACCCTCAACCCTCATTCTTAGTCTGTAAGTTACCATTGCACCACATGATGCCCTGTGCCAAGGTCATCTAAATTTATATTGCCCTTTGGATCTCGGAGCCTGTAGAAGTCAAAAAACAGTATGCCAAAAGAGCCTAATGTGTCCCTAAAATTTTCAGGTAGACAAAATAGCTATCACAAACCAAATTTAACTGCTGGCAGGACCAACAGGAAATACAACTATGTATCTGAGGAGACTTGGAAAAACAAAAACGGCTGTGCTAATTCTACTGACAGACTGTATCATATATGCAATTTTTATTTTTGTTTTGAGTTTTGCCAATAGGAGACCTTTTCTGTTCATTTTTTTAATTCTTCATACAAATTTCAACACGTCATTAAGATGTTTAGCACCCTGCAGAGTCTGTTGGTTATCGAGGAGCACATAGCACAAATTGTGGTCTGAGGGGTTTATGTCTGTGTGCAAATGAAAAATCAAAAGATTCATCTATGACTATTGTATGTTGTGTAATTTACTTCTAAGTTATGGCTGTGTGAAGTGTGTGCCCTTCAGCAATAGGGACTGTTAAAGCAACTGTAATCACCTCTCTCTGCTTTGCAGGAATTGGGGAATCTACGGCGATTGGTGTGCCTGGATGTCTCAGAGAACAAGCTGGAGGAACTTCCTGCAGAGATCAGCGGCCTTGTGTCTCTCACAGACCTGCTGCTATCTCAGAACCTGCTGTCTATCCTACCAGCTGGCATTGGTTAGTACAGCTTTCATGCTTATTTAAATGTGTGTGTGTTATACCCTCTGGTAAAGAATCTGTAGCTTCACATGTTGGTTTTTTTTTATTACATAATAACATACCATTTGTATGCTGATTTAAAAAGTATAATTTTTAAGCACTTTATTCTAAGATGGGCTTTGCGGGTTTATGACATTTATAGACACCCACGGCCATATTATATGCTTAGCCTAAATTTGCATTTATGAAGGTGAACTTGGTAATACTCGAGACTTAATCACTCTATTGCAATATCACATATGAAGGGAGCAGTGCATTGCAGTTCCACTTTGATTTTGAATGGCACTCCAATATAAGTCCTTTTCTTATCTGCTCTACTGCTCACCAGCACTGTATCACAATCACAATCAGATGAATAAAAATGGAACAGTAGAAATTGTTCATACAAATATATAATGTGTAATGAGCCAAATTGCATTATGCTGTGGATCAGTCATTTGCAAATTTGGTTGAGGAGTTGAAATTGGAGCACAGATTACAACGGAAGAGTAACATCTCTATATATTCTCTAGCATTTCACTTTGTCCATGACACCCTTAACTTAAACAATAAACACCTCAGTACATATCACCCCTTGTCCAAAACTGATGACCCAAATGTTCATCCTCTAAGCTCATGGGGCAGGTGATAGTTCAGCCCCTTAATCAGAAATTGATTTTCATTGGTCAGCCAACTGGCCATGGTGTTATGGCTCAGTCCAACTAGTCATAGGTTGGGTGTTGGTAGGTGCAGGTGTTAGGTTAGTTTCCTAGTCAGCAAGTAGATTCTCCCAATTAGGCATTAGATTTTTCAGCTCATTGATTGATTGATTTTCACTGGTTGATCTCCAGGCTGCTGTGTGCTGGCCATAAGCCAGTGCTTTCTTACACTTTCATATTAATATGTTTCTTTCTTCTTTGGTTTTCAGGACAGCTAAAACAACTGTCCATCCTGAAGGTGGATCAGAACCGCCTGACCCAACTGACTGACTCCATTGGAGACTGTGAAAATCTGAGTGAGATTATTCTAACAGAAAACCTGCTGATGGTAATATGGTGCTTTAATTCCTGTGCTATGACTAAGACAGAATTCTTTAAGAAATCATGGGGGGTAGCTAAACCGGCATACATTGTCGCAAGGCCGTTTTTTTTTTATATTTATGATTAGTATTAATTAGGGTTAATTATTTGGACTAGGGAGCTATAGCTTCGATTAGCTATGTACTGATTTGCAGACTTGTTCTTTATCAGAAAGTTCCATACTATTGAAACATGATGACCGCAAGACAGTTAGATCTGATGAAGTCCTCTTCTTCCATAAATTCTTTCTCTTTGGGGTCTTTTTATAAAGCAGCAAATCTGACATTTACTGGTGTAGATTCCTTTACTTTTATTACTAACAAATGGAAGATTCTCCACCAGGGAATCTTTTAATTCATGTCAGATTCACTGCTTTATAAATAAACCCCTTTGTAGCCTTTTATACCTTTTGTAGTTGAGAAATTTGAGTTCAGTAATTATTCTTTTTGTCTACAAAACATTTGTCCACACAACACCCAGTGTTCAGGATATTGTAGGATGGTGGCAGCCCCTGTTTTTTCATCCAACTTTTCAGTAAGCACCCAAAAACAGTCGAGTGGTGCACCCAGCTAAAAGGGGCCGGAGAGATCACTGTATCTGCTCTAAGCTTGCCCGGGTCACACAGAAATAAGTTTCTGTAATTTTTATTAAAGATATTAAAACTATAGTTGTATTAGGATGTGTTAAAATATGATTTAAAGTATAAGTATGTTCAGAATTTTTGTATGCCCTAAAACCCAAATGTGTGCAGCACACTGGGCAATTAAAAAGTTCCAGACCCAAGGTAAGGTTCTGAGATCAGCAGGCACTTCATAAGTTAAACAGCAATATTATAAATTTGCTGAATGCTTAAAAATATATGATGTTTAGGTCATGTGTATCTTCTTCCAGGGCTAGGTGGGTCATTTGTCATGATGTGATTGCCCATCCCTGAAGTACTGTAGTTCCAGCTTGCATTATGATGTTCCACAAGGGAACATGCAAACATCAAGCTGGACAAAGGTTAGAATGACAGTGTGTAGAAGAGGGTGTCAAGAAAGGTGTCAACTCCTTTTACTACTTTATATTGCTAATAATTTAACTATGGTTTCCTCATTCAATCTAGTATTAGGTACTGTTGAGCTTGGGGCTCAATTCTGGTCCCCAAGACTACCTAATTCTGTCATCACTTGATGCTCCCTCCCATCTTTTGGTATTGTGGTCTGTGTCTGCAGGTTCCGCATTATGATTAGGGGGCACTGCCATATATAGGATTGTTTTAACTTCTATTTAATTACTTCCCTTCTGTCTGCCGTATAGGCAGTGTTTTTCTTTTTTTTAGTTATTTTCCATCTTGCTGGAATTTTGGAATTTATTGTAAAATCTTTCTCCCTCTCAGTATCTTCCCAAATCCATGGGGAATCTCACCAAGCTGACCAATCTGAATGTGGACCGAAATCGCCTGACCTCTCTGCCCAGTGAAATCGGAGGCTGTTCCAGTCTGAACATGCTGTGCCTGCGTGATAACCAGTTGTCCTCTCTCCCGCCTGAGTTGGCCAATGCCACAGAGCTGCACGTGTTAGACGTGGCAGGGAACAGGTACCAGTATCATGATTGGATGCATGTTTTCGGTGGGGTAATTTGGGAAATGGGGTGTCTGTTTCTCTTGTCATAAAGGCAGAAAAACAAACATTTTATATATTCTACATTGTTCTTTCAGCTGTGTAAAAAAAAAAAGTGCAATGTGTCAATATGTTTTGGCTTTAGAAACAGCTGAAAATTAAAAATGTAGATTATGATTTTATTTCACTTCTTACAGGGCTTTGATGCTGTTTAGTGCTTAAGAATTTGTGAAGTCACACACACACACAACACATTTGTAAGTGTGCAGATAGCTTAATGATGTCAGATAGTTTAATTTCTGGCATGCCATGCATGGTGTCCTGTAATGCCGAGTATACACCTATACGGTTTATTATGCTCCAGCAATTTAAATCCTAACACAAGAAGTGATTATCATTTCAGGACATTGGTAATAAATAAAAATAAAAAAACCCACTGCTCAAATATCTCTCAAAACTGTAAATGATTTAGCATAGTGTACAAAGCAGCGTTTTTTTTTTACTTTTTTAACACAGGGAAACCTTTTGAAAAACTTTCCATTCTTCAAGGAACCCCTATAATTCCTATATCCACAGCCCACAGTACATTAGTGTGGTGATCAGTGGGAATAATTCTTCTTATATTGCTGGCCATTAGGAAGAATGTCACCCTTACAGATAGCCAAAAAGATCATTGGAATCTGTTAAACTGACTTGCACAAATTGCTCAAGGAACCCCCAGCAAACTCTGGAGGAACCCTGGTATAGTGTATGACTAGCTTAGCTCTGGATGATCAGGCATGCAAACTTGGTACACCAACAAGGATCTGCTTCCATGCTTGGCATGGTTAAAATGTTACAGGAAGACACAGGATATCGGGGTTTTTTACTGTAGTGAAAAAAGGAAGCAACATATTGTTCACACTTTATTAAAAAAAGTTTATTTATTTTATATAAAATATATGGTTTACATACTTTTTGGCTCTTACTACTTACTAAGATTACATTGAAACATGAAGGCCAATATGTTGGTATGTTCTCTAAGAAAAAATAATTGCTCTAAAGAAATTGGACAAGAGTCATTCAAAGCCCTCTTACTGCTTGCCCATTAATGGTAATATTGGGCACACAAAATCAATCTAATCTCCTATGAGTGATCCTGTTCTTGTTTGATTTATGTTGGATTATTGGGATCTCAATCTCTGCTTGACTTTATGTTCATACCGTCTTCCTGTCTTTTTTTCAGATTGCTGAACTTGCCCTTTGCGCTGACCAATCTTAATTTAAAAGCTCTCTGGTTGGCAGAAAACCAATCCCAGCCAATGCTGAAATTTCAGACTGAAGATGATGAGAAAACTGGATCCAAAGTTCTTACCTGCTACCTCCTGCCGCAGCAGCCATCTCCAAGCATGGGTACTTCAATAAGCTATTCATTGATTTTTTAGAATTTTACAATCTTGGCCTATCTAGGGAATTATTTCACTACTGTCATGTTTTTGTTTTAAAGAGCTCCTACTTCCTTGCTATTAGTAGAAGCAATATTCTTACCATATGAGTATATGTCAAATGATTCAATCAGTTTGAAATTTGTTAATAATGTGACCTTAAACAGACCTTAGTCTGCTGCTAGGTGACTCCATATTGCATGTGACATAACATGCTCTTAGCTTTCATTTAAATGACCCTCTGTCATATTCCCTGTAACATTTAATTGCTTTTAGGGGGCCACACATGTATCATTGTGAATAATATTATAAATAATTTCAATGAAAATCCCAAACCAGCGGTCTTCCATTTTACTGAATTAGTAAGTTCTTGCCAAGACAAATAACCGGGCCAGAATATTGTTGATCACACCTGAATGATCGGTCAAATATATTTTTAGGCACATCAGTTCTAACTTGGGTTAAGTTATTGATTTTATTATCCAAAAGGTCATATTTATGATCGAGCACAATACATCTTGCATGTTTGTGATTGATCACAAATCGTTATTTGGGATCAGTGAACAGCTGCTCATTTATCTGATGATATTGCAGAGAGACTGATAGTGGTAATAGGAGGGATAAAGCCTCTTTCACTCTGCACATCGTACAATCCATTCCTTACATTTGTTTACGAGTCCCTGCTGTCTGCCTACAAAGCAGCATGGGGGCCAGGAAAGCAGAGGCCAGCACAGAGAGAAATTGGCACTTTGAAGAATGAGTTATTTTTCTACTTAAAGTAGAATAAGTTACACTGGTGATAGCATTGGGTGAAAAAGTTTTTTCACCTACAGGGGAATAAACTTGCAAGTGCTTATTCTGCAGCTTACCGCTTTCATTTCAAAATCAAGGTCCGATTTTTTTTTCCAACTTTTATAAAGGTTTATTACTTTGCTACTGCCAGTAATGTTCTGATTGATTTAATTTTAACATCAATCAAGTTTTATTTAGACGCAAAGCTGTGTTAAATTTATTACACTGTGCATTGTTTGTCATTGGAATTGTGATTTGGAACATTTATCAAGTATTGTGCTATGGGCCCAGGCACTTTTTATTGGGGTAATAGGCCCAGCTCATTATCATTGAAGTAGTTTATCCAGCAAGTGCATGACACATTTCATGTGATTTCAGAGAGCCCACTTCAAAACAGTATGGATGACAGCTGGATAGATGGAAACCTCAACCGTGTCAGTGTCATCCAATTTCAAGATGAGCCCAAAGCCGAAGAGGAAGATGATGAAGCTGCAGCAGAGAGGAGGGTAAATATTTTTTTTTTTTGTTTTCCTAAAGTTGCAGTTTACTTTATGAGTGTTTTATATTAGACCTAATTAATCCTATTGTTAATGAGTCTGATTTTGTCTGGGAGACTTTCAGTGTAGCTGCAGAACTGGAGCCTTTGTTACTGGAGATCACATAGATATGCCCCTCGTTCACCTATAAGCATTATTCAAACAATGTTTTTAAAATATTTTGCAAAAAAAATCTGTAATCATGCCTATTATACGCATAATTGACTCCTACCCTCCATTGTTTGTATCTACACAAATTATTTTTGAGGAGGTTACAATTTTTTTCTACTTGACGCAAATATATGTAAGTAGCACATAACATTATCTATCGATACATATCTGTGTGTGTATGTATGTATGTGTGATTAAAATATTTATAATTTATACAACAATGAGACAATGTACATGTTGTATTGTAATTCTTTTATGTTATTTGTAGATATGTTTTAAAAAAGTTATGGTAATAATGATTTTTTATATCATTTTTAATGTAAAAAAAGTATAAAGTTTTTTTCTGCTTTTTAGTGCCTAAAAAGTCCCCTTACGTTTTCTTTGGTTCTTTTGCGATATAAATTATTACCTGAGATGTGGCACATTTAATATATGGTAAAAGTAGTTATAAACTTTACCTTATTATATATAGATAATTGATTGGGTGCTTTTACTACATTTTTCAGGGTCTGCAGAGAAGAGCCACGCCACACCCTAGTGAACTGAAGGTGATGAAGAAGGGGATTGAGGAACGTAGGAACGAGCAGTTTACCACCAAGCCGGACACAGCATCCCCCAGTGATGAGGTAAGTTTGAGATTGTAAAATTGCAGCAAAAATTTATAATAAAACTGCAGAATATGTTTCACTATTTTTTTAACAGATTTTTGTGTTTTTTATTATTAAATTTATTAAATATTGGACATATTTTGGTTATGCCTAAGAATTATATCCTACAGTGTAAAAAAAATTTCCATGCAAAAAATTTTTAACCCTTTTTACATGGAAATATGGACAGAATTAGAACGCTAGTGGGGTTAAAGTAAACTAACAACTATATAGTAGGCTTGTACCTGCCCAGTGGTCTCCCAGCAGAAGGGGGACCAGCTGAAGTTTGAAAAATAAAAAAACCTTAAAATAAAACTGTGATCTAGGACAAAATTGAATTTTTTTTCTTAAAGTAGAGCAGGCACAAAAGTGTTCACGTATATTCCTTATTAGCCACGCTGAATGTAAGTCCACTTTGTGTACACCAAATGCCTTTTCAAATCTAGATATTACGTTTTTTTAATATTACACAGTATTTATACAGCACGGACATATTACTTAGCGCTTTACAAAGTCTATAGTCATGTGACTAGCTGTTCCTCAATGGGGCTCACAATCTAATGTCCCACCATGGTCTTTAATACAGTGTAAAGCCAATTTTGGGGGGAGGCCAATTCACCTAACTGCTTGTTTTTGTAATGTGGGGGGAAGCCGGAGTAGCCAGAGGAAACCCACACAAACACAGGGAGAACCTGCAAAGTCTTTGCAGATCGTGTCCGGCCCGAGATTTCATCCTGGGACCCAGCATTTGAAAGGC
The DNA here is from genome assembly GCF_032062135.1 of Pyxicephalus adspersus. Lineage (NCBI taxonomy): Eukaryota > Metazoa > Chordata > Amphibia > Anura > Pyxicephalidae > Pyxicephalus > Pyxicephalus adspersus. The sequence continues at coordinate 4,501,698 of NC_092862.1, read as the reverse complement.
GGGAGTGCTAACCACTGAGCCACCATGCTGCCCAACCGACTACAGGTTTTTATTACAGGTCTTTATTACAGGAAGTTCCAAGGAAACATTTTAGGCTTTATTACTGCACAAATTTGGGGAAAATACACAAAACACAAATGATAGTATACTTTTCTTCCACTCTGGCAAATGCTATTCTAACAATATATTGTGGTTGTTAAAGTGTCACCTGTCCCCTCAGGAGAAGCGTCTCAGCGGTGATTCCACACAGAGTGGCGAGTCTCATCGCAGTGGCAGCACTGTGTCTGCTGGATACAATGAGGAACATCAGAATATGATGAGGGAGAAAGCGAATGAGCCAGAACCTGAAGAGGAGGCGGACAATCCAGCAGATGAGATGGAGGTGGAGTACGTGGAGGTAACATTGAAAAAACAATATATATCATTATAATAAAAATAATATGAACTCAAGTTAATAAAAGCTGAAGTTCAGATCTCCTTTCAGTTGTACAGGCTCATATTCTCTTATTAAAATTACTTTTACAGTGTGCAGTAGTAGCTGCAGAAAGTTTGATAGAGCCAACCTCATTTTCTGGCAGGAGGACACCCAGCATTTTCTAGCCTTTTCCACTCCTGCAATATGGTTTATGACCTTCTTCATGTATTGGATTTCAGTTGTTTCATTCATGTTGGCTCAGCATTACATGTGGGTGTTACTTAGGGCTGTTTTGCATGCAAAACATTTTGATATTTGCTTAAGTCAGCATTATGGGCCAGCTAATTACATCAGAGCTGATGGATCTTCAGTGAGGTACTGAGGCAGGGTGCTGTGATGTTTTCAGGAAGCAATTTGCAGGATGCTGCTGATCTCCTAAACCAGTGGTCCCCAACCTTTCTGACAGCAGGGTCCGGTAACATAGATTAAATTTTGCACGGTATATGCACAGTTTACACTACTACTCTGCTATTCTCAGCAGTTTGGCCTCCTGTCAGCGCACTAGCTGACAATAGCAGAGCAGTGTAAGCAAGCTGGTGTGCTGTCAGGTGGCAGGCTGCTGGGAATGGCAGAGAAGTGTAAGTCTTACATACACTGCTCTGCCATTCTCAGCAGCTTCTTTGTAAACAGTGTGAGGAGAGCCACCTGTGCTTCCGCTGGTTGCACTCCTACTGTCACACTGTCACTAGCTTTAGAGCAGTGTAAGGAGGGCCACCGGTGCCACCTCTGCCAGCGCTTCTGCCTCCTGTCATTTGCGGCCCCCAACTTGCCAGGCACGGACTGGCACTGTGATCTGCCTGGAATGCATAGCAACTTTAATTACTAAAAATTGAAACCGCCTTTTATCTCTTGGGAAAATAAAAAATCTCATATTTTAAACTGTTGAATTAGCTACTAGAATATATCAATAATAGTTTTTTCTGTACCATACCTATTAGTCACCAAGCATTGACCATTGATGTCTCTGATTAGGGTTCTGCTCAGCCATCTTGTTCTGTTTTTGGCAGCACACGGTACACTTTGCAGAAGAGACTCTAGTGCATTGTGACACTGAAGAGGATGAGTATGATGAAGATAGGGGATCTCCAGAAAAGAAGCGTCTGATTCGTAAGGACACACCACACTACAAGAAACACTCAAAGATCACAAAACTGCCAAATACAGAAGCCGTGGTGGCTTTACTGCAGGGACAGGCTCCCTGTGGACTCACGGAGGTTGAGGATGGACACGCTCAGGGATATATGAGGTGCTCACAAGAGGATGAGGATGATGATGCAGACGCAGGGGAAGAGGCTGAAGAGGAGAAAGATTGGGAGCCAGAGACAAGAGAGGAAAGGCATAGCACACAGCAAAATGTCAAGGTACAATATTTCTGATTTCTTTTCACACTTTATGGCCACATAGATGGAGGGGGTGAGGATTGCCCTGTAATGGACACGAAGATAGGTACAACATTTTCAATGGCTGCAGTAATTATGCTCAGCATGTGTAGGAAACTTAGTGCACATTGTATGTCCTGAATCCCAGGCTCACGTCAGTTGAACTATTTCCCAGAACTCCCTTCTCCTATGCTTGCCTGGTATTGTCTAACCTCTAGCTCTGATTTGTCAGTTCTCCCATATGTACCTGTTGTCCTATTATTTCCCAGGATTCCCTGTTGTACATATAGGGACTACTGCACTTTGTACAAATGAATTCTTTTCTTTTTGTTAAAATTTTAAAATTGCCCAGGTTGACTGCAATCATTGCAGATGCTAAAGGCAGTGGCATTAAATATATACCTGCTATCTGTCATAGCTCTAACTGAACCTGGTCACAAGGGGGCTGCATGGCAATGAATGTGTTTCCTGTATGATAAAGGGGCACACAGATCTTTAGTCAGCACAACAATCCCCTAATTTTTATTGCTGTATAAATGTACAAACCATCCCGTCTGGTCGCCCTTACCCCACAGCTTTGCTGTCCTTTCCCTTGATATACCCAGCATGCGGTGTGCTGCGCTTTAACCACTCCAACAATGAAAGAATTCCACTAAACAGATTGCCATGTTGTCTACGGTGCTGCTTTGCTTTTTGCTTTTTCAGGAACGGATGCATCTCACCAAATGTTATTGTCAAAATTTAATCCTGCTGCTTTTTTTTAAACATTTCATCTCTGGTGGGGCCTCTGAACACAAAAATAATGCAGTTCTGTGTGTGAAAGTCAAAATTAAAGAACAACTCCAGATGCAGAAATACAGATATTAGTTTGTGCCACAAATTAACACATTTATCTGATCTCCTTGCAATGTGAGAGCTGCTAATGTATGTCAATCCCTGCAGCTTCTTAAAGTGTATGTAAACCCCAATGATGCATAAATGATTATATTATATATTAATGCATCTTATATACTTTCTCTTGATTCTGAGAAATATCTCATGACAATTTCCCATGCAATCGGCCTGTTTTGAATGGAATTGGTTATATTGTTGCACACCTTACCTCTGTTATGAAGATTAAGAAGAAGAAAAAAAGAATTCTGTAATATACTAATACATTTCCTATCCTCTGATGACAATATTGGCCCTCCATGCAGTGTAGCATTGTCCCCCTAGGACACCCCTAAAAATAAATGCAGCCATTACGTCTAAGGTCTCATAAGCTGCAACACATAACATTTTATTACTGGGTATAGATACACTTTAAGCAATGATTGACATACAGAGCTGGAACAGCCTCATTGCATCAGTTGAAGTGTTTTTGTTCTCCGTACAGCCCAGATGTGCTGTTACATTCTAAAGAGGACCTGGCTGGATATATGATAAAATGTGTTAAGTCCAAGGACCATGTCACACAGGGTCATTTCTTTAACGTAAGGGAAATCCCCACTATATGTAATTGCACTTTTGTAGCTCAGCCACTCACACTAGGCTACGCACATGTCAGATGATTCTTGTCCAATTATCGCCTCAGGGCTAGTATCAGATGAGAATCTGCCGTGTGTACTGCGGCTGCCCAGTATCGTTCATGGATCTGTCCTGGCGGAACCACGAACAACTGTAATGCAAGTGAGGTGGAGAGAGCACAGCGGGGTGCCACTACGGTGCTCTCCCCCCTCCCCTCTACATAGAGCAGAATGGTGCTGAATGTACAACGTTTGCTCATGCATCTTTCAGTCTTCTATTGTGAAATCCTTTCGAACGACAAAAGTCTAACTGTGTACATAGCCTTAGTTTTGGTCAGGATATCCAGTGACAGTAGTTCTTTATTCACCTTTTGTGGCAATAAATTGCTGGTAGAGATTACATCACCAGCGACATAAGAAATATGATGATAAGAAATAACATTAGTGAGTAATCTCTACTACAAAATTACCTGTGTGATATCATTCTAAATGAGGCATGATTTATTTATTTTCAGTCAAGGGGGATCTTCCCTTTAAAGAGATCCACGCTGATGGAGTTTATGCAAGAATATAAATATTTTATTATCAGGGTTTATTTCCTCCGAGACTTAGTCTACGTACACATGTCGGAAGAGAATCTGACTTGTGTACAGCGCTCGTCCATCGTTCTTGGATCTGTCCTGGCGCATCCATGAATGAGAAACAATTGTATTGAAAGTAAAGGTGGGAGAGCGCACCAGGGTGCTGCTCCGTTTCCTCCCTCCCCTCTTCATAGAGCAGAACAGCACTGTACGTACAGCGCTCGTTCATGCGTCTTTTGTCACCGTAAAGGATCGTGAAAGATCCTTTCCAACGACAATTATTGCAACCTTACTTTTCAGCTTGAGAAATCCCAAAAAACCCAATAGGTTCTGAGATTTTAGTTTTAATAGGCATTTGTGAAGAAAATATCATTTGTTGTGCTTACTACAACTCAGGTGAGGCTTGCTGATGTGAAGCAGGATCCTCTTGGGGTAGAAAGAAAGAAAATGAAAACGCAAGACCACACGCCAGATTTTCTCAACCTTTTTTAACATGAGGGAGCCCTTAAAATTACTCCCAGGCCCATAAAGAACCTCTTTCATAATTACTATATCCACAGATCACAGTATATTAGTGTGGTGGTCAGTGGGAAGAATTCCTCCCTTAGAATGTCACCTTTACAGATAGCCAAAAAGATCATTGGTGTCACTTATACTGATCTGAGAGGTGCAAATTGCTCAAGGAACCTCTAGAGGAACACTGGTTGAGAAACACTGCCTCTGCCCCTGGTTGAGAAACACTGAGACAGATCTCAATTCCAAAGTAGTTTTACCAAACTATTCTAGGATCACATCACAACAACCAACATGATTCTAAAGCTAGTACACTACCCTAAATCCAGGGTTGTAACAAAATTAACAAAACAAAAAAAAAGTAACCAAACCATGGTGTTTGCAGAACACCTACAGTTTTCTTTCCTGCCCCCGTTAGCCGGGTGCACCGCACGGCTGTATTTGGGTGTTAAAAAAAAAAAAAAAAGTTGGGGCACAGTACAGGGGCCACCAGCCAGCTTAAAAAAAAGTTTTGGGGAGAATATTAACCCAATACTTACCTTTACCTCAACCTTCCAGTACAATCCAAGTTAGGACATGAATAAGGTTTACAACATTTTTTTTCCTTTTTAATGCTACTTGGGCTCTCCTTTTTGGTCTGAGATTCCCTTTGTAAACTGGTTTTAGCTTGAGAGGCAAGGTTCAGAGATCATTTGAAGTCTGATAGTTGCTGCTTTATCATTTGGGGTCAGGCACTGCAATATTTTCCCCAGATTTATTTTTTTGTGTAGGAAGAAGCTGTAGGAAGAAGGTGGGTGGTATTCCTTGTATTGTGACCCAACTTTTCAGCAACCACCCAAAATCAGCCAGGTGGGTACTATAAAAGTGCAGGGTGGTGCGCCTAGCAAAAAGGGGCTGGGGAGAACACTGAAGTTAAATGGAATGTCAAACTTTACTCTGATACTTAAGCTGAAGTGTCATACTCAAAGTATTAAAGGAGTCAGTCCATTTTTTAATAAGAGAGCCGTTCCAATCTTTTCAAACTGATTGTTCAAATTCTCGCATACATCCAGCAATGACCGGTATTCACTAAAATGGTCATGTTATGTGGCTCCTATGCATATTGGAGTTCTTCTTTAAGCCAATCATCTGGTCTAACAGTAACTGTGCAGAATGATGATGATGATGTCTAGTATGTTGCCGCAGAGGAGACACAACAAAGGTGGGTCATTGGTTTTGGGTGTTTTTTTTTTAATTTCGTTAATTTTTTTTGCTCCACTAATCCGCATGCCTGTCTCTTTCTCCTTCTCTGTCTTCATCTTTCTCTGCTGGATTCCCTTCTAACAGGGTGTGTCGTTTGATCAAGTGAATAATCTTCTGATTGAGCCTGCAAGGATAGAGGAGGAAGAGGTGTGTACCGCAGCTTGGCGCTCTCTGTTCCCCCTCTGCCTCTCCGCCTTCCCTTCATCCTTACCTGAAATCACTCAGCCAATCAAGCGCACTGCTTTCCCCGCAGCTCCACGATTTCCCGGTGACGGTTGTTCCTCATGTCTATCCTTCGCTATCACAATGGATTGTAGCTGCCAGAAATTTAGTTTTTATGAGACATGAAAATGTTTTCTATTAAGCTTTTGTAGAACGGCACCCAAAACATTTGATGGGCTCAGATAAATATTTCTCTCTGTGTTGGTCCAAAATTTACCCTGAAACCTTCATCTACCCCCACTGCTCCTTACAGATCATTAATATAATTTTTTTTTTAGCTAGAGTTCCACTTAGAGTCATTTCCAAAACATTATGCTGGAGAGTCGAAACACATTACAGTTTTTTTTTAAAAATATTTTATAAAGGAATTTAAAAAAATCAGGACACAGACAAGATTCGTGGAGCTGCCAGTGTTATTAATAATATTAATAAACAGGATTTATATAGGCAACATATTACGCAGGGCTGTACATTAAATAGGGGTTGCAAATGACAGACAGATACAATGCAAAATGTCACAGAAGGAGGAGAGGACCCTGCCCAGAAGAGCTTACAATCTAGGAGGTGGGGGAAGTATCAAACAATAGGACAGGTATATGGAGCGCTGGGTAAGTAGTGAGGATTTGGGATACAAAAGAAGGCGGGTAGGTGAGGTTGAAGCATTGGGTTTTGAGGGCTCTTTTAAATGTGCAGAAAGTAGGAGCAAGCCGAATAGGAGGAGGAAGACCATTCCGGAGAGTCGGGCCAGGTCTGGAAAAGACTTGGAGCCACGCGTGTGATGAGGTTATGAGTGAGGAAGTCATTAGTAGGTCATTGGAGGAACAAAGAGAGTTGCTAAGGGAATATTTATCTATCAGGTCAGAAAGGTAAGTGGGACAAGAGCTTTGGAGGGATTTGAAGGCAAAGCACAGGAGCTTGATTTTCAATCTAAGGTGAAATGGAAGCCAATGAAGCGAACTACAAAGAGAGGCAGCAGAAGAGGAGTGGTGGGAAGACTGTGTATGGGGTAGGTAGGTGGGAAGGCAGGCTGTGTATGGGGTAGGTAGGTGGGAAGGTAGGCTATGTATGGGGTAGGTAGGTAGGTGGGATCGATGGATGAGTCTGGCTGCAGCATTCATAATGGATTGTAAAGGAGAGAGTTGGCATAGTGGAATACCACAGAGGAGGAGGTTGTTGGAACAAGTTTTTAGGTGTTGGCTCTGGGCTGTCATACTGCCCTTCATCCCTGCTTATTCACTGAACAATTTTGAGCATATACTTGTTAGGCTGGATTATTGCATTGGAGCACTGACTTATCAGGTACCGGATTTGAACAGTCTTGGAGCTAACACTTTTATAAACAAGTCACCAGTGGCAGCTCCCCTATGTCTGTCCGAATACCAGGGCTGTGAAGAGAGTACAAAAACCCTTTGACTCCAAATCCTCATTTTATGGTACCAGGGACTCTTCTAGGTTAAATATGCTGATGTATGCTAATGTCTTACGTTGATTAAAACACAACGTACACAGCATTTCATCCCTGGCAAAGCATCGTCGTTGTAAAGCTATATAAAGACGGGGAAGAACTCATGGCCAGGAAGCTGACAACCTATTGACCAGCCTGTAATTGCCAGCATGTAAACCCAGTAAAGTTTATGCCTAAATTTTAAACTAAAAACACAAAAACTAAGTTTTATTTATTGACTATAAATTTTTAGGTACTTGAAGATATATTGAAGATCAGGAACAACATGATCAAAAATATAAACTACAGTACTGGCTGCATTAAAACAATCTAATAAAAAAACAGAATAAATGTTAATTAAACATGATGCTGTAATATAGATGGTAATTAAAATTGGAGTGCAGACTGGTGTTTTAAGCTGGCATGCGGTGATAACACCTCTGCTTTCTCACAACACTGAGTGCAGGGACGTATAGATGTAGAATGTAATCCTATAACCCGTATTGAATTATATCAACACTGAGCAAACATTTGATAATCCTATCAAATAAAGTTTTTCAAGAGCTAAGTAGAATCCAGGTACAAAGATGTATAAATGTTAGGCCGCAGAATGCCTCAGATGAGCTTCATACAAGTTAGCCTCCCTAGTGCTCTAATTCCGTCCAAATTTCGTTACAGTTAGGCATAACTCACCGAAATATGTCCAATATTTATTAAGTTTAAAAATAAACTTTAAATAAACACAAAAATCTGTTAAAAATAAAAAAAAAATAGTTAAACATGTAAGTGTACAGTAGCATGTGTGTGTGTGAATATATATATATATATATATATATATATATATATATATTTCTTTGTATTAGACTCAATACAGCTGTTTTGTATTGAATCCAATACAAAATTATTTGAATTTCCTGCCGATCCTCTCGTCTGCACCAACACATGCACCGACGTCACCAGGAAACCCCGGGTATCGTCTCTGCATTGTGGGGCTGAAGATCAAAAAAGACGGACATGTCCCCAGGACCTGCGGGGACCAGCAGGATGCTGGGGGACTACAACGAAGCAAGGTAAGTGGGTTTTTTTTTTTTAGGTTAAAGCTACCTCAAGTGTGACTCAGGATTACCGCTATTTGCAGGTAAAATCCACGCCGAGTTACACTCGGGAACATGGCTAGGGTGGTTAAAGAAAGAATACCCAAGGATAAATTTGCCACATCCCATTACACATATGAATGGAGGATGCAGTGTTAAACCCAGAATTTTTTTAAAACCAGCTAGTAAGAAATTGTTGGTGGGTGGCAGCCCCTGTTTTGTGACTCAACTCTTTAGTAACCACCCAAAAAGTTCCAGGTGATTACTGAAACGTGCCGGCGGGGTGCCTTGCTAAATGGGCCTGGGACAACACTGGGATAGATACACTTCTGTAATAATTTAGGATATTTAGGACATGCATCTTCAAAGAATAAATAATACAATTTTAAAACACCAAAATGTTATTATACAAACATCATTTAAAAAAAAAACCATATCATCAATACTATAGTAATTAATTTTAATTTTAATAAAGTTTAATTTTAAACTTAATTTTCCACCTAATGAGGTTATTTTGTAACATAACGTGCTATCAGTCACATACCAATTTCTATCTATATACATCATTAATCCCCAATTTGTACAAAGACCTCCTTATGTTATTTTCCTCTTAATAATATCATAACCTAATTTTATTCTTAATGCATTTCACGGATAAACCGTTTCAACCGGAGTTTACAGATGGAGATGACTGTGCTAAAAATACAAAATCTCATATCTGAATCTGATTCCATATTAGATTATATCTGTTTATGAATGTAAACAGTATCCTATCGTATGTAAAATAGTAAATGCACTTACTTTTATTAAAACTGATGGCCCTTCAGCCAGAAGGCTGCATTACCTGTTTCAGATATATAAAAAAAAAAGGACAGGAAGGGAAATTCTAACCTCTTCCAAGGAAGGGAAATCCTAACCTTTTCCACAAACACCAAGAATGCAGATTGTAGTATTGCACAATCCCCCCCAATAACTTTAAGATGGGTGGGAAGAAGCTGTAGGCCGGTGTCAGTCCCCTGTATTGTGACCCAACTTTTTTTAAACCGCTCAAAAACAGCTGGGTTGTTACCAAAAAGTGCTGGGTGGTGTGCTCGGCTAAAAGTGGCTGGGGAGAACACTGGTATTGTATGGTTTATCTTCAAAAAGATCCTTTCAGTCTATACCAATTACACCAATTATTAATTGAGTCGAGTGCTATTAGTTCAGAGAAAGAAACAAATAAACTCTGCTTCACACAACTTACTTTATATCACATCCTAATAATCACATATATACTAGTTCAGAGAAAACCATTGAAGCACAGTGTTCTCCCCAGCCCCTTTTAGCTGGGTGTACCACCTGGCAATTTCCAGTAACCACCCGGCTGTTTTTGGATGGTTACTGAAGAGTCGGCTCACAATGCAGAGGCCAGCACCCGCCTAGAATTTCTTGCAACCCAGCTTAAAAAAATTTCTGTGTTGAACACTGAAGCATTTGAGGATGCATGCCTTAAAAATCTAAATTAATACAGAAGTCTATCTGTACTCTAAGAGCTCCATACTATTGTAAGCTCCGCTATGGGTGTCATAAATACAGCAACTACTTTATCATGGCTGTTATTATGACACTTTTACATACGGAGTCCTTTCGCAAAAACTTACATTTAATAGGAGTCGGAGTCAGTACATTTTTTGCATACTCTGACTCCAGATATCCCCCAAATTGCCCCTACTCCACAGCCCTGCTTAAATATGCCTTCTACATATATGAGAGTAGACATGGCTGACTTGATTTAAAAGTATTTTTTTTCAAACCATGCAGCTGGTGCCTGATCTGCACTCTTGTTTTTAGGTCATGGACCCTCTGTGATGAAACTGGGATGCATTATCAGTGACAGCTACTATAATAAATCAGTTGTCCAATTGACCTTTCTGTATTGTAGTCAGGATTGGCCAGATCTGCTCACCTTGGAGTTAGAACACTCTTTATTTGTGAAAAAAAAAGACCTATTTACTTTTTTTTACATCTATGTGTTGTGTTCCTCCAACTACTTAGGAGGAGATGACAGTTGCACAATTTTTTGGCTAGACTGGGCATTGGCCAGACTAACCTGGGTGACTGATTTGAAGGTCAACATGAAATGGAAATGTTTTCACAAATGATCTAATCGCCCTTTTTTCTTTTCCACTGCTTCATTGCAAATAAGCAATTTGCAATGAAGAAATTTGAACCCCCCCCCCCCACAAACTTGGGGTTCAAATTTCTCAATCGATCACTCGAAAAACAACGGGCTATTCGATCGAATTGCTGCCGAATTGGACACTCGGCTATTCGACCAACACTAGGTATAAGATATACTGTGTTTCTTTAGGTCTAACCAATAAATAAAGCAGCTCTACCTAATGTGTTAAAGGAACTATAAAATATTAAAAAACAGGATTTATAAAGCGCCAACATATTACGCAGCGCTGTACATTAAAGTGGGGTTGACATTGGCAGACGGATACAATACAGACCCGTGAAATTAAAGGTAAGTGGATATTTTTTTTAAGTTTAGTTCCGCTTTAAAGCGAACTTAAAACCTGGAAAAACAAAAAAACACCAGGAGGTAGTACTATTTTTGTCAAATACCTAACTCCCTGGCCCCTGGTGGCTTTTTGTTTCTGCTCTTAACTACGGCGCAACATTATGTGCCGTGCAGCTTAGAGATCGGCTGTGTGTGCAGCGTTGCCTACCGCCGAGGTTAATGTAACTCGTGCGCATGAACAGGATCACCATCTCCATAAATTTTGATAAGCTGGGTGGGAAGCAATTATAGGCGGGTGGCAGCCCTGGTATTGTGACCCAACTCTTCAGTAACCACTCAAAAACCAAAACTGGGTGGTTACTGAAAAGTTCCAGGTGGTGCACCCGGCTAAAAGGGTCTCGGAGATAACTGCAATACTAATCTAGGGTGCAGCAATATTCTTAGCAATATCAATCTTCTATGAACTTTGGTGCCAGGCAATAAAGAAGCATGTCTACAGGTTGGCACAGATAATCTGTGATAGGGTTTTTGTGTATGTGCACAAAAGGCCACACCTCAGTATTGTTGGCCATGGGTTTTCCTGACATTGGTTAGGGTGTCAGATTTTGGGTCGGTTGATGAACATTCAGCTGTGCCTTCCCTAATAATAAAAATAGACCTGACTTTCCTCAGACCTTTTTAAGATGATGCATTAAATGGACCATAATATTGCTGGTAAAGTCATGGTTGGTGACCTAAGCAAGCTTCCCATCGCATTACTAAATGAACCACGGGCAGTGTTATAAACCAAGCACCTGAAACTGCATCCAGGTATGCAGTATTCTCTCTAAAATCATTTAAGCTGGGTGGGAAGAGGCTTAAGGTGGGTGATGGCCCCTCTATTATGACCCAAAGTGCCAGGCAGTGCACCCAGCTAAGACAGACTGGGGAGAACACCTCTATGTCCGCTTAACAAAACAAAGTTTTGGTTCCAGTATGCAGGAGTAACGGTGCTGGTCTTAGGCACAGAGAAGTGCAGGTTGGGTATTTTTGGGCATATTTCGGATAATTTCACAGTTGCATTAAGCCAGAACTTTCACACTTTCTAGGCTTCATTTTTTTTGCATTCCTATAGACTTACATATGGACCGTCAAAAGCCCATCAACACATACCTCTATTGTGTCCCAAAAGGGAGTTCTAACCAATATTTTTTGCTGATGGGTCTACATGGGTCCCAGCAAATGGTTGGCCATTAAGGAATCTCTGCTGGTCTTTGTACCTCTAAACTTTTGTAGTAGGTTCCCAATAAATATTGGTTGGCTTTATATTTTGTATTTGCAGGGACCTGTATGTGTGACACTCTCCAGCTGTTCTGTCCCTGTGTTCTGACACCATAGATACATATGTGTATATAGCCCTGAGTGCATGTTTTGTGGAGGGCAGGGTGTATATTCTAGTTGTGATTGGTTCATCGTCATTTTCAAGGGTTTGGCAATAGTGATTGAATGTGATTCCCCATCTCTCTTTCACGCCCTTACTTATGCCACTCATTCTAATGTGACATGTGCTCTTTTTTCAGCTTACCCTCACCATTCTGCGACAGACTGGGGGTCTGGGCATCAGCATAGCGGGGGGCAAAGGCTCCACCCCCTACAAGGGAGATGATGAGGTGAGCAACCTAGTGAGCGGGTGGGCACCTAATTTACAGACTGTGTTCATGAAATCATAACACATGCCAGTCAGTATTCGGTTATATAGCCAGTTATATTTGAAAAGACAAATTTTTATATGAATGTACACTCCATATATAGAAATTGGGGTACATTAGGGTACTAGATGAACATTTTCAACATACCCTTAGACTACAAAAGATATATATAAGGTGGGTGTTCGCATTCAGCTTTAAGACTAGTATGGTAGCCCAGCTCTTATAGTTGTGTATAAAAAAAAATTTCCAAAGAGGAAAGAACAGCAGGGGATTTCGTATGGCTTAGTAGTTTATATGTGATTATTAGGAATAACAAAACAATTTGTTCAGATATTCAAAGCAGTCTAAATGAAAACTTGATACTATACAGAGAACAACTGCCAGAATTACTAAAGTGGTAAGTATAATTGAGGGTTAAACTGGATATTGGATTCCAACGCTTTTCGCCGGTTTAGGCTTCCTCAGAGGATTTGGGAGCGAACCAGTGTTTAGTATTAAGTCCTATTATCCAGTAGCCAATAGGGGTTTGAAATAAAGACACTTTATTGAATATATGTGTATGTATAACATATAAGTTATTTAGACTCATTTGAATATCTGTACAATTATTATTCCTAATTGTTACATACAAACTACTAGGCCATAAAAAAAATCCCTTGCTGTTCTTTCCTCTTTGCCCATTCTTTTTGATATACCCTTAGACTACACCTTTGTTATTAACCTTAGAAACATCAGATTTCCGGCACCCAATTTATTAATTAAAATATGCTTTCCTTTTAATTTGTATTCTTCCTATTCACTCGCAGGGGATTTTTATATCCAGGGTAGCAGAGGAAGGTCCAGCGGCTCGGGCCGGTGTGAGAGTTGGGGATAAACTTTTACAGGTAAGTTTGAAGGATTGCAAACACACAAGGAAGTTTTTAAAAGTTTGAGCAATTGTTAAAATAGCAAAGAATGGGGTTGTTTAATTTTTACTCATTTTCTACTTCATAATTTTTTTTTATTATTGGTCAAAGTAGACAATTTTCAAATAAATTTCCCTTATATCCCCCTGGCCTTTTACCATCATAGATCAAGCAATATCTGTGCTGAATATATTTCTCATCAATCAGAGCCCCCAGGGTTTGGAAATTCGACCCCAAAGATATTCAGAAATTAGCTCTTTGTTCACTGCACCCTGGTGAGATTGGTAAATAGAATTATATGATCCTCCTCTATCTGCAACTATGAACAATTAGAGACAAGCTATTGGTTCCCAGGAGCTGCAAGAAAGCTCCAGGACCAAGGTGGCATGGGGAAGGAGGAGTCCTTAAAACTACCATATAGAACTAATTCAGTGGCAGTACAGTTATAGGGATCTTTAAAGCCTGAGCTATGAGTATAATTTGATATCAAGTAAAATTATTGCCTGGTTTGGAGTAACCGTGTCCTTACCAGCTGTTACTATCAATAGGTCCAGTGCTGAAGTGGTGAAGTTTTTAAGTTATTGCAGAGTAAATTAGACCATAGCAGAAATATAAAAATTGCCCTGGTTCGTAAGGGGTATACAAGTGAAGTGTTTGAAGATACAATATGCCAACAGCCTTGCTGGGATGAGTAGTAGCAGAATAAGGTAGAATAAGGTTCCCTCTAGGCAACATCCATTGCAAGCCAGGACAATTGGGTCAAAAAATTTCTGGAGGAGAGTAGTAGAAACTGGCAGAATATAATGCCCACTTCCCTAATTTGGAATACTGTTTGAAATTCTAATAAACTGTACCCACATACCAGTTGTCATCTGCGTGCTCTTTTGACCAAACAGTAGAAAAAAGTAATTATGACAGATAAAAATATTTAATTTGCTTTTTTTTAGACAGAAATATAACCAAAATGAATTGCCAGTTTTATATTATTGATCCCAATGTCTGGTTCTCTTCCAGGTTAACGGTGTTGACCTCCATAATGCAGAACATCATACGGCAGTGGAGGCCCTGCGCAGTTCCGGAAGTTCTGTATCCATGACTGTGTTGCGAGAGAGAATGGTGGAACCCGAAAACCCAATCACAGTCACCCCTCTACGACCAGAGGATGATTACAACCCTCGAGAAAAGCGCATAATCATCCCCTTCCCAGAGGAAGAGGAGGACTCCTTGCAAAGTGCCAAGCAGCGAATCTCCACTTGTCTGATGCGTAATGACAAGGGTCTTGGATTCAGCATTGCAGGCGGTGTGGGGAGCACTCCGTATCGGGTTGGGGACACTGTGAGTACTTTGAACTAAGATTCTGTAAAATGCTGTTCTTTCCTAAAGGATGTCAGTGCACTTCTTTGTTTAAAGCAGAACTCCAGACAAAGATTAACAAGCCATGTTGATGGTGCTGTTAATGCTTTATAATAGGAGGGCGTACTTTACATACATATATATATATATATATATATATATATAATTGAAAAATGCCTGGTGGTGCACCCGGCTAAAAGGGGCTGGAGAGAACACTGTGTGTGTATATGTATTTATGTGTGTGTGTGTGTGTGTATGAACCCCTTACCCTCTAGTCTTCCTAGAAGCACATACCATTTTCAGAAAAGTGTCATGGCTGGGTCCTCTTCCCAGTATACATGCTAGCTTATACCCCATGTCATTCCTTTGCATGGTTTGTACTGTGAATGTAGACTAGCTATGGGAATGAATCAGGGCATAGTTTGTGTGTGCTGTATCCATAAAACATGGCTGCTGTTTTGCGCCGGGAAGGTTTGTATTTTCCCACATTTACATTACGCAGGAGGGGTTTAACAAAAGTACATAAATAGCCAAAACCATTTCAGTAGGGAAATGGGAAAGGGTTAAAAAGCTATGAAAAAAGACATCAAGTTAGAGAAATAAACATATCCCAGATAAAAAACCCTATAAGACATAGTTGATCCAGAGGAAAGCAAAAAAAACCCCGGTACAATTTGCTTCAACAGAGGATAAAAATTCCTTCCTGATTCCATGAGACAATCGGATGTTCCCTGGATCAGCAGTCTCGGTTATCTTTACTTAAGCCTTATTTCCCAGTTATATTCTGTGCTTCTAGATATCATGCAGATTTTTCTTATCAATCAATAGAACTTGCTGAAAGTGCTTTCGGAGGGAGCCGATTGCATATTTTCCCCCTTATAGTGAAGAATCCTTTCCTTATCCAGAGCTTAAACTTCTTTTCCTCCAGACGCAAAGAGCGCCCCCTTGTGCTTTGTAATGACCTTAAAGTGAATGTAAGGTCATTTTTTTTAACTTTGTATGTTTTAGGGACATTTCAAATCACTTCCTATCCTGGAGACACAGGAAGATGGAAGAAATGTTCTAAAATAAGAATACCTTCTTAGACCTCATGGAGAGTTTTTCCCTCACCACTTATGCTTAAAACAATACAATCATTATACATTTTCTCATTTTATTATCCAAGGTACAAATATGTGAGTGAATCTCAGTAGAGGAGAATAGGACAAAAAGTTGTGTGTTGTGGACTTTGTTGAAAGTTTACACTTGTATCAGTTTTTGAGATCATTTGGAATTCTTTTACAGGTAAATTTGACCTCAGTCTGACCTGTAGGAGTCTTTTGTGTTCCCATAGAAATGTATGGAAAAGCAAAAGCTGCTTGAAGCCACCAAAAGCCTGTTGACACTGACTGTTCCTCTGTTGTTTAGTTACTGATCTATCTGTTAGTAAACAGGAGCAGGTGGCCGCTTGAATATAGGAACTTGGGGCTGCTATCACAGCAAAGCTTATGTGCAGAAATGTTGGCAGGTGAATGTACAGACTTCATTTTGTGGTGCTCTCTGCACCTTTTCTATATCACTTCTGGGGTTCTAAATCTTTCTCTTGGTGTTGTACATCCCCTGCAGCTTCCTCATCTTCACAGCAATGTCACGTCTGTCTGCAGCATGGATTTAAATCTAGCAGAGGGAGGTTCCTGGGGCTGAAAATAGCTATTCCCTGTTATGTGATACCTTGGCCATTCTCTCAGACCTGGAATTGGGGTATTTTGGGAAGGCTGATGAGCATGGCTCCGTCCAGTCTCTGCACATAGAGTCATAGACCAGAAGCTGGCTGTATTTTGTCACCTCTAGTTTTATATAAACAGTGCCGTCTTTTATTCCAGGCTATATTCATCTCACGGATCGCAGAAGGCGGAGCCGCTCATCGTGACGGGGCCCTCAGAGTTGGAGACCGGGTCTTGTCTGTAAGTAGCCACTGCCGTTGTCTGCTAGTCCCAGCATACAGATGTGTAACACTTTCTCCCCTCTAGTAAAGCAGACAGGAAAGATACTTGGTAATGTGTTTTGTACTACTTTTGTTCCATTCTCTTTCTACTACTTTTATCTACCATTACGTGAACAATTAGCATTTCTCCATGCTTATTAATATTATACAGTATTAATACAGCTCTGACATATTACCCATTGCTGTACAAAGTCCATTGTTATGTCACTAACTGTCACTCAAAGGAGCTCACAATCTAATGTCCCCACCATAGTCATATGTCATTATTACAATCTAAGGTCACTTTTGGGGGGAAAACAATTAAACTAACTGCTTATTTTTTGAATGTGGGAGGAAAAACACGCAAACACAGGGAGAACCTGCAAACTCCATGCTGATAGAGTCCTGGCCCGAGATTCGAACCTGGGACCTTTCACCGCAAAGGCCAGACCTAACTACTGAGCCCACTCTGCTGCCGTCAATTAAGAAATATTACGCACAATTAAAAAAATCTAATACTAAATTAGGATAATCTCTTAACATTTGGAGAACTACAGCTGAATACATTTCAGTTCAAGGCCCTGAAATCTCAACATAAGCCCCCCACCCCATTTTTCCTTATCAGTTCTGTTAGTATACTAATATCAGATATTGTGTAGGATCTTTTAGTTTTTTATACCTTTTAGGCCAGTTCATTAAACCAAAAAATAAAGATATTAAAGGTGTAGGGTCAGGTGTAGCCTTTCAATTGCAATTAAATCCATATTAAAGCAACTAAATTGGTTTTAGCTGGCTTTGCAGAAATATAGCAATCTGGAGGATAGAAAACATGGTTGAGACGTGCAAGAATGAGCAGGCAGGCAGTGGGCAGAGCCATATATTTTATGTCACATAAAAAAAGTCTGCAATAGAAGCGGCATTTTAATCTCTTCTCAGTATACAGGGTCTCGGTTTAAGGTTGGCTACCTTTTATACAGCATACATTGAGGGTAACAATGTGTCAGCTTAATTCTTTGCCCATGCCAATTAATAAACTGTAATAATATAGCGCCAACATATTATGTGGTGCTGTATTTTAAATGGGGGTTGCAAATTACAGATATAAACAAATGCCAGTTCAAAAAAAAAAAGTCTCTCTCTACTTCTCTAATATGGGGAAACTTTTGAAATAACTTTTGAATCTCTTGGGAACCCCTTCCACTGTAACTATATCCACATCTCTCAGTACATTAGTGTGGTGGTCAGTGGGAAGAATACCTCTTACGTTGCTGACCAATTGGGAAGAATGTCACCCTTACAGACATCCAAAATGTGTGTGTGTATGTATGTGTGTATGTGTATATATATATATATATATATATATATATATATACACACACACACAGTGTTTAACCCAGATTATCACGCTACTTGTGATATATATATATATACGGATAAATATCACAAGTAGTGGACAGTGGCTTCCTTGGCAGCTCTAAATCTGGCCATCTGTGTTGAATTTGGTATCTGGTATCTATTGCTTGCTATCTTCTCTTCACATTTGGTGTTTGTGCTTGATAAAAGGGTTAACATGCAGTAATTGTGGCCGTAGGAAAACTTATTTCATTGGCCTTGTAAGAAGTCATTTTTAGCTTAGTCCTAAGTCTCTCCCTGGTCCTGTTATTTGGAGTCTCTAAATATAACCCTGACAGATATGTCTTGAGAGAGAACATTCAGGTCTCAGGGAATCTCCACTTATTATATATACATTACATATACATACATTGGCATAAACAGGCAGCGTTAACACAGGCAGGCGATCTATATAGAATGAATGGGGATACCGCTCATTTTGAATGAGCATGGCGGCTGCTCATCATAGCAGTCTGTCCTCTGCCTGGAAAATGCCCAGGGACCATTTGAGTAAACTTGGCCTAAGATATCCTCCTCCTGTGCCACTGTCTGAATCTGTCTTTCATTTGTAGCATACAGCGCTGTGCAGTATGTTGGTGTTATATAAATCTTTTTTAATTATAATAATAAGATATAAATAAAAAGAAAAAACTTTTACTCCCAAAGCTGTTCTTGTTTCAGTTTGCACATGTTGAATACTTTTGTATATGAAAATGTGCTTCAAACCCTTAAGCAGAAATAAACTCAAAATAAAAAAAAAATTACACTTTCCTTTATTCCCGGAGATCTGTCAGTCATTCAGGAGATTTCTTTTTGGGTCAGGAGATTTCTGTTTGGGTCCCGCATCATCCCGTATCCAGCTTTTTCTGCGCTGGGCGCCGACAGCCTCACTCTTCTCCTGGGTTCTTCATCCTACATCACCCAGTCTCGCACTGCACAGGTACAAGATCGGTTGACGTAGATGGGGAAAAAGATTGCTGATTGCAAGTGTGTGAGATGAGCAATTTTTTTTCCGTTAATAAAAGAGCTCCTTCTGTGCATGCCATGCCAGAGCATGCTAAGAAGGAGCAGCAAAGAGCTTTACCCTGATGTGTGATGTAGATATCGCGAGATGCTTTGCACTCCGCTTCTGTCTTGATCGCTGTGGCTATTAAAATAGAAAGGGAAGGTGCTGCAAACTTCTTTATTTTTTCAAATTTTATCTAAAAAAAAAAAAAAAAAAAGGTAATCTATCCTTTTATGTAAAGTAAAACTTTTGAGTTTAGGTACGCTTTAAAACAATACGTGCGTTGATGACCCTTAGAATAATGCTATTTTTGTATGTCCCACAATGTTATTAAAAATTTTTTTTTTATCAATCCCAAATTTTGCCAGGTGGTTACTGAAAAATTCCCGGGTGGTGCATCCGGCTAAAAGAGGTTGGGGAGAACACCGTCACTAACAACCTCACTACAGGCCATGATGCTTTTTAGAAATCATTTGGAACAGAAGATTGGCAAATAAAAGTAAAAATTAGAAAAGTTGCCATAGCTGGTATACCAAGGACCTGATTTATCGGTGGGAGGTTTTAAAGCACCAGCCCTGGATAGTTACTTTCTTCAACATAATCATTATACATATTAGATTACACCCTGTGAGATCCATGCGATGGGTTATTTATAAGAAGGTATCTGTGGGGTCTCCAGTCTATGGCCTAGGTATAATAATGTCAAGCAACGTGGAAGCGAATTGCTCTGTCTCCTTTAATGATTAGACTGCACAATTGTAACTTTGTCATAAAGTGAAAGACTACAGCAGATGCTGAAAATCCAGTTTTTAAATTTGAATACCTATGATTTTAATGCTACTTTTTACTGTTCACATTCAATCTATTAACATTTTTTTTCTCCTGAGCTTGCCTACCTTCTTTTCTCCCTCTACTAATATCTAATCTTGCCGCTGGACTTTCCTTTTCCTGTTTTGTCTCTCTCTTCTGGTGGAGGAATTCACTGTTCTTTTTGCCGTCTCGGTAACAGCATGTGTTAACCGTGTGATGGCCGGTGGTAAGAGCGTATACTGCCCGGTCAGCGCTGGCTTCTGTGTGCTCTATACCACCTCACTTGCTCCTATGGCTGCTGTGCAAAGCTTGTGCACCAAGGCTGCGCCAAAGCCTGCACTGATGATTGCCGATAAGGGGATACCTCCAGCATTTTATTTTATTTGCCCCGAAGTGTTCTTTTTCCAGCTCTCCTGCAAAACTAGGTGAAAATATTGACATCATCTTCATTATATGCTAACTGGTGTACTGTATCTATGGAGGAACAGCATTATCATAGGCTGCTTTCCTGATTTGGACTACAAACACTTCCTCTCCTCATCTCTATCACTTAGCGAGGAGGTGTTCTGTAATTCACAGATGATAGAATAAAAGGAATTTACATTTGAGTTTTAATTTTCCTGCACATGACATTACAAGGACAGGGACCTGCTGATTCCATTATAATATTTCTGATGGGATGAGCAGGTAATATCTGTGCTTGCAGAAAATGTACTTGAAAACAAATGCAGCCAGCACATGTAAGGACTGTTGGGCTGCAATATATTACTTTTTTGTTCTCTTATTTTAAATAACCTTTAATGTAGCATTGAAGCCTTTTGTGTAAGAACCTTTTTATGTAATTTCATTCACTTTTTATATTCTTTGTATAATAAACAATAGAATATATGCAGGCCTATATAGGCCTAAATCCAGCCCCTTTTTAATGGTGATTGCTATCCTCGGTGGGGCTTCTGATGGTAGGATTATGGAAAGGCATTGCTGACGCTCTGCACATTGTTCCAGATTAATGGCGTAGACATGACAGAAGCCAGGCATGATCAGGCAGTAGCGCTGCTTACCAGCACTTCCCCCACTATCACTCTGCTGGTGGAGAGAGAACCCGTCCAACCGGGGGCGCCAGCAGACCCAAGAACATCACCGTCCCTTCACAGAGCCCGACCACGCTCACCACCGCCACCCACAGAGAGCGAGAATGGGGAGGGAGAGGAAGATTTGACGTCGCCGAGAAATCACACCAGTTCCAAGATGGAAGATGAGTATCCTATAGAGGTAAGTGCTGCTGTATCTGTTAAAGGGGTCACCCTGTTCGTAATAGTGTTTCATAGAAGCTAAGGACTTCATCTGCCCATAGCCTTGCAGTATTCGGCCCACAAACTTAGTTCTAAGCTGGGTGAGAGGAAGCTTACCAAAAGAATGTATTTTCAGAACAAAGCTGAACAACCAGTAGTTAGAAATCTGGCAACCAGAGCCAAAATATTTTTAGAAATATTCAGTTGTCTAAAAGATCTTTAGCTGTCCTGCACCCTTCCCTTTGGTCTTGTACAGTTGTACCAGCTCCTCTCCATTACTGAAATTGCTTACTCTGATTTCATGGCACACAGTAAGCTTTTCATGGTTGGATTTTATAACACTTGGGCATTGCTTAGGCCGGTGTATAGGCAAATCTAGCCTGCCTACTTTAGGCTGACATTCACCCATCAAGGCATTTTGATATTTACAAACAACCAACCCAGACTTAGCATCAGAGCTGATCTGGGTCATCACAAGTAGTCCTCCCCCCTAAGTGCTATGATGTGCAAGAAGGAGTTGAGGTCTGTGCTAGGGAATTCACTAATCCATGTGAAGACACCTTTTCAAAGCAGGTTCAAAGGCAAGTTGCAATAATAAAAACTATATGGAAGTAAACATTTAAATATGTTTTAATTGCTAAGTTAGTGACAGGGTCCCTTTAAAATGTAATCATGTATACAAATCCTAAGATAAACCAAGCCTGATTCCCTCAATTCATTTTCATCTCTCGACTTTTTTTTCCCTCTAGAAATCTGAATAGTTAAAAATTGCATAATCAATGTTGTTCTTTTCTGTAGGAAATTGTCCTCATAAAGGCTGGGGGTCCTCTGGGCCTCAGCATTGTGGGGGGCAGTGACCACTCCAGCCATCCATTTGGGGTCCGAGAACCAGGAGTCTTCATCTCAAAGGTGAGTGACAGCATTATGGAGAGGTATATGTAGAGGGAGAAATACATACCCAAACCTCTGCTGTGCTTTTTTTGCTGCCTTTTTGGTTCCCCGCACTTTCTGTTCTGGTAATTTGGTCGGTGGGACAGGAAGTAATGGGAGGTCACTCTAGTAGGAATGAATACAAACCAAATAAAGAAAGGATACATTTGCCACATCCTATTAAATTATTAGACAAAAAAGAATCCAGTTCTGTATCAATTGAAGATTTTTTAGGCAAGCATCTTCAATGAAAAAATATCCACATAAAAAAAAGAACATAGTATCAACATTAATACCATATGATCAATTCTCCACCTAATGAGGTTTTTTTGTAACACAATATTTAATATAATGACAATTAATATCCGTATCATTAATCTATAAGATATGCAATGACCTCAGTGTATTTCTTTTCTCTCATCAGAGAATTATATTTTCTCAACGCGTTTCACGGATAAACCTCCTTCATCAGGAGTTGATATGTATATTTATAAATATGTACGTATGAATAATACGTATATATATTTATATATAATTTTTTTTTGTATATATTGTCATAACTTCATTATGTGGAGAATTAAGTGATTTTAATAAGTTTTTATAATATGTTAATAATGTTGATAATATGTTCTTTGAAAATGGTTTTGTAAAATAAAATTTTTTGGTGTTTTATATTTGGCGAAGGTGCAGTAGAAGCGAACTGGGAAATTTAGGGATCACCTAGGCTAATTAGTCTTTAATATGTCAACAAAAAATCCCTTCAACTTTGAGTGTGTTCGAAGTTAGCTGCAAATGTTCTGTCCTTGCAGTCTCTGACCTTTTGTGCTCTGTTTTCTAGGTGATTCCTCACGGTGTGGCTGCCCGTAGTGGGCTCAGTGTGGGTGACCGGATTTTAGAGGCAGCTGGGGTGGATCTGAGACATGCCACCCATCAGGAAGCTGTGAAGGCCCTGCTCACCCCTGACAAGGAGCTGAGGCTGCTGGTGAGAAGAGACCCTCCGCCCACAGGAATGCAGGTATGTCATCACCTTCATCACACTCTGCAATTACACACAGCATCATAATCTATTCTCTGCACAATTACAAGAAATTGATAGTCTGGTGTGAAATATTTATTTATGGAAATGTCCCTATTTATCCAGTCTTTTAGTTTTAGCTTTCACACTGCCAAATATATCCAGCTGGTCATTAGGAGGCAGTGACCTGGTCAGTGGGTGGCTTTGGAGTGTAAAGGTTAATGGGTGAATAACACTCAAAATAGAAGCGGCCATGTTGAGCAGTTGTAGGATGGGGATTTTCAAGGAGTCAGAGATCAGTCTGTTGGTTTACAAGATCTAATTTCAGCAAAGTTAAGCAATCAGTTTTTGGTTTCAGATTTCTGGACTGAGTGGCAAATGGTGAAAAGCAATAAAGTCCTGGCAGAGCTTCTAAACCTTCCAAGCCTTTCATCAAAAAATTAACCTTGGGAAAAATAAATTCTATTCCATATACAAACCTCAAATGCATCAGTATTTATGGGAGTACTAAATAACAACAATATTTAGTGGTTCCATAGGGGATAGGAAAAAACGATTTTAAATGTGAAAGGGATTCTGCTTGGCCATGTGGATAAAAATATATTAATCCAATGGCAGTCAAAGCAAATCTCTGCTCAGGATGGAAACTGGCATGGAACCAGCTGTGATGTTACATTAATGTGCAGTGATATT
>NC_092862.1:4439745-4477568 GCF_032062135.1 Pyxicephalus adspersus | reverse complement strand
TGGAACATACAGGAGACCCGTGTTTTCTCGAACAGGACCGCAATTAACATCTCCCAAGCAGTGTTTAGAAAGGCGTAACAGGCTCATTTTTGACACTGGAGACAGTATATAATACTACTTGCTCTCTCTTACGTGTGCTGCTCTGTGCTTATCATGTCTTAAAAATAAAGAAGAAAGAAAAGAACCTGTTGTGTTTAGCCACTGTAGCCTCATGCATCGCTCTCTGAATGTTGGAATACAGAACACACTATGATTAGTGTAAAAAAGACCATTCAACTTCACTGTATTTGTGGAGCAATAGTGCACTCCTAAAACCACAAATAGTTCTACTGAACCACCTCACTCGCCGCGAGGAGGTCTGTGCTTCAATGTGAACTAGGAACAGTGCTAACTGATAACAGGACAGCACAGGATTTCTTGTTATTGTATTGGCATTTGAAATATCTAAGTGTGTATGTGTTACAGAGATGTGTTTATTTTTCCAAAATGCACTTCATAAAAGTTTCACAGTAAAAATGATGTTTAGATATTTAATAGTAATATTCTTTTCACAATACTGTGAGGTAAAATCCAATATATTGGAAAATAATATTTTTATGTGTTTCTTGTGTAAGCTTTTGCTTCGTAGCTGTCTAAGCAGCAGAATATGTGGTTATAGTAATAACCATTTCTATCCTATAGGAAATCTGCATTGTGAAAGCCCCAGGAGAAAAGTTAGGGATCAGCATTCGAGGCGGAGCCAAGGGTCACCCTGGGAACCCCGTGGATCCAACTGATGAGGGAGTCTTTATCTCTAAGGTGAGTACAGGTACCCCATAATGGACGGTTCCTTAAATGAAGGCCAGTTTTAGGATGCATTTTGTAAGTGTCTTTAGCTAACTTTATCTTTTCTGCAGGTCAGTTCCTCTGGAGCTGCAGCTCGAGATGGGCGATTGAAGGTCGGAATGCGGATTTTGGAAGTTAATCAGCAAAGCCTGTTGGGGATGACGCACACAGAGGCAGTTCAGGCGCTGCGTGGAGTAGGCGACACGCTGCTTATTCTTGTCTGTGATGGCTTTGATCCCGTCTCCACTAACTCCATTGAGGTGAGATGTCTGCCTGTTCGGTTCATACCATACAGCTTTTCCTTCTTACTAGGAAACCTCACATCGCAGTCTCTCTGCAGCAAAACTCTCCGTGGTTAAGCATAAAGCAGCACAAGTAGCTAGTTAGCTGTTCTATGGTGCATCAAACATACCGATCGTAAGTGATGGTTCCGCGTGGCACAAAGATGATCCCAGTGGTCAGGTGCTTCTCATTCACTCTCTTTTTAAGGGTTTAGGGAGTACCAAGACCTGAAAGAGATCCTTTACTACAGCAGAAAAAATCAAATGAAGACTGTGCTGTGAAAATTATAGGACTGGAAAAACAGAAAAATTACTTTTTTCTATGTATTTTATTAACGCATTCATAAGTGTGCCTGGAGTTTACATTATATACAATTATTGCAATTGAGTTCAACGTGTAAAAACTGAGTTTTCAGTAACCGGGTGTTCATCTATTTCACTGTAGGTTGGGCTTTAAGTATGAACATGATTTGTGTTTCTCTGCAAAAAGCTACCTGAGGCTAGATTTGTGTTCTCAGTGTGAAGTTTTTGTGTAATTTTTTATTCTTGTTTATTCTTGATTTTGAGTGAAAAGCATTTATTTGCACCTCTGCAGCCAAAAACACAAGGTGTCTGATCTTCCCCATTTCCCTCTGCAGGCGTCTCCTGGCGTGATTGCCAATCCGTTTGCATCCGGCCTTGGAAGGAAGAACAGTATGGAGAGCATTTCCTCCATCGATCGGGATATGAGCCCAGAGGAGATGGAGCGATTGCAGAAGGTACGAAGCAGCAAATAGGTCTTCTCTGTATGTGTGTGTGGCCTGTGTCTCAGGAAAGGCGACCAGTGGTGACTTTTCTCCTCTCTGACAGGAGGTGGAGGTGGTTCGGGAGGTGAAATGGGAAAGAGAGGACATGGAAAAAGTGGTGAGAGCTCTCATTCTCCTCAC
The DNA here is from genome assembly GCF_032062135.1 of Pyxicephalus adspersus. NCBI lineage: Eukaryota > Metazoa > Chordata > Amphibia > Anura > Pyxicephalidae > Pyxicephalus > Pyxicephalus adspersus. The sequence continues at coordinate 4,475,536 of NC_092862.1, read as the reverse complement.
ACCCCGTCCATCATTCCTTTGGACCCCCTTCCCCTACTAGATTTGTGTCTGTATGTTGCAACAGCACTCTCATCCACTATACCATGATTGTTGTTCACCACGATGCATTTTAGAGGCTTAAAAAGTATAGTTTTGTTATTCATTTTCTCTGACATTTCAGCCATTCACAGCTCTGACCTTTTTGCATTTCTCCCAATAATTCTGCCTCTTATTATTAAGGTATAGCTTAAGCCACAACATTTTGAAATGGTTGAAACCAGTCAGGTTATTTTTTCCTAAAGTGTACAGTTGGAGAGATTTAAAGCTTATGTGAAGTCTGCAAAGCAGCCTGTCACAAAATATACGCCACATTATGTACAATGTCATTACTTTGCGGAAAGTAAATAATGTGGTATTTGTAAAGTGCTCAAAAGCAAAGAGAAGCATGTCTTTACACTTCTGCTGGGACTGAGAGAGGGGTTACAACTGAACGATCCAGCTATTGAATTCAATAGTCTGTGATTGTCTACTAATTCATCCCCTGGTTTTACACCCCACCTAAAGCTGCTTGGGAAAAGGTAGGTTATAGCAAAGGGTAGAAAGGCAAAGATAGATAAATAAATTTTAAATAGTATATATAGATATCTTCTGGAATCCACTACCTTGCTTGCACCCAACTTTTAAAGCCTTTGACAGCATGGCTTCTGCCTGAGCCAATGTCAACCGAGTCAGAGCAGAGTGAGTCCATCTATAGGAAAAAAAAAAAACACATCCTGACCTGTTTCCATGCTTATCATGGTCAGTATGGAACAGAGGCTCCTAAATCAATAGGGGTTGACAGGATCAGTATATTATTAGACAAAGCTTAAGTAGAAAAAAGGAACAAAATTATTACTGTGAGGAGCACATAAGTGTAGTCCCTAGCATTTATATTTTAGCTTTACATACACTGAATGTGTATACACAGCAGGAAGTGAGAATAAATCTGAACAAGTCTCCTGGATAGAAGATGTTCCTTCAAAAGCTGCTTTAGTGAGAATTTTGTTTTTTTTTATTAATGATTTATTTTTTTACTTTGATAATGAGAAAATAAACTGGTGGGGTCACAGACAGCAAAGGAACCGATAAGATTTTTTAAAATAAAGCTTGGTCTTTAGATTTACTCTTCATTCTACTAATTAATTCATCACATGTTAATACTTGACCAATGTTCTATATAAGGGTCACTCCACATTAAAATTATTCTATAGTACAGCCTTTCTCAACCTTCCCACTTGTACATGAGCAAAATCAGTGGGATGAAGATAACCTAAGAATATAGAATGTTAGGAACCTAGAGGATTTCACACCCAAGTTAGATGATTTTTACCATACCCTTGTTCTATAAAATAATTTGCAGTTATCAAAATGTGTCCAGAAGAGAAAAGCAGACTGGTAGTTGAAGAAAATATTCAGTTCAGTGAACGGTTCTCTAATATTGTGGTCTCCAAATTGCTGGTGGGAGGAAAAGAGACTCCCTCTATATTGATCAGGAAGAATGGTGCCTTTTTTTATGTTAACACCTATTTACACATATGTGCTTTGTATCACCTGTTGAGATGGTGATACATTAAGGCATCGAATTCATTAAAAAAAAAAAAAAAAAAAAAAAGACATTCATCACTTGTTCCAACGCACCACGCAGTAGTGCAAAAATGATTGGCACCACAACATATCAAAGCATGCATTAACCTGTTATAGTAACACTATGCACCAAGATGATTTTCAACTCCTTATCAGTTCAGTGAGTGAAAGCATTTTCCTTATATTAGTAGTCAGAGGGAGAAGGCTTAATTGCATTGGAGCTCAGTCCAAACATTAGTTAATATTAAAAAAAAAAAAAAGATCATTGGTTTTATTCCGCTGGCCCCAGAATTATGCAGACACTACTAGATAGAAGGTTAATCAGACACAATACAAGGATTTCTTAGCAACCTCTGGTTGAGAATGGCTACTATAGTTGGAGTGACCCTGTCCTCATATTCCCCTTCTTTTCTGCTTCATTGTCTGTTTTTTCAGCTCACACAATGTTTCTCGTTTCTCTCTGTCGATCCTCTTCCAGTTCCCTAATCTGTACACTAAAACCTCCTCCATCCGCTCACTGCTACCAGTCTGCCCATTTCCATCTGTTGCCCTCAGTTCCATCCTTTGATGTCCCTCCAGCTTCCCTGCCCTGGTTATATTGTTTTGAGTTTCTTTCCCTTTAGTGCTGCCCTGTCTCTTCTTCTTCAACCATTGATCTCTCAGCATGCAGCTTGCATGTTGTCTTACTTTCTTATGCTCCTTTTCTTTTCCTTCAGCTCCTGTCCTGTGCATGGCTTCGGCTCCTGCGGCTCGCTCTGACTGTCCTGTCACTGTCAAGGAGAAAATGCGCAGGGAGCGTGAGGAAGCTACACGGCTCCTCGAAGAGGAAGCTAAGGTGAGAGACCGCTTTCTCAGTAATACCAACAGCACGACCTGTATCCTTCCCATAAAGTCCTAATTCCAGGCAATCATAAGTACGCCTCAGCCTAGTCCAATGATCATTAAAGTGTATCTAAAACCAAATCTGTTTTTTTTTTTTTTTTTTTTTAAATTTTGGGATGGAATGAAATCTAAATTTTATTCCATTTGGTTGGCCTCTTGCAGTTCCTGTACACAAGGCTGAACTGTGCGGAAGAAGCAGCACAAGGTATCAATCACATCATTTGCATATGACAGAAGTTTGAGCTCATTGTGCTGCTTTTTCTTTCACTGTCCAAACACATGCTTGGGTGTAGGTCCAGGACATCTGGGCTCAAAGGAAGTGAGCGTAATGATGCCGGCCACCATATTGAAATCATCTAGTTGCAACAGATAATTAAGGCAAAAACTGCAGCAGAAACAAAGCTGGTTTTATCTTTTACTGGCTCTTCATCATTATCCTATTTTTTGGCTGCAGTTAAGTATGGTTAGTACCCCTGTCAGATCCTCATGTCCTTTTCATTACTCTCTGCCCCACAGACTCTGGTAAGGTCTCTGTAAAGTCAGGGAAATCCCTTCACAGGTGACCCTGGTAAAATTTCCCTTCCTGTTCAAGTAACAACAGCAAATTTTGTATATTATTTGACTATCTGTCCCATTGACAATGATCTCCAAGCTAAGGTGTGGCCACTAACACGCTTTACACAAGTAATATAACTATGGATCGAGTGTTTGCATTTCCAAACACTCCATACAATGTTATAATCGAGTATACAAAATAGGTGATGAAATTTGCATTTACAAATATTTGTGCCTTCACAAGATTACTTTTGAACCTGGTCACTTCCAGGCCATATTCTGCTTTTTCTGTTGAACCATAGATATGGTAGTTCTTTCATCTCTCTATTGTTTCTAATATTTACTGTCATCCTGTTCTTTTAGGGATTCACAACACCGTCTACTGAAGCCCTGAAATTGGACTACAAGACATTCGCAGCATTACCCAGCAGAGTTCTTCCAAAAGGGAACAGAGTGAGTGTAACAATGGAGGGGCTGTACTGTCTGTGGTTCAGCAATACTTGTGTCTCTAAAGACAAATTTTTTCAATAACGATCGGGTATCTGTTGCCATTGCAGAATCCATCTTTTTGACTCATTGTTTGCTTTAGCAGTTGAATACATTATAGCCTTTTAACAGACTGTCCCTTTTTCTGACCCCTTTTCCTTGAGTGTTTTTTTATCTCCTTTTTTCGTGCTGTCCTGTTGGTATTTATTGGTTATTTGACAACCTTTGACTTGTCCCAGAGTGCTGTTTACTATTCTCGTCATTTGGTTGGACATATTTTGTCGTCAGCTGGGATGCTTTACTTTTTGTCTATCAGCCCAATAATGTCGTCCTATGTAAATAGTTGGTGATGTGATAATGGTTTTGTATGTATACAATAGAACTGAAATAAGACCTGTCACAATAATATATTGGTAATGGTTATTTTGGGAGTTCCCACATTGCAAAGAGACTCCCAACATGACTGTAGGATTTTATGTTTCTCTACATTTGTCTCAGTTCACCTTCTGTTACCTGTTATCAGTTGCTGTTCAGCATTTGCAGTCTTCCTCAGCTTGACGTCCCAGCAGTTCTTCTCTGCTTTGGTAGAAGGAAAGAGAAGGGTCAGGAGCAAACCATTGACATTGTGGTTTTGTAGGGAAGGTGGTTAGGGTCAACAATGGGCTGAAAAGGCTAAGCAAAAGCAGGGCCACCTCATATTCCAAAAAACTAGAGGGTTTTTTTGGTAAATTTAGGTACACTTAGGTGTGTCAAAAGAACATATTTTCTTAAAGGGTAGATACATGAATATTATTAATATACAGATTGTATATAGCGGCAACATATTACGCAGCGCTGTACATTAAATAGGGGTTACAAATATCAGGCAGATACAGACAGTGACACAGAAGGAGGAGAGGACCCTGCCCAGAAGAGCTTACAATCTAAGAGGTGGGGGAAGTATCATACACTAGGGGGGGGGGATATGGAATGGTGGGTGAGTAGTGAGGGTTTAGGAGACAGAAGAAAAATGGGTAGGTGAGGTTGAAGAGTTTTTGAGTGCTCTTTTAAATGAGAAGAAAGTAGGAGCAACCCGAATAGGATGAGGAAGACCTTTCCAGAGAGTCGGGTAGCTCTAGAAAAGTCTTGGTGCTGTGTGTGTGTGTGATGTGAGGTTGTGAGTGAGGAAGACATTAGTAGGTTATGGAGGAGTGAAGAGAACAATACCTCTTTCACTAGGCTGCATATCCAGTTTTTCCTATATAGGTATGGTCATAGTTTCCTCTCCCATGTGTGTAGGATCCTTTATTTGATCCCATTGAATGCTCTGCATTAGGACCAGTGACCATTACTGTGCAGACCTGCACTCCCCTGTATGTAAGTTTGCGGTATTTGGTGGATTAATATATTTCATAAAGGGTTCGGAACTGTATAAGTATCCAGTTATTTGTGAGTGCTGTGTGCAGAATTGGAAATGATAGACATCTACGTCTGATATCACCTGGTATAAGGCAGAATATCTCCTGAGCACATGCTTCAAGGCTGTGACATTCAGGAAGCTGTTGGAATGTTGGGATAAGGTGAAGGTTACTGGTGGTGAAGTGGTAGAGTCCAGATATGGCAATGAATTAGAGAGCCCAAATTTAGGAATGAAAGGGAATTGGAAGGCGGGGAGGTTGGCTACCTCTAGTGTGAATAAGGGATTTACCCTAGGTGGGATAACACCTTGAGGCAATTTCTAGTAGTGGGGTAAGATTTGGAGGTGAGTTTGGTGATGTTACAAACAATCCTTCTTTTGCAGGAGGTGCAGGGGGATGTTTTGCAAACGTATTATTATTAATATTTATAATAATATTATTATTAATAATAAACAGGATTTATTTAGCGCCAAAATATTACGTAGCACTGTACATTAAGTGGCGGTGGCAAATACAGACAGTGACATAAGAGGAGGAGAGCACTCTGCCCAGAAGAGCTTGCGCTCTAGGAGGTGGGGGAAGTAGCACACAATAGGAGGGGGGATATGCAATGGTGGTGGAGTAGTGAGGATTTAAGGGACAGAAAAAGACGGGTAGGCAAGTTTGAAAAGATGGGTTTTGAGTTCCCTTTTAAAGGAGCAGAAAGTAGGAGCAAGCTGAATAGGATGAGGAAGACCATTCCAGAGAGTTGGGGCAGCTCTAGAAAAGTCTTGGAGCCATGTGTGTAATGCAGTTATGAGTGAGGAAGTCAGTAGTAGGTCATTGGAGGAGTGAAGAGAGAGGCTAGGGGACACAGGCCATTAGCTTGATTTTTGCATTACCTTGGTCCTTACCGGACTCCGGCTAGGAGTTCAGACACACAGATTGGGCTAATGATAATTCCAGGCCATCTTCTTGGCACAGGTTGGGGGGATGGGGTGAGGAATGCGGTGGTTTTTTGGGAATGTGTCATTCCCGTAGTCAGGCTCTATTCCTGCCGCATGGCTCACAGCTGCCATTCCAATGTCTCCGAATCACAAGAGGCTCGCCTCCTCCCCCTCGCACTATTTTTGGAGGCTCTTGTATCTGCTGGGAAAATAGTGTGGGGAGAGAAGGCAGATCACACCTCGGACCTCAAAGGGCAAGCAAGAAACTGTGAGTATTGGCAACATTGACCTGGGCACTGGGGTTCCCTGTGATTGCTGGGTGTATGTGTGTGACCAGCGTTCCTGCACCGCCAACTCCTGTCTGTCTCACTGTCCCATGCATCACATTGTTACAACTTTTGTTATGCCAAAAACTGGGGATGAGTAGAAGGTTTTACTGCATTTTATATAGAACATTTCCGTAACAGAATCTGTGTTTTCTGCCCATTTGCTGGATCTTTCCTGTTTATAAATCTAGAAAGTTCGGCAATTCTTTTTATTCTCTTCTAATCTTACTCTTTAGACTCCTTTTGAGGAAAAAAAAATCAGCTCGATCTTATTATAATATTATTATTTCTTAGATATAGTGGGCCTTTAAAGTTGTTACTTAAAGCGGAACTAAAGTGAAAACAACACTTACCTGGCGCCGCCATCTTCTTTACTCTTCCTCCAGGTTGTTCTTCACTTGTCACCCGATCTCGCACTGAGCAGGTGCGAGATCGGGTGAAGTAAATGGAGAAAAAAGAAGGAGTAGCCAGAGTCCCCCAGAATGCATGATTTAGGTATCAAGACAGAAAAGGGAGGTGCTGCACCCATTTTTGTGCAGCACCCAAGGGTGTTGCACTTAAAAAAAAATTAAACCAATAAAAATTTGCTTTATATAAAAGGGTTGTCTACATTCGCTTAAAAAAAATTAAATGAATACAGGAACCTGCAATTTAGTTTTATAAGATAGTGGACCAGTAAGGAGCATTAATATTTGGGATGATGGGATCTCTGCTAAGGACACAAGAATCAGCACAAGAACGTTGCTACCAGGCATGAAATATTTAAATATCGACAGGTATGTATAAGTGCATTTGACCTGTAATTGTCTTCTTTTGACCTCTTTTTGACTTGAATGGGAATGAACAACCTGCTGGACACCAACAAAAGCCCATCAACACAACCCCTATAGCTTTATTTATAAGAAAATGAAAACCGTCAATTGTTTCTTGGTAAAATTTGGAATCGCCTCCCTCAGGAAGGAGTTTCAGCAAACTGTATAGATTGCTTTAAGAAAAAGCTGGATGATTTCTAGAAGCACAGAATATAACTGGGGATTAAAGCTTTAAAGTAAAGATAACAGAGGCTGCTGATCCAGGGAACATCCGATTCCCTAATGGAATCAGGAAGCAATTTTTTTCCGCCTGTTGGAGCAAATTCCTCTGGATCAACTATGTCCATAGGGTTTTATTTCTGGGATATGTTTATTTTCCTAGGTGTTGAACTTAATGGATTTATGTCTTTTTTTTTTTTTTATGTAATTGTGAGGGCAAGCTAACCATATCTACATTGTAATAATCTGTGAATATAAGGTGTTCGGATACATTGCCAGGTTCCTGGAAAGGATTTGTATTTAATTACTCAGATAAGTTCCCAGATTTTTGGCTCTAAGTGTTTATAAATGTCCCTCATTATTGTGATTTGGGTCTGAACGCTGGTCACGTTTCTTGTCACGGTGTGTGGTGTAGTAAATGTTTCAGATTCCTTTTCTGTTTCCTCCTTTCCTTATTATTTTTTGTCTCCCCCTTCCTTCCTCTTCTCTGCTCGCTCTCCTCTCCCCTTTGTTGCTCTTTCAGCTTCCCCTGGGAATGGACCCTTCCTATTCTCCTGTCCCTGTGGCCCTTGTCCATCCTGTCCCAACAGCTGTAGCCAATGGCCCCTCCTGCCTCCCCGCCAACCCGGTTTCCTCTCCACACCCGACTGTTGCGCCCGCCCCCCCGGCTGTGCCCAGCGAGTCTGGAACCCCATCCGTTATGGTGGAGCCAGAGGAGGAGGTGCTTGTGGACTGCCAGTCCATTCTCTTCAACGAGAATCCCTTCATCCTGGCTAACAAGAGGCGGTCAGGGGCCAGCACAGTCACATTAGGGGCGCCCCCAACTGGATACGGAACAGCGGGGGTCCTGAAGACCACTGTGTACTCCTGCAAGAAGGCAAGCAACACGTTTGTGTGTGTTTTTTGCACGCGTGTTGTCCCCACATGTGAAGCATGTACATAACTTGTTCGCTGGCATTGTCACATGCTTAGCATACAGGCAGGATTACCGCTGACCAGGCACAGATCTTTGCATGGTGCCCTTTTGATTGGTTCCATGGGCCACCTGACCTGTAACGAAGTGCCATGTGCATTGTGCCATCGGGTGGCCTGCCTGTTTGTACACTAGCCAAGTCTGTCCCCCTGTGTCTTCTCACCAGCTACTTGTCACAATTATCAGCATGTCATTGTCACTTTTGTGATGGCTCCCCGGATGTGCACAGTTTTGTTTCCCTCCCTCACATTAACCAGAGGAGGGTCTGTTGTGTGCGGATGGATAGTGCCAGTCCAAGTATGGAGTCTGTGAAATATATTTCGTATTGATGCTTTGTTAACAAAATACCGCTTCCCATTTCTGACTGTTCAACGCTCCGCTCATGTCTGACCAGTACAAGTGTATGGTTGTTGCAACCTGTCATTCTTAGGCTGTAATGGTAACTATGGCCTCTGTATGTTTGTGGAAAAAGAAAATGAACTCATAGTGTTACTAAAAATTCACATCACATATTTATGAAAAACAATATATAGACAATTCAGCATAATGTGGCTGGGTACACACATGCAATACTTGTCGTTTGAAGGGATCTTTCACGATCCTTTCCAACGACAAAAGACTGAATGATGCATGAACGATCTCTGTACATAAAGTGCTTTTCTGCTCTATGGAGAGGGAAGGGGCGAGAACGACAAAGCGTTCCATTAAGATTGTTTCTTGTTCTTCGTTGGAACGATGAGCACTGTACATACTCCTGATTTCTCGTCCAATATCAGCTCTGAGGCGATTACGACACTAATCATCTGACGTGTGTACGTAGCCCTGGAAGTGACTGTAATTTATATGTATTGCTATATCCAAGGCCAATTTTGGCAAATCCCCTTTTTGCCTCCCCAATCTGTTCAAAGCCAAAGAAGAGACCAGCATTGTATAGAAAAAAGTCTATTTTAAAGGGTTCCTGCCTATTGAGACCTCATCACCAGGTTACATTTGTCCCTAAACAAATGATTATTACTGCTGCTAGGATTCTGGATGTGATCGCATTCCTGCAGCTCTCCTCAGCGTTGCCTACTGCAACTCCAAATGCATAGGAAACAAAGCGGGAGGTTCTATATAAGATGAGGGCTTGTATTCAATGGCAAATGCCTGGACATGTTGTGTGCCACACTGCTCAATCACAATCTACTAACTTTTTACTGTTTCTGCCTATTACCTTAAGTCTAATGAAGACTAAACTGACTTTTTAACCCTTTTAGGTACTAATTCTGTTCCTAGAAGTAACAATGATGCAGTGAACCTTCATGAACAGGGGGGAAAGTTTGACTATAGTTGCGCTTTAAATGTACAAAATTTTGGGATCGTACCGGGCTTTATTGCAGAAAGAAACGGGCAATTCCTTTCTGCAATAAGCATTCTTACCTGCAAGATTGCAGCTAAGCATTGGCTGCTAGGCTGACATTGAAGATGCCGAGGTTGAATGACAGCGTGGGAAGTAAGTCGGCTCGGCCTGACCAATCCAGATGACCAAAGAAGTGGCAGCATTCTGCAATGGAACGGGAACAAGTGAGTATAATTCTGCTAATTTATTTCCCTCTCAGACAAAATTGCAGGTAAGTGATCCGGTGCATAGATCAGTAACAATCTTTCCGTTGGATTCTGTACGGCTATTGCTTTAAGCTTGCAGAGCCTGGCAGCGTTCTGCCATCGTCAACACTTGCAGCCATTTGTAGTCTTGCTAAACGGTTTTCTTATTAGATTATTTTTATGTTCATAGTGGCAGGTATTTGTGTGTTCTGTTATTATATATAATATTGTATACATGTGATCAGTTGTGTATTGTCTAACACAAATTAACATGTTTTATCACCCGTAAAGATTTTCCTACAGGAATGGAGAGGTAGTTAGATCTGAGGATTTATTCTGTCTTTATATGGTAAGGTGCTGGAAAAGCCATCACACACACAATCAGTGGGCACCTAATTCTCCCATAGAACAACTCTTATATTCCCTGCACACCATTGTTCGATTTTCTGCATGGAGATCACGGCGGGTCTTGAAGTTCTATGAACTTTGTACATCACTGCTTATATGTCGGCACTATATAAATCCAAGATAATAATTTTTGCATACCCAGAACAGCCACATGTCTAATCGTCTAAGGCACTTGGTGAGTTATCTGACTTGATATGTATGGCCCTACCATCTCAGGATAACCGTCTCTCTCTATTTTAAGGTTGGAGGAATACTGCAGCCTTACAATGAATTATATCAGCAGGTGGAGCTCAGCTGTTCTGTGTTGGTGTAAGGAGTAGGGAGGGGGGAACTTAGAAGACTTTTGTAGAAAATTACAATTGTAGACCAATGGGGGGGGGGGGTCATATATATTGAGGGGCTTTTTGCCCTTATATTTTATTTCCAATTCTGTATTCCTAATGTAAAGCACCAGCAGCATACAGCAATACATAGGAACCTCCAAACTGGCTGTCATGACTTGCACAGTCAGTTGTTACTTCCATTGAATTCTTATCTCTCGCACTTGCAGCAGTAAAATTGAGGGGTCATGTTGGGTTTTTATTAATCATGTGCCATTGGTCTTAATACTAGTAATCTGTGTAGTAATTAATATTGAGGATTTCCAGTTACTGAGTATATGGTAAGGAATTACACTTAGTACGAGCTCAGTTCCTTCCAGCCTGGTGTTGTCGTACAGTGATGAGATCTGACAGACAAAAGTTTGTGTCTTCGTCCTCCTCTTTTTTAGCGGACTCCAGATTGTATGACTTTTTGTAGAAGTGCCATCAACCTTTCAATATCTCATCTGTTTGACTTTTGGTTTACAGACTCCTTCTGGAGATTACACAACTGGAAATAAAAGGGACGTTCCAAGTTCTCCCTGCAGCCCCAGCGGCTCGAAGGTGAGCGTCAGAAACTTTCACGTTTATTGTGTTTTATATATGTCTGTGCACGTTCACACCACATTATACAACAGTAGCATCTTAATTGATTGGTTATATTTTTATCCCCTGGTTCTTTGTGTCAGGCTGTCCCTCCTCGGTCCTGTCCCCTTGCTGGTAGGGAGACGCGATTTGTAAGTTATAACTTGTTCTGCACTCGCCTCTGCTTCCCGCTTCCAGGGGATGCTGTAACGGCAAACTGGGCATCGCTATACTGAAGGGGTCATGCAACCTGCATGTATTGGGCTGGTTATGGGTTCATCGAACCAACTAATCTGTCCTGCCCATTTGGAGCCTATTTATAAAGATCAACCTGTTTTGGTGCTAAATTTCATATGGACTTTTATTGGTTCTTAAAAATCCTTCTTGAAACATTTTGATAGCAACGGGGGTTGTAATTGGTAAAAGGAAGGAAAGGTTGGAAGTATAAAGCTCATTCACTGATAATAGTGATTAATTGTGAATTGAAATTGATAAAATTTTATTGGGTAAAATGATCAGAAATCTTTGTAAATAGGCTCCTACAAAATTTGCCGGATTATTTTCACCACTGTGAAAATCTGAGCAAAGAAATTTTTTTATATGTAAATAAGCCAAGCTTTGGTACTGTTAGGTCAGTGATTGCGTTTTGGGATTCCGGGGTGACATTATGGTATGTGTTATACATACCTTAGTCCTTTCACCAAGAGAACAATAAAATGTCAAGTGTCCTTGTTGTAAACCAGCAGCTGTTCCGCAGCTGTTCATTGCTTTGGGCCCATTATGGCAATAATGTCAATATTTAGAGTGTCTTTGTCAAGTATTTTTGGTAAAATAGAATATATTTTAAAAGAAGAAGGCATCCTTATCTTTGCTGCTGACATTGCTCTATTGAATATGGATACCCAGTATAGAGACCAGAAATTCCTGAATTGTCATTTTTCTGTGCCCCGATCCAGCAGATCTCAGTGTTTTTTTCTGCCAACCTCTACAGGACGCAGTAGGGACATTTAGGTCCTTTTACTGACCTCTACAACCCTCCTGCGTCCTAATATTGTGTATGGATCAGCAGGAGGAACCACTGAGCATTGCAGGGGACATTTGTTTGACAGTCCCAGAATTGATGTCCTTGTAAGGAAAGGGGAAGGTGTGAGGGCTTGGGCATTTGTTCAGTTTACCCCACCTTAGTATTATTATAAAACAGGATTTATAGCTCCAACATAATACGCAGCATTGTACATTAGGTAGAAGTTGCAAATGACAGACAGATACAGACAGTGACACAGGTGGAGGAGAGGACCCTGCCCCGAAGAGCTTACAATCTAGAAGACGGATAAGTGAGGGTGAAGTGGGTTTTAAGGGATCTTTTAATTGAGCCAAAAGTAAAAGCAAGCTGAATAGGAAGAGGAGGACCATTCCAGAGAGTCAGGGCAGCTCTAGAAAAGTCTTGGAGCTGTGCGTGTGATGAGGTTGTGAGTGAGGAAGTGAGTAGTAGGTCATCGGAGGGGTGGGGAGAGTGGCTGGGGGAGTAGTTTTCTATCAGGTCAGAAAGGTAAGTGGGACAAGAACTGTGGAGGGATTTGAAGACAAAGCACAGGTAATCTCTTAGGAAGTGGATAAGAAAAAATGGTCCCCGTAATAGTGGATAATCTATATAAGTGAGGACATCTAATTTTCTTGAAGATGCTCAAACAGAAGTCAAAGTTTATACAAACACAGAAGGGGGGTGCGAATCTAGAATTTTATTCTTAAGTCATGTGTCTTCCATAAGGGTTTATTCTCCAATATAAGGAAGTGTTCATGTTATTATTTTATCAGGTGGTACAAAAGATGTTTGGAATGGAGCATGAGTTATACTTGCTGATATAAAACATATCTGGGAACTAATAGAACTTTTATATACCAAGCTATTAATCTAAGCGATGGCTGCCATTCCCCCTGAACTGCCCATGTTATAACAATCTGCTGGTTTCAGTTTAGGATTTCATATTGTAGTGGAAAAATACTAAAATGGTTACATACATGTTACATGTATGTCATAGTGCTGTGCTGCATGCTGAGACTATATTAAAATAAAATATTCTGCAGTATCTGTCAATTTATTATATTGTTGTTTGTATAACTTTATTCCAGGGCATCTGCATTGCTTTCTGTGTGACGCCTTGTGTTATTCTCTGTTTTCTGTGCAGTCGCCTTCCTCCGTGCTGTACTCCATGTTACTTCCCGCTTATTGTGCATTGCCTTGTGACTCTTTCCTTGTACTATGTGTATAGTGGCCTATTTCACTCTCCTCTATCTATGCATAGAGCTGCACCTCTCCAAAGAGCTCTCTGGTCTGTGTGGAATAACAGTGTTGGTTTCTTTCCTCTTTCTGGTACCTGTCTGACATTTGTACACTGCATCTCTGTCATTGTCTGCCTCTGTGCTGTATGCCTCCCATGTGCTCCCTTTTCCCCTGTGCAACATTCTGCTGCACTTTTAGCCTCTGTGCAGCAACCTGCAACGCATTCTGCCCCTTTTTGGTGGCCTGCGTGGCGTTCTGTGAAATCTCTGTGCTCTGTGCCTTCTTCCTCCTGTGTTGCCCTCAGCTGTCTGTGCAATTTTCGTTTATTGCACTGGGCCCCCTTGCTTTGCCCCGAATCGCTGTCTCTGCTGTGCTCAATTTTACTCTCTGCAGCGCTCTGTACCCCATGTTGCTCCATTCCTCTGTGCCTGGCAACATTTCACTCTGTGCCTTTGCACCTTGTTTTGCTGTCTTTACAGCAAACATATTTTAACTTTTTTTTTCTATCACTTTCAGGCATCAATCAATTTTGTAAATCAGAGTGACAGCCGGCAGGTTAGTGATACTTTTTTTTTTTTTTTCCTTTATTTGGCCGAGGTTTTGTGTTCTCCTTTAATTTTGTACAAATCAAATAAATATTAACAATTGATAATCTCTAATGTGTAACTACAACAGTTCCATGTTAATAAAATATACAATTGGGAGAAACACATTTCGCTGCTTAAGGTTTAGACTACACTTCCCCAGCATTTAACCCCAGGCTTTTAAAGCCCTTGTTCAAAATCCCCATGCATTACAATGGGTTAATCTACATCAAGACGTTTCCTTGAGGCACCTTTATGACAAATTAATCTTAAACATTACTTGAAATGTTAAAAAATTAAAACCCTAGGTTTACACTGGAAAAGCCTAAAAATGCAGGAAAATGCGGGTAAACGCTTCCATTGATTTCAATGGGATGTTTTCCCGCATTTTTAAGCATGTAATATGCAAATTAGTTAAACACACGGTAAAACGCGATAAAATGTGTTTACATGCGGTTTTTAAAAACGTCCATGTGGACCCAGCCTAAAATACAAATACGAATGATTACAAAATAGTGACATTGGTAAAAAGGGGAAAACATTTTTTGTTTAAATACAATTAAAAAACAAGCAGCAGACAAATGCTTTTTAATTATAGTTAACATTAGCCATACACTGACCAATACAAGTAGTTTGTTTCAGCTGGCCTGGCAAGGTTCAGTATTACTTTTCTGGTCAAAAGAATCATCATCACACCTAGAAAATCTTTCTTCAGCCAGTTGGTTTGTAGTTTTCCTTTCTGCAAAGAAAAAGCAATAAAGCATTCACGCTTATGTATTCATAGATTAGGCTGTTGGCTACAAACAGGTGGTTCATCTACAAACAGGTGTATAGACGCTATTAATATCACTTATAAATTATTTTGCAGATTCTTTGAGGTATTTTAGTGTCTTTGCTGGATTCATCTACTCCATAATGAAATTCTTATTCTCCTCTCCTTCTTTCAGGCATCCTCTCCCTCCCCCAGCGATGGGCTTCAGTCTCACTCCATACAAGTCTACAAGGCTTTTGCTGCAGTTCCCTCTGCACATCCTGCCTCCGAGCAGCAGGTAATACTTTGGGAGTCCATTTTCTGGAAAACACAGTGTCGTTTTTCGGCTGAGGATTACAATGCCAGTGCCATGCTTGTGGGCTTCCTGTGACTTCTAATGGTGGGGTCTTCATAAGGCTGCGTCCCTCCTGTTCAGGGATGTCTTGATCCACAGCAAGATTTTTCTACTCTCTCCTTACTGGCTTATTTCTACCCATAGTCTGTGAATTAGTCTTTCAGATTCAGTTGTTGTGGTAAGAACCCCTCATTATAACACATCCAGTGTGAGAACACCTTATAATTGTGCACAACAGGTGTGCAGATCTAACAACTCAGCGATGTATAGAGCCCCTTTAATGGTCACAGCAGGATGATAGACTTGGGGACACAGTGCACAGATGGCCTCAGCAGGTTTGCAAACCCTAGAACTTGGCTCAGGGATGACTGGAGCCCCAATAATAGGCATAGCTGGATACAGTGATAACGGGAATCCTTCATAATATACTCGGCAGGTTTGCAGACCCAGGCACTCAACTCAGTGATTATTGGAGCCCTCTAATGAGCACAGCAAGTATGCAGAGCCAGGAACTTGGCACATAAATTCTGTGAACCTCTCATAATGGTCACAGCAGGGTAGGCAGATCTAAATAATTGGCCCAGGAATAGTTAAGCTTCATACACATATCCAATGCTTCTCGCCCGATAATCGACTCAGGTCTGATTTTGGGCTACAATCTGGCGTGTGTACAGCACCAGTCGTTCATTGTCCGAACAACCGACCTGGCGGATCCACAGACAGGCGACTAACGATCCCAATGGAAGGGAGGGAGCGCGCAGCAGGGTGCCGCTCCATCGCTCCCCCCCTCCATCGCTTTCCCCCTCCTCTCTGCATAGAGCAGAACGGTGCTGTATGTACAGCACTCGTTCATGCATTGTGCAATAATAGTCATTGGAAAGGATCGTAAAAAGATCCTTTCCAACGACTATTATTGCACGTGTGTATGCGGCTTAAGATTCCAATATAAGTCCTTCTTTAAATCTTTCTCGTTTGGATTACATTATATTTAATGGTTTTTTTTTTGCAGGAGCCAACGACTCCCTGTACACCTGATCGACCATGTGGAACCCCTGAGGTGAGCATTGCACCCCTCTCTGCTTTAACATATTGTCCCTCTATAGTGCTCCTTTCAATATGGTGCCCCCTGATTGCTCTCCATTATAGTGTTATCCCCTATAGTGTCATCCCCCATAGTGTCCACCTACTCCAGTGCAGAGTAAAGCAACAGTGACCTAACCATTTTGGTGTAAAGAACTGTAATTATGTTACAATGGGCGCATTGCTCTGCACTGTGTGAGGCAATTGCACCTCTGAAATCTTGGTTGTCCACCCACTTTGGGGAACACTTGCCTAGCTTTTATGTCTTGCATAAACAGAGGGAGTGGACATGCAGACAGTATTGTAAGGATTTGAAATATTTCCGATTTCAGGGCCTGGACAGTCCAGAGCAGCGGTCGTTCCGAGATAGGCAGAAATACTTTGAAATGGATGTAAAACAGCAGCAGGAGAATCGTCCTCCCAAACGCGTGTCTCTCGTTGGGGAGGATGACCTGAGGAAAATGAAGGAAGAAGAAGGTGAGATGCATAATTTTTTTTTGTTTTGTTTTTTTTGGGATGTTAAAAATATCAACAACCAAGCAGATTTTACTTAGTTTTGGTGGATTGAAGATTATTTGTTGTGTTTCTCTGGGTTCTTTGTGTTTGTATATTTTATTAAGCCACAAATTGTCATAATCACCCACCCATGCTTCTTATCCTTCTCCTTCCTCACAATGGTTTCTGTCTCGTCTCTAAGCCCGGAAGATCCAGATGAAGCGAGAGCAGCTTCTGCGGGTGGAGGAAGAGGGCAACTCTGGTGACTCCAATCCCCGGCCTGTTGCTCCCAGCACCCCCACCAGCGTCTTCATTGAAGGAGTGGAGTACAAAATTGAACGTGCAGATGGAGGAAGCCTGTCTTCACTAACTGGGTGAGACATGGATACTGTGCAGTGTTCTCCCAAGAAATATTTTTCAGCCGGGTGGGGGGAAGCTGTAGTTGGTGGTCAAAAATGGGATGGGGCAAGACACAGCAAATTTAGTGTTCCCAGTAGTTTATGGCACAGGTATCCTGTAACCCCCACTATTGTGTCAATGTACTTTGTTCTAACTTTCTAATGCCTGGCTTGTTAGAATGTACAATTTTTCCATTCTATGTATTATACCCTAAATGTCCAGTGCTGTGTAATATGACCCAAATGCTTGGTATTCTTAGTTTTAAGAGTGTAATGCCTTGTAGTAGTGTAATAGTGTGATTAATGTGGTGTCACAAGTGAGGCTTAGTTCACATTAGCAACAAAAAACTGAGCCATTTACTGAGATCACCCTAAATTCAGATGTGTCCCACCCTGGCTCGGCATCCCTCTTATTTCTGATGCTCACTGTAACGTCCAGCGCCACCTTGCACTGCACATGCATTAGATTGAAGAGGAACTAAACTCAAAACTGCCAAAAAAAAAAAATACACTTACCTTCAATCCCGCAGGGCAGTCCGATCCATTTGGTGGTGTCTTGCATCTGGTCCCACGTCGTCCCGGCGCCGCCATCCTCTCTTCTCTTCTTCCTGGTTCTTCATTCCAAGTCACCCGACCCAGGCGCGAGATTGGGTGACGTAGGATTAAAAAAAATTTGCTGATCTCACTGCGCATGTGTGAGATAGGCAAATTTTTCTATTTGCTCAAAAAGGCTCCTTCGGGCATCCGCAGATAATTTGATTAATTACATGTGACCATATACAACCAATGAGATTGCTGCTGTTATAACAAACCTGCTCACTGCTTTCAATACCCCTCTAACGTCTACATGTAGTCTTCTGCAATGGTATTATCTGTATCTGTCTCCTGTATGCCATACCAGTAGCATAGTGCATGTTTTTTCAGCTGTCACATTGACATATTGTCTTTATCCAGGTTGTCACCATCTGAATCTCAGAGGAACTCCCTTGAGGATGCTTTCAGGGTGGAGCAAAGACCTAATTCCATGTCAGGGTGAGATATGACTGTGTTTTGTTTATCTTTTTTACATTTACCCTCATCATTAACCCTTTGACTGGAGGTCCTTTCAAGATTTTCCTTTAAACTATAATACATTAGAAGAAATCAAGCAAAGGGATTTTTGTGGAACTACTGGTATACTTTGCATTCCCTTATTTCCTTTATTCTGCCATTTTTCGCTTTACATTTATTGGCAAATTAAAACCAAACCTCCAGGTTCTCGTACACTTACCTTATTCTAAACCCAGGGAAAAAAAAGAAATGCACCAATTTTTGTTGTGCTGTGATGGTATCATAATTATCAAATTTTATGTCTGTGTTTCTCAATAAGGGTTCCTCCAGAAGTTGCTGGGGGTTCCTTGAGCAATAAGCAATTTTTGACACTCAGGTCATTTACCACTGAACTGGGTACCTGGGAACGAATGACACAATGAAATTTTCCCAACCAGCCGCCATGTGGAACTTCACGTTCCAAGATTCTTTGGGCCATTAGAATTGTTAATGGGCTCATTTAAAAGCATGAATGGTCAAGAGAAACAGGGAGGTAATGCCATGTCAATCAGTTTATAATGAAAGACTCCAGGTATCTCAACAGCCTGGGTCTTCCCTCATACGAGAACGATGACTTTACTAAGCTGTTTAGAAGAGACTACATAATGGTAGTGACATGATTGATCTGCTAGAGAAGTTTGTGGTCACCTGTCTTTCAAACAGGATATGCCAGAGACTGAGCCATGCCATGGATTCCATTGCCAAAGGTTTATACGGTGTCTAATGGACAGAATAAAAAATGGACTCCATATTAAATCAATAGCAGAAGACTATTGTAAAGTTGTTTTAATACTAACTGGAGTTCAGCTTCAAACTTCCAGCTATCAGTCATTAAACAGTGATGGCTTTAGCACAGCTTTACCTCTGCTTTCCAAAAAGTAGTTTTGAAGCCTGCACTACTCTAGCTGTTTTAAGCAGGGTCCTCTCCACCTCCAGTGTTCGCATTTCTCCATCATTTGCAACCCTTATTTAGTGTACAACGCTGTGTAGTAAGAAGGGGTGCTGGGAAGTTCCTGGCCAGAAAGAACCAGAGTTAGGAAATAACACATTTATTCAGCATCTCCCCCCAGAGACTGATGCACTTGGCAGAGTGTAGTTGCAGCTCTTCTAGACCGTTCAAATAAAAGTCCTTTGTTTGGGCCGCAAACCAGCTCTCAGCAGCATCTTTAACGTCAGAAATGTCCTCAAAACGTTGCCCATCCAGGTGTTTTTTCAAATTCGCGAACAGATAACAGTCCGAAGGGGCCGAGTCAGGTGAGTAGGGGGGATGGTGGACAAATTGGAAACCCAGGGTGTTCAATTTGGCAGCCACAACATTGGACATGTGCGCCAGTGCATTGTCCTGCAAAAAAGAATCCCTTTTGGTCAACTTTCCACCGCCTTTCGTCTTAATTGTCTCCCTCAGCTGGTCACGGAGGTTAGCATAATACTGTCCAGTGATACTAGAGCCCTGAGGTAAGTAGTCCGCCAACAGAACACAGTCCAGAAAACGGACGCCATGACCTTTTTGGCCGATTTCTGGGTTCAGAGCTTCTTCGGGCGCAGGGACCCGCTGTGGTCTGCTTTTGACATCTCAGTGTAAATGTCCTTTGCTGACTTTCCCTGGAGAAACAAAAACTTCATGACGGCCTGTAACTCTGACGTGAAACCTGCTTTTCCCTCCATCACAGCTTCTCACTAAAAGAAAAAACAGTTTTAAGAATCGCAAAGACCTGATATTTGCACAGATACATACTAAGATACTGGGCTGTCATAAGCCCCCACACTAATGTTTCTATTTCATCAGTAAGGGGCCAAAGCCAGGAACTTCTCAGCCCCCCCCTCGAATGTTGACACTTTACTACCATATAATAATAGTGCAGATTGCTTTACAAATGTGCGATCAGTGGGTATGTGAATGAGGGTAACAATAGTACCAGGAGGGGAAGAACCTGGTCACATGACCATTTAGTCATTGATCCTTCTCACCAAGAGCATTCGGACTCCACATCATCCTGGCTTTTCATTGAAGGAATCTTTTTTAAAGTTCAGGCACTTTGTGATTTAAACATAGCCATGTCCTGTGCATAGTGCAACGTTCAGCCTAGAAATTATTTTAGGTTGAGTGGAAAGAAATTGTAGATGAGAGTCAGCCCCTGTATTATGACCCAACTCTACAGTAACAACCTGAAAACATGCGGTTGGTTACTGAAAAGTGCCTGATGGTGCACCCGCCTAAAAGGAGCTGGGGACGTCACTGAAGTGTTTTCAGATTACTGTTTTAATAAAATATATCTCTATGTTACTGTTGCTCATTTCTCCATCCTCATCAGATCTTGTCCTGTTTTCTCTTTCTTCACCCAGGTTGAGTCCGGTGTACCCCACTGGAATAGATGGGGCTGCCCCTGTCCGCACTGCCAAAGCAGAGAGGCGACTGCATGAACGGCTGAAGATGCAGAGCCCTGAATTAACTGAAGAGGAGATGCAGCTGTCCCCTGCAGAACGCAGAGCATTGCAGGCCGAAAAACGTGCCATGTGGAGAGCTGCCAGGTGAGATTGATCTGCAGCGGTCTAAGCATGCTGGGACCTGTAGTTCTCTAATGTCAGACATTTGCTGTTAGGATGCACACATAGGCATTAAAAATGAAAAAAAAAAAAATAGGCATTTAAATGTATATCTCTGCAAACAAAATGGATTGACTCCTGTAGTTTTCCCTCGCTGCCCTCTCTACACCTAAAATTTCAGTGCTGAGAGGATTTCTTGTCTTGCTTATCTTTGGGATTCCCAAAATACTGTTTGTCTTATTTCTCTCTTTCTTTCCCCTTCAGTGGGCTAAAGGAGTTAGAGAAAAATTTGAATTTCAGAGCTCCAGGGCCCTGAAACATAGGCAACTTTGGGGCATCTTCCCATTTAAAAAGCTTTTTGGAATTTCTTCCATAAATTCCTCAGCAGGTCTGTGTGTAATATTACAGATTCTAGTTCACAGATTCTCAGCTCGATTTCCTCTTTTTTCCCTTCACCTTGTTCAACCTAAAATCTGTGCAGAATCTTCTCATATTTATCTGTACACAGGTTGTCCTGTTCTTCTCGGAGTTCCAGATTTGCCTTGTAAGACACACAAACCATTTCCCAGTTTATTAGCTAAGTTAATTTACTCTTCCCAGGGTAAAATGTGAAATATGTTCTGATAGATTTTCATTGGGTCCTAAACACTATGCAACGCTATACCTCTTTCATGAGATGATTGAAGCTCGTAAGAAATTGTTTTTTATATTTTGTTCCAAATGATTCACAGAAAAAGCTTAAATATTCTCAAATGCCTCAAAAGCACTTTTTAAAATAAACCGTTGATAATGTAAAGTATTTGCCAGTGAAAGCTGCTTATGGAAAGTAATCTGACATGACTTAACAAAGTGCAACTGAAGCACTTCAACCCATACTCCCAATTGCACAGAATTGATAATACATTTGCTCGTTATTCATTGCATTGTTTGGTTTAAACATATAGCAACAGTATATTACAAATGGTCAAAGTGGACACCTGACCAACATAGCCTGCTATGTGACTACATCCAAATAAAAATTTGAAGGGCACAATACTACAGCTTGCAAAGACAGTGTAGACATTTGTGTGCCTTTAGCTTGATAAGAGTTTGGAAAAGGCTTTGTACTGTCCAGGCATAATTATTCTCCTTGGCAAATAGCCTGCTCCTTAACATGTTCAACACACATTAACACACACAATGCAAATAATGCAAATTAACACATACAATGTCTACTTGCAAAAAACAGTTGTTTGGTACAATCAGCAAATGTCCACCACCTCGTATGTGTAATATGACAAGCTTATGGTGGACATATGCTGATAATCAAACCCATACATTTGTTAGCAGATATCAGTGTACTGTGGTATAATCAAAAAGGAGAAAGAAAGGGGGCTCCTTTAAGGGACCTAGGTATTAGATTTGATAAAAATAAAAATGACACTTTATTGATTTCAACATATCAATAAAAGCATAAAACAAAACACGTTTCTCCCACAAGGGACTTCATCAGGGGATCTGTGAATAACACATCTGGGAAAATAGTGATTTATAGTCCCAGAGGTGTTATTCACAGATCCCCTGATGAAGTGCTTTGTGGGCGAAACACATCGGGTGTAGGGTGCAGTATAACACCCCTTCCTCAATCTACATTAACAAGTGGTATTTTTCTGATTGTGAACAACCTTTAAAGTCTACTTTTATATTGTTATATAGATACATACTACCTATCTATTTTGTTTTATGCTTTTATTGATATGTTGAACTCAATAAAGTGTAATTTGTTTTATCAAATGTAATACCTAGGTGCCTTAAAAAGACCATCCTTTCTTTCTCCTTTTTGCACCACTAGAATCCCTTGAGAGACTTAACAGTGATATATTCCCCAAGTGCATTATTCTTTCCATCAGTATACAGTGATTTGCCAATGTTAGGTTTGTTATTACTAATCAGAGCTGGGCACATTAAAAGTATAAAGGAACTCGAGTGTCCTGCACAGAGTCTTGCTTCCAACCCTACTTGAACACATTTCGGATGAACTTGAATCCAAATACAAGCCAGGTCTTCTCATTCTACAATAATACCGGGCCCTACAAATTATCTATTGGCAGAATAAGCACAAATTCCTTCAGTCACCTTGCAAAATATTATGGAGAACCTCATATGAGTGATGTCTGTTGTAGCCACAGAGGGAGGCTAACTCCATTGTATTACTATTGGATTTGGGTTTAGAGGTCCAACATGCCCATATAGTTGTGTTGTTCAGGTGTCCATAAACCTTTGGGCTATATTTGTTAATCCAGATTCAAGACAAGAACGGCATCAGTTTTGTGTCAGAGCAATCTACAGCAATAAAAAGAAGAATGTGATAATATTGCATAATACTATTTTATCAGCTCAGGCTCTATAGTTTGAGTCTCTTTCCGGTCTATCTGTCCTGCTCTTTGTAGAAAATGTTTTCCTGGTCTCCTGTCACTTCATTCTGTCTCGTTTCTCTCTCTTCTGGCTGCTGTCTCTCTCCTTGTTCCTGTGGACAGTACTCTGGAGGACAGTATTAAGCAGTATGAGCAGTCTCTGGCCAAGAAGCTGTACCAGTCGCGGCAGAACAGGCCCAGAACCCCTGAGGATGCCAGCAGGTGTGAGCTGGGCACACGGTGACACCGGCTGCCTGCACTCCACCCAGCTAATAGCATGTACCCGCCAGACACGTGTGCAGATATTGTGTATGAGGGTGGGGCTGTATGTGTTCGGGCACCTGCATGTCACCAAACAGCGCGTGGCTTTTGCAGCATGAACTGCGGGGTCCATATGTCAGCTGATCTTTGTGTATTTATATGTCTATAGTCACACATGGTGTCTGTCCAAGGTCAGAAAATCACCTTTCAAGTAAAACAAAACACGGAAGCTTATCTGGAACCCTCAAATTTTATTTGCATATTTCAGAACAGTGCTTTCTGTGTTGTGCAAATTATGTCTCTCTGTACATCACCCTAGTTGGTTTTACCAGCTAATTAATGGGTGACAACCTACAAAAAAAGGAGGAAGAAAGATTAATAAATAGAGATCTCCTTACATTATTAAAATAATCTTTTGCTTATCAGTGAATGTCATGGCTGCTCTAAGTGTTTTAGACATAATTTATAAACTAGATTGATATAGTGCCAAAATATTACACAGCTCTGTACATTAAGAAGGAGGAAAGGACCCTGCCCAGAAGTGCTTACAATCTAGGAGTTATTTTATATATTGTCCTTATATCTGTGCAAGAAGTATCAGTCATAGGTGATCATTCTTCATTTCTTGACTTTTCCTGTACAAACTAATATTATAGGCAGGTGATGGCCCTGTATTTTGACCCAACTCTTCAGTACCCACCCAAAAACAGCAGGGTGGTTACTGAAAAGTGCTGATTGGTGCGCAGGGCTGAAAGGGGCCAGGGAAAACACTGATGTCTGCTCTGACAAGTAGAGGAAAAAAGGGGAATGATGGCACACATACCCATCCCAGAAGTCTAAGATTGCAGCTTTTAAAGGTGCAGACTCAGTGTCCTAAAAATGCCAATTTCTGTTTGCTTCTCTTGAAGTTGTGCTTTATCTTGTGGGTAGTAGGAATACCCCAGAATGTGGTGACTAGGTTATCCAGATATGTGATGTGGGAAATGCCCTAACACTATGAAAGCTAACGAACTTCATGTGTACAATACGATTCGACCGAAAGACGATTTGATAGTCCCACTTTGAACTTTAAAGATTCAGGCAGGTGGTTCTTGCAGACAGGCAATGTCCCTCCTGCAATAACACGTGTTTCCCGTCTGATCGCACCGAGAGTATGTAAAAAAGCTGCGCATTTGCAGTGTCAGCCTTGGTTTCCGGTGGAGACCCGGCATTCCCTTCCATGTACAGCGTATGGATGAATTGCTGCGCGGAAGATATGTCACCCCAGCACTGCCAATCAAGATGGCCAGGATCATTGCTGGGCAGAAGAAAGAATGGCGGCAACCAGCGAGGAAGCGCGGATAGGTAAGTGCCGCAGGGTTTAGTTCTGCTTTAAAAACTCAAGTGTTGATCAGGTTGTGCTCACATCGTTCCAGGCTTGTGATTGTAGTATTTTTTGCAGCGCTTGCAGTGCATTGCACCATGACATGTTGTCCTTTTTCATCACTGCTTTTGGCAAACATAAGTATTTAATAAAATGATGCAGATAGCAGAGTACATGTAAGCCTATCAGATGCTCAGATTGACAAAAGGGAGCTCCTGCAGTCCTACATCAACCATTCAATGCCTTAAAAAAAATATATTTAAAGGTGACTGTGCATGCCGAAAAGTGATTTGAGGGAACCATAATACCACCTTGGTGGTATTTGCATAGGGCTGCACCTACTATGTAATTTAGTCCAGGTTGGTTTTGGTTCTAATATCTGAATACAGGTATACAGTACTCTCCCCACTCACTCATCCACCACAAAATAAACTAAATATTCTCAATCTAATACTCCTGTAGAAGCCTGTAGGCAAAACGCGCCGGGCTAATGAGACATTTGCCGCCTTTTTTTTATGCTGATAGGCAATTCAATATAAAGGATGGGGTCAGACAACCCCAAATCCCTTAATGGGGATAGACAATTTGTAATGACCTACCGACTATGTAAATGTTTTGTGAACTTATGTTGTACGCGTTACCTGTAAACTTCTCGTGTAAATATTTAAAACAAATTGAAGCACCCAAAAAGAGCTGGGTGGTTACTGAAAAGTGCCGGGTAATGTGCCCAGCTAAAAGGGGCTGGGGGAGATGACTATTTTTTTTTAACTTCTATTTAAAGTTGTGTTCCTGACAAACTGCTAACTTAGGTTGCATCCTTGGCATTAAGTGCACCAGCTCTTTGCGTCTTCCCGTCTTCTTATAACCAAAGCTGGGGGATAGGGTCGAGTCACTGTTCAGTTCTTAATTGTGTAAGTTACCGCTTGTTATACTGAGCTCTCTAAACAGAACTAAAGGTTAGGATTATCATGGTAAAGGGAGTATGAAGCTGCTGGATGAAAATTGTAAAATGGAAATCTCCACCTGCCGTAATTATCCTGCTTATAGAAGAGGAGTGGGCTGTGTTTGTCAGCTGTCTGCACCAGAAAAAAACAGGCAGATATTGGGACTTTTCAGACCAAATCAATTTCAGATTAAAGCTTTTTTTTTATAAAAACCTTTATTTCAAATTTAAAGTAACAACAACAATATTACCTGTATAAAAACACATGAGGTAAGCAACATCTCCTGTACAAACACCAAAAGTGACATGCAAGTTGTCGACGCGTTTTGCGGAAAAAAGTGTCCGCTTCATCAGAAATGTGTGTGTGTGTATGTATATATATGTATATGTGTGTGTGTGTGTATATATGTATGTATGTGTGTGTGTGTATATATATATATATATATATATATACACACACAACTTAGCAGTTGATATAACTCACAATGATGATCATTGTGAGTTAATAAACAAACTGCTAAATTTGTTTCTTTCCTGTATATACGGTGTGTGTGTGTATATATATATTTGTACAGGAGATATTGTTGTATCATGTGTTTTTATACAGGTAATATTGTTGTTGTTACTTTATATTAAAATAAAGTTTTGTTTTTTTTTTTTTTATAAAAAAATAATTTTTAAATAAATTAGCCTGAAAAGTCCCAATATCTGCCTGTTTTTTTCTTGTCTAAAAATTGGAGGTGTGGCCCTTTGACAAATTAGAGGAATTTCCATATTTTTCCAGCTGTCTGCACCAGTTTATTAAACCGTGAGTGGGGTGGGTAATGCATGTTATCCTGCCCTGCATGGCGTGAATGGGCAGAAGAGTTCCTTCACAGTCTTGCCCTGCAAGTTCTCTCACCTGTTCTGTTTTAGTCCATTTGTCTTCCTGAAGTGGAAACTAATGTCTCCAGAAATGATTTTTGCTGACTTGGTTGTGTTGGTTCATGATAAATAATGTTCTTCACAACTTACTGACCAGAAATAAGCTTTAACATTGGTATCCTAACACTTGACCAGCTGTATACCTGCTCCAGGTCAATCACAGGTACACATGAAGGTTCAGAAGATGCCTTCCAGATGCTTCGTATGCCCTGTTACAGGCAAACACAGCATTTGCTGTCACATGATGCATTCACCATTCAAAAGCAAATGCCTTATAAGCCTTAAAGAAGTCAAAATGATTTAGATATGCAAATGTATTTATTGCACAAAGACTTTTTATATTAAGCTTGGCCATCTAGGCTTCGAAGATCTTAAGTTACAAATGGTAAACATAACCTGCACTGATGTGGAAACAGCTCTAGTCATATGATTATATTCTTGCAGCATGGGTGGGATACCTGAGAGCAGCATGGATGGGATATGATAGTTATTGCAGCATTAGGAAAAGATTTTGGCCTTTCCTCTTTCATTCCAAACACAAGAAGGACCAGGCTCTGAATTTATTGTACCAGTTACTTATACTACCTGTGGAAGAAAAAAATAAATTTTTAATCCATCCTAATAGTTGGGTTGCATTAAAAAACTTCCATTAACTCTCCTACTCCTTTCCCCCTGGTGTGTCTCACCCATCTTGTCACCACTGTCTGTGTGACAACTTTTCAGCCTTCTGTTTCTCCCTCTCATGCATCATTGGTTTCTCATTAACAGGATGAAATCTCTGGAACAGGATGCGCTTAAGGCTCAGGTTGTGATCGCTCGTTCTAAGGAGAACCGGAAACGGAGCACACTGGACCAGCTGGCGGAATCCCCATCTCCAGCTCCTACTCCATCACCGACTCCTCTGGAAGGTAAGCCATAGCTCCAGTGAAATTGCTTCTCTGCCTTTTTTGCTAAGGTCAAGGAAAATTCTTCCTATTAGTTTTAGGGGAGGAAGGACCCTACTGTCCTGTTAAGGGGGGATGGCATTGGTTTATTATGCCTGTTTGTATGAGGGATCAGAAGGTGATGCTCAGTAAGGGCCTGTCCTAGGCAAATTCCTCCCGTGTAAACCTGAAAAGGAGCTCTCTGATGGACCTAAATACAGCTGACGAACTGGCCTTTGGGTCTTGAGAGGCCCTGAATTCCACAGAGTGGTGACCCAGGGGTACTGTAAAATCACAGAGGGAGTTATGACCCCACTGATATTTTGATTACACCAGCACGCTCACTATAAGCTTTATTCAGCACTCACCTTCATTTATTGTTAGCTGCGACACTAATGAGCATTTTTTTTATCCTTGCCCAGTGTGTTATGCAGTGAGCAAAATATTTATTTATGGACGGAGAGCTCTCTGGTCGGGAGGGGTCTCTCTTCAGGGGAGCACGCCATCCAAACTAATGGGCAGCCTTTGGCCTTGGCTCATTGGCAAGTCCGCCCGGCTTTAGCCAGGTGAGCAATACTACCTTACCCCACCTGGAGAATTGGGCCTCAGGGGGTCAGGGAAAGAGTGGCACTTCCTCTTTAGAGAAGGGACCAAAGAAGCACCCTTACGCACATTTTTTGTGTGGTGTTTTTGCACATACACTTTTTTTTACTGAGTGCAAAAATTGTATTTAAACATCACACCTGTGGGATTTAAATAGAGTGTAAAATAGCTCTGGTGAAATAAGAGGCTTGATTGCAGACTCTCTTAGATTGTAAGCTCTTTGGAGCAGGGTCCTCTCCTCCAAATGTGTCACTATCTGTATCTGTCTGTCATTTATAAGCCCTATTTAATGTACAGCGCTGCGTAATATGTTGGTGTTATATATATATCCTGTTTAGTAATAATAATAGAGCATGGTTGTGACTTTGTCTATTCACAGATTACAGCCCCCGCCTGTTAACATCTCCTGGGAGATTGGTGAGTACCATTTTCTGCATTCCCGGCATGTTCCCTAATTTATCCATTGTCCCTTTTCCTTCGTCCTTGTCCATAGTATTGCAATGCTAAATTTCAACTGAATTATGCCAAAGGAGAAGTTTCTCCGAGTAATACAAATATTTTTCCAGATTTTCCTTTTTAAAAAAGAAAAAATATATATTTTTGTTATGACAATCTATCTGTTTGTGTTTTTAATATTTTACTCCCATTTGATAAATGGGAGTAAAACAAAATAGCAAAATTTGAGATAAAAATTGAACAATACCTACAATGAATTCCTCATAATCAGAGTTTCTAAACATGTAGATGAAGCCTGAGCTGCACAAACCACTGAAGACAGCCAACCCAAAAACCCAGACATCACAGCCGACACCAAAATGTTTGGGTTACTTGTAACTTAGTCAGTAGAGAAAGTCAATAGAGAAATATTTCTTTGGGTGGCTGATTTCTAGGTTAGATGATTCTTTTTGCACGCTTCCATTAGTGGAGGTCCCTTTTGCTGGATTGTAGTTACATTGTGAGATTCATTGTTAAGCTTACATTACCTATACAAATCCCATCCCCCCGTTCTTTTAGTGGGGGCCACACAGTTCCAAATTCCCATGGGTTTTTCTTCTTTTATTTTCCCAACCTGATACACAAATATCTCCCTATTTCTTTTATTTATCATTTGTTACTCCTGATCATCTCTGTCTCACCTAAACTACTCGGTACTGCTTGTTCCATAGAATGATCATTGCATAAGTGGGCAAAATCATTTCAGATGGACATGTGGTGCCCAGTGCAGACTCCCCATCATCATGGGGACAATACCAAAAAACGCAGGCACGTTCTTCTGTTGCGATTGGTTACCCAGGCGGTTCCTGCAGAGGCTGCACAGTGTTGATGGTCATAATGAACAACAATCATTAGGACACATTTTTTACTGTCTGCTGCTAGTGATCTTTTTACCTGCTCTCCTACCTGGTCTATGCTGCTGCATTCTGACATTTGTCTTCCTTGTTGCTGTCTCGTCTGTCTTTCATTTGTAATTGCTGCTCTATTTCCTGTGTTGCTTTCTCTTGCTCATTGCTCAGTTCCCTATCTCACCTTGCTCATTGCTCAGTTCTCTCTTTGGCTGTTGCTTGGTCCTCCTTTTCTCATTCCTCAATACGCTTCTACATTTGTCTCATGTCCCGCTGGTTTTCAGTGTCCTTTTTGTTTCTCATTTTTTCCATTGCCTGCTCTCATCATGTTGTTGCTTTATATCTTGCTCATTACTTTGCCCTCTATCCGCCTGTCTTACCCCCCTTGCTCTGCTTTCCAGTCTCACTCAGACAAGAAGTTTGACTACAGAGAATTTGCTGCTATTCCGTCTTCCAAACCCGTGTATGAGATTCAGGTACTGTCTGCATGACCCAGTTGGCAGCCAATCTCTGTTTTCCTGCAAAAAAAACTGACTTTTTCATTCGCCGGTTTGTCCACGGCGCATTGTGGCCCCCAAGTGTTTTGGTGTTGGTGGGAGTGGAGGGTGTTGGTTTCTTGTTAGCCTTGTTTGGTGTGGCGAGAGCCTCTTCTATTTGTGTAATACAGCAGAAAACGTTATATTATCCACCTAGTACTCCTCCTATAATAAGGACATTTACTATATGAAGGCACGTGAGCTTGGTTAGGTCAGTGTCACACTTCATAACAACCATCAATTTAGATAGCAGTCCTTAGTTTGCTCATTTGGGTTACTGCACATAATTGATACTATTTGTGCTTATTTATGGGAATCTATAACAGGGCCTAATATAATCAGCTGAATTTAATTTTATATATACTCTATATGTGTGAGCCATGTATTCTCACCCTAAAGGATTAGTGTATCTGGCTCTCTGATTTCTACTGCAACCTCTTTTATCCAGGTTGCTGACAATATTACTTGGTACAAGAACACAGGAAAGTTATTAAATTATTGAACAGAAAACCTGTAAAGGAATTATTCTAAATACCCAAGACAGTGACTTGGGATGTACTAGGTACTAGGTGGTTGTAGTTTCCCTAAATAATTTCACAAACTGGCTTATCCCATTCTGTACACAGATATTTTCAGGCTCCTCATGCCACTCACCTTCTTCCCAGCTCACAGGGTTACAGAATTTATACTCGCATTTTCTGAGATTGAAATACACTTTTTATTTGGCCCTATAAATTGTGTGCTGGGAAAAAGGTTTCTTTTTTGCTTGTGTGTGACAATGTATTTAAACCTTTCTGCATGGCATGTATTGTGTGTGTTATGTGTGTCTTGAGTTCTCGCTGTAATGAATATTTGTTTTGTTTCCCATATCTAGTCCCCTGACGCAACAACGGGCCTGAAGTACGAGGATGGCCGAACATCAGGTGAGGAAGTTATGGAGAGGCCAATATTAGCTAACACTATGCTGTCTTCCCTTACTGTTCCTGACATAGATGGATAAATGTCACTGCATTGCTCACTTTCCTTTTCGTACTGTTCCTGACATAGATAGATATAACTCCTTATCACTCACCTACCTTCCCTTATTGTTCCTGACATAGACAGATAGATATAACCCTGTATCACTCCCCTGCCTTCCCCTACTGTTTCTGAAATGGACATATAGACACAACTCTGTATCATTCACCTGCCTTCCCATACTGTTCCTGACATTGACTGATAAATATAACTTTTTATCACTCACCTAGGTTCTCGTACTTTTACGTATCTCTATAGCTACTCTTACCCCGTTGATAATAAAGCAAAAATATTTTAGGGCTTTTTCACACATTACATTTACGGATGGACGTTCATATTTAAGGGCTATAGTCGGTCCCCTTAACGAGATTTCGTTGTTCCAGGCTGTGACAGAACAAATGCTTTATATTAATCTTACACATACCACTATTCATCTGGATTGAAGCCGTAGGAAATAAACATACTGTAAGCATACAGTTACCTTAACAATGAAAGCACTGATACAGAGCCCTCTGGGTATGAGCAGTGCTCATAAAGAGTAAGGGAAGCTGCACATCTCTGTTACATGACATGTCAGAGTCTTGGCTTTTCCCCTGGGCTCTGTAGGCCATGCCAGAGCAGTGCAGGAGCCTTGGTATCCCCCCTGGGGTCTGTAGGCAATGCCAGAGCAGTGCCCGGAGCCTTGCTGTTCCCCCTGGGCTCTGTAGACCTCACTGCTCTGAGGTGTCACATGGAGAATAGTGGGATGTCACTGATCCAGGCCACATACCTTGGTGCTACCAACATCGATGATGGGCACTGATGGATAAAATGGTGTGTGAGGTGGTGACATACTGAGTTTTATCTTTCCTGTTTGTGTGTTTCCCTTACATTCCTACCAGAGAGAGGTATTTCTCTAATGGGGACACAGACAGAAGTAATGCAAAGAAGCAACCTGTTATTTTGTTGCTTGTATCCCCTTTACCCTCATATCCTGGTGACCATCAGAAAGAGCAGTCACATATACTCACCATTATGTGACAGAGACCACAAAACCTGAAGCTCCTTCTCTTCCCTACTCTACTAAAGATAATATACAGATTCATGGCCTGTAGCTCTGACAATAAAGGAGGTAGATGATAGCATAATGATGAGGAAATTATTCAGATTCCAGGAACAGTCCATGTAGTCAGATTTCTTTGGTTTACCTTGGATGTCTGTCACAGCAGCGATCATGGTGCAGGTAAAAACCTCTCCAGTGACCAGATTTTGATGCTAAACCATAAAAATTCATCTAACTTTGTCTCCTCCTTTCACTTCTGTTTCACATGATGGAATCGCTAAAGTTTCATGGGCTTTAGCACAGATATATGCACGGTATTCTTCTGACACATGAAGGCTCTATGACCAATATATGGCAAACTTACAATCATGGATTCATCTTCATTTATTGGTTACCAGTAGGGTTAGCAGATCTCCTTCCTTTCATTCTAATAATCTTTTTACTCCGCTCCAGACTGATCCCCTCCTGCCGTCCTCTCTCCATCCTGGCAGCACTGCATTCTGGGTAGGCGTACTGCATACAGCAGTTTGGCGTGTTTTCAGGCATGATGTGAAATTAACAGCTTTATAAACACACAAACTAACAGCTGCCTTGACAAAGCGGGGGTGAAAGTGGAGTTGTTGCCCATCGCAAGCAAATAGAGCTCAGCCATTCATTCTGGGCATGAGAATTGTGTGTATAGACTGGCAGCCCGATTGTTACAAGAGGAATCTTGGTGCAGGTGCGGAGAGTTCTGCCAGAACACTCATCTCTTTGCTTCCATTTTAAGACTTCTCACTTCACTCGGGCCCGTGAGTCACTAAGTGAAGCAAAGGATCAAATTGACTTGCTTATGCAGAAAAATTTGGCCTCTCCGCTGGGCAACACTTCTGCATCTCACCAGCTCCACGGATCTTTTTATTTACTACTGATATTGTTTTAAAGTTTCAGTTTTAAGTCCTCGCGTGTATTTACAACAAAATTTCGAATGAGAAATATTAATTTTTGTTGTTAAATGAACCTTCGTTGAAGTACGACTTTAGATGTCGTAGGGTTATTAGATCTACAAATTTGATAGTTCGGGGGGTATTGTTGGCAACAAGAAATAATTCGTGCTACAGCTAGCATGTAGACGCTCCTTTGCTTAGATTACTTCGTATTCTATCCTTTTTTTTTATTAATTTTATCCTCTTCATTAACTAGCTATCAGTGCAGGACGAATAATACTGAATCCTTAACATGGTTTAAGTTAGATATACACAATATCGACGTTGTTCCTTCTAGCTTGCATCAATGTTTGCCCCTAGCCGAAAAAGCACCGGGTCGGCCCACCTACCTACTTGGTTGTCCGAGGACCCGGGGAACCCATGTGATTGTTTTTTAAGACTTGCTTTAAGTTTTAGCCGCTTGCTCGATACTAGTAGTAGCCCGGCAACATGGTTAACTTCGGAAGCCAATTTGGCGGCAATACAACTGTAGCGTGGCGTAAAGTTTACTTCCACCTCAATGGTTTTTTTCTTGCACAGCGATGTATAGGGGTTGAATGTGTGGTGTAGGCCCTATGGTTCCTATCTTCATGCGTTTAATCTGGTGCTAATATGCCGGCTGACTCCTTACTTAGTAGGAAATTATAATACTATCAAAAACTTTTTTCGTCCGAAAACTAAATGTCACGTTCCGTCTTGTACAAATTTATTTCGACTTGCCTTCCAATGATCGGCTTATCTATACTATTATGTATTTATTAGCTTGGAAGCGTTTTCATTTTGCGTCTTTACTTTCACGGGACCCGAATCAAAATTGGAATTTTAGAATACGAATAAACTTTGTAGGCCAATTACTTCGTGGGGTTTTTTTCCCATCACAATTAATGCCCTGTTCTCCTTTTTACCTGCAGCATCTTGTAGTATAG
This sequence comes from Pyxicephalus adspersus, assembly GCF_032062135.1. Taxonomy (NCBI): domain Eukaryota; kingdom Metazoa; phylum Chordata; class Amphibia; order Anura; family Pyxicephalidae; genus Pyxicephalus; species Pyxicephalus adspersus. The sequence continues at coordinate 4,441,606 of NC_092862.1, read as the reverse complement.
ACGAAGCAGAGCAGCCGGAGGGACACGAAGAGGCTGATGAGGAGCACGGAGATGCCCCCCCAATCCCAGCACCCAACACATCCGCACTAGAAGAGATGGCCAACTACAGCAACAAGCGCAAGCTTCGCCATACCCGTAGGAGCCTGGAGACAGCCGTCCCCACATAAACGCCACCTCGGCGCACAGCCCAGCACTGTGAATACTCACTACAGACTGCGCGTCAAATGGCGCCAAGTAGTGCTCCGCACTCGGTCAGAGACACTGCGAGACGGGCTCGTTTGCCAGGTTCCCTGCTTTGGTGGAGGGAAGTTTACTGATTATGGCTTCTGGTGCCGGTGATGACTTGCTTTTCACTCTCTGTATGGGTGGCAGTTTCACAATATCGTCACGCCGATCAGTCTGCAAGAAGCCGCTCCTAGTTGGCCAACCAATTATTAGGAAAACTTTAACCAGCAGTTTGTAAAGACATTCAATAGTGCAGCCCCTTCTTTTTTGCCTTTTTAGTGACTGCTCGAAACGTCTGCAGACACCCAGGGGGGCCAAGCACCGTCTAAGCCTTCAGTGGGGAATCATTTTTTAATATGTGCAACCTGCTGCTCATAATACGGTGGCTGTGGTGGGATCTATCTCTCGCTTATCATTCACATGCAGGGAACCGGATCATTTTTTTAGGTTTAGACTGTATTTTATAGGATGTTTTTGCTTTTCTGAACATTTTTGTGTTAATCTAATTCCTCCGTGACACCTTTTCATCACACTACTTGTAAAGATTTTAGCAGATTGACTTTTTTTTTCCCCTGCTCCCCCTCCCTTTTCAAAAGTAGTTTAGATAAGTCTTCCAAAGCTTTTACTTTTTATTCACTGCTAGAGAGGCACCCCGATCCCAGGCGGGAGGAATCAGGAGCTTGGTGTGTTGTGTTTTTTTTTTTAATGGAACCAGGTGAGTGAATGATGTCAGATAGGAGGGCAACGGTGTAAGTGATTAGGGTGGAAGAAGAGTGTGTGTACCTAGGGCAGGTTGGAGGTTTGAAGTGGGAGTGTGTATATTTATGAGTGGGTGTGTATATTTATAGCGTGTGCGTGTATTCCAGAAAACATATCTGATCTCACTGCCTTCTCATAGGGGTCTTCTAATTGCCCCAAGGGGCCTGTTATTGCATCCTAAAGGGTATCGGGGGGGGGATCCTGCCATCAGGTTTCTGGCCCTGTCCTCTATGGCAAACTAGTAACCTCCCTTCAAACTCTAAACAGCATTTCACTAATCCTCTCCAATGGCCATGATTTTAGGATCAACCCATATCAAGTGATATAAAACATTGGTGTAGGTGAAATGCTGTTTAGGTTGGGTTAGGGCTTCAGCTATGCAATCTCCTGGTTGTAGTCGTGTTTTTAGTCTGCCACGGAGTCTCACTCCATCTGTCATATTCTCTTATTGAAAATCATGTTTCAATCAAAATCTGTTTCCTTCTAGCCAATTCCTGAAGTGTCCATGAATGATATCTGGATCCTCCACTTCCCTAACCTCCTCAGTGAAATGGAAATTTTAGGTTGAAGTGACTTTTTAACTGGCTTTTTTAAGTCGCCTTATGCTGTGTGAGGGCTGATCAACATCTGGCCACATTGCATTGGGATTGAAAGGCTACGTACACAAGTCAGATGATTCTCTTCTGATCACATGATATCGGACGAGAATCTGGCATATATACAGCGCTCGTCTGACGTCGTTCATCCACGGACAACAAACAATCGTAATACAAGTGAAGGGGAGAGAACGCAGTGGTGTGCTACTCTGTTGTTCTCCCCTCTCCATAGAGTATGTACAGCGCTCGTTCTGACTTTTGTCGTTGCAGAGGATCCTGAA